>NC_066583.1:586082327-586392327 GCF_024323335.1 Lathyrus oleraceus | reverse complement strand
GAGTCAATGCTCTGGTCATGTAACACTGGGTAGATTAGTGGTATTGAACTCATATTTTATTTCGACGCGCTTTATGTTATCAATTGTTTATCTGAATTTGAAGGGATTATTGAGAGATGACCATGGTATGGGACATGGATCATATTATGAAATACATGAGTATTCTTTATTTTTCCGCTGCGAACGCATATTGCTTGAATATTCATGATGAGTGAAATGTGTTATTTTGAATGACCAGGTGTATTGTTGGTTTTTGAAAGTTTTAAGTTTCGAAAACGTCGATGTGACGTCCTTTTCTTTATATGCGTGCTTATTTACTCTGATTATGTGCTAAATAATTTGGGGTAGAAAAAGGGGTGTTACATTCACAATCTCCCTTTTTTTATGATGACAAATACTTGAATATTGTTGATGAAAGTTAATGATTGTTACTTTCCAGATATGTCCCCTAGGTTGATTATCTCCTCCTAAGTTCATGAATCTTGAAAATCCTTTGGGTTGATTATCTTTTATACCTAGATTGATATAAAGATAAATGAAATAACAAACATGCATCCTTCTCCCTCTTTTGATACTATCAAAAAGAAGGGAAAGATGGGTAATAATATTCATGGAAATTCATATATAACCATACATATCTATCCATACAAAAATACATTCATATATAGCCATTCACACACAAAAGTATCAAAAACATATTTAACCAAGATAAGTTATAACATCAAAATAATTTAGAGTTATGCATAGAACCATATAGATATCTTACAGTTATAAAAATTCCATACTTGAAACATAATAATCTTAACTTGAAACAAAATAAACTAAAAACTTAAACATAAACAACAAAGTTTTTAAAAGGAAAATTGATATAACACAAAATGACCAAGCCTAATTCATCATGTTTCCGCCATCATTGTTTCCCCTTTGATAAAACTCCATCATATTCATCCTTTGAGAAAGTTTCGGGATCTCTTGCATCACATCATTACGAAAACCCATCATAAAATCCAAAAGCACTTAATTGTATGGTCCAGAAGGTTGAAGAGCATCTTCGTTAGGAGAAACACTTTGAAGTTCATCTTTATTTCCATCCTAACTTCCCTTCTCTTGATCATCATGTTCTTAAGGTATTATAACATCGTCCAAGTAAAAGATTGTCCTATTTCGCTTGTTATAAAAAACACCAATTTTCGGTTAATATTCTTGGTGCTGATTACATTTTTCGTTCCATTCATTTTAAGGTATCCTTCATCGATAAGATTGACATTAAAATGCTTGAAGATTTTTGTAAAAATGTATCCATATGGGATTCCCTTTAATTTCTCATGATGTGACAACATATGACACATAATCACATAGCAAACTATGCTAGGGAGGTGTACAGGGGAGTCTCTCTCTCTCTCTCTCTCTCTCTCTCTCTCTCTCTCTCTCTCTCTCTATCTATCTATCTATCTATCTATCTATCTATCTATCTATCTATCTATCTATCTATCTATCTATCTATCTATATATCTATCTATCTATCTATCTATCTATCTATCTATCTCTCTCTCTCTCTCTCTCTCTCTCTCTCTCTCTCTCTCTCTCTCTCTCTCTCTCTCTCTCTCTCTCTCTCTCTCTCTCTCTCTCTCTCTCTCTCTCTCTCTCTCTCTCTCTCTCTCTCTCGGTATGTGTTGCATATGAAATAATACAAATTTCTCTTGTTTCAAAACCTCCTTTTATATGGACCTTCGTTACAAGCAAGAATCACATTCTTTTATTTCATTGTTGACTTCTTTTCTCTCCCCCATCTAGTTATCTCTTTCAATATGAGTCAAAAGTTTTAAAATTCAAATCAGAGGTCCTTTAACAAAGGAGTCTCAATCATGAAGGTCAGAGACTTTTGTTGGATCATCAAGTGGAACGTCTATGACTGAGAGGACATTTGTGACTAAGATGAAATCCTTGAAGAAAAAGTTGACTCAAGCTCGTGAGTTAGACTCAGAGGCTGATGAAGACGGGATTGCTTACTTGAATTGTAGATGATGGATATATGAATAAGTTTGACGGATGTTGATTTCAACTTATTTTGCCCTTTGTATTTGTGCATATTTTTCTTATGTGTTTGTAAAGGCTCTATAGCCTCTTTAGACTACGTACAATAAACAGATCTAATGCATGTCATCTTTGGATGTTATTCTACTCATGTTTTGGATGTGTATGCGCTAACATACTAACTTATGCATGACTGACCTCTAGGTGATTTTTGATGTACTGACCTTTTTCCAAATTATGGCGAAAAGGGGGAGTAGTGTGGTGTTGATGAGGTAACACAAGTATTTGTTTAGTACTGACCATCTGCGTAAGTACTAATGATATGCTCACATGTTGGAGCATCGGACAAGACATTTGGCCATTTGGAGTGAGTTATTGTGTTAGTAGTATTTTGCATATCCTTATATTAACTACTAATTGTTTGTGTTGTGCATGACTAAATATGTGAATGATTGCATGCTGATAATTGTTAGTTGGTAGGATTATATGCTACTAACTATGAGTTGATTGTGTGTCATGCATGACTAAGTTGTAAACGATTACATGTCTGTATGATTTATTTTAGAGCATTGTTTTGTGTGGCATTCATCTATGCTACTGATTTTCCGCCGTTGTGTTACAATTTGATGAAGATTGTCGCTGAAGAAAGGGTATGCTCTAATAATTCTGATGAATATCACTTATTTTGATTCAATGAGTGTTATATATCTTGAAGAGTCGTTTTACCATAATTTTCCAAATGAGGGAGATTGTTGTTACTTTTAAAATGGTTGCATTTTTCAAAACAACATCATGGAGAAGTGTTTAAGTTAGTCAAGCTGCTTCAAGATGATTTTCTGGTGCAGAAAAGACACATGCTGGAACTGATGTCACATCATGTGGCTACGACATCTGGGTCTTGCTCAACAAGGCAGACTGTTGTGTTTTGGAACAAACTTTCTGTTGAAGATTCAGTTAGATTTTATTGTTTTTATTTAACAATATGATTATATGATTTGTTGGACAAATGTGAAGATCAAATCAAGTTTAAATGTGACTTAAATTTGAATTTGAATTAAACCAAATCATATCTTTCTGTTGGGAATATTTATTGAACAAATAATATCCAACTAATTATGCAAAAATTCTGGACGAAATATAAGCTAAGATCCAAAGAGAAAATCCCATGATACTTTTGTTATATAAGGAACTCAAACTTATATTGGAAAGAAAATAATATTCGTTGAAGATTTAGAGTGCTAGAGTTTGGAGTTCTTGTTAATGATTTATGTACACCTTAATGTTTCAGTAACTTGGCATAGAAAGGTTGTCTAATTGGGTTAGAATATTCAACATTGATAATTAGGTTAATCATCAATCACTAGGGTTTAGTGATTGAGAAAAAGGTGGGAGGGATTCTCATATTTATGAAAAATCCTAAATAGAAAGTCATTAGATAGTGATAGAAAGAGACATTGAACAATATAGAATTTGTTGTTGCTTGTAAGACTAAATGTACTAAACTACTAATAGTGATTTTTCTTTCTTGGGTTAGAAGTCAACCCTTCAGACGTAGGTGTTGTTGTATCGAACTACATTATCAATTATTTTATTTTTTATTGTTTTTCTGCTCCATCATCTCGTACACTTGAATTTGTATTAATTATGGTGATTCTGATTTAACTTGTCGAATTAGTTATCTAGAACATAATGTTCGACACCTATCCCCTAAAAAAAATAGAATTTCATTTGCGAATATTTGTATTCAAATATAAAAAATAATATTGATTATTGTTTTGATATTGCTGGTAAGTTTGTTTGGAAATTTTCTAGATTTCAATCAGCATCTTGAAATCACAATTTATGCAAAATATGTTCACATTTTATTGCATACAAACCAAATATAAAATGCATACAACATCTAAGAT
Organism: Lathyrus oleraceus; assembly: GCF_024323335.1. Lineage (NCBI taxonomy): Eukaryota > Viridiplantae > Streptophyta > Magnoliopsida > Fabales > Fabaceae > Lathyrus > Lathyrus oleraceus. Next base: position 586,388,386 of record NC_066583.1, on the reverse strand, counting down.
ACATTTTTATGCAATTCCTATTTTTCCTTTCTGGCTTATTTATTAGGCTTTAAGTTTTTGACTTGTTCTGGCGTATTGATGCATCATAATTTTCTTACGTGGTCTAATAATGTTTCTAGATCTTGAGCAATTTTTGTTTGATGTTGAGCAATGTTTGACAACGTTGATAAAGTATTTTTTTCTTCTTCTGTTTTTGTAGCACTAACGATAAAGAGTAGAAAAATAATTATTTTTTCAATAGCAAAGAAAGAGATGAAGAAAATATAATTTCTATTTCTCAAGCTGAGTTTCTTTTTTCAAGACAAAGACAAAATTGATAAAAGCTGATTTCTTTAAAAGAAGATAGAGAAATTGCTGCAAATATTAATTCTTAAAATATTATCAATGATTTCAAACTACTCAAAAACGATAGAGCATTATTTTAATATTTTCAACTTTGTGTTTATTATATTTTAAATATTTTATATACATTACGATCTATAAGTTATAGTTTAATTTGATGCTCACCCCATACGTTGTTGTCTAGCTCCGCCTTTCAACACTTATGCAACCAAAAGAAATAAAATGGTGATAGCAAATCACCTTGTTTTAACTGGCCAAAGAAAACACACATAATATATATAGACTGCGCTATTTGGAGCTTGGAATAATTGGTATTCGAGGGAAATTAACATATGTTCTACAATGTATACTGTAATTTAGATTTAAAAAAACACGACAGTCAGTTTTTGACAGGCCGCAACTTAAGAAACGCATCTTGAATACTAATTATAGATGAAAATGAAATCTGCATCCGGGATTAGTGAAAAATAATAAGTCAAATAAAATAAAGCTATCACAAATCATGTTCAATACTAATCAATATAAAATACAGTGTTAACTCATATTGTGTTCAATCATGTGTTCAATCATCAACAATCAATTAAGACAGTTAACAAACAGTACATTGTATACACAAGAAATCTGAATGTCCAAAAAATGGGGACAATGGATCTCCCAGCACCATGGAGAACCCTCGACACACTATCTCTTTACTCGCTTGAATGCTTGCAATAAATGCAAGCTTTTATGTCAATGATGCTCTCCTTTTCCTCATACACGCCCAGTTGTGACAAGATAGATTAATTAATATCATTTACATTTACATAGCATGGAATCTTAACTTTATTTCCTCATTAAAAATGCTATAATGCACCCCAATAAGCCACCAGCAACAACCTGTGCCAAAGAAAACAGCAGTTGGTGATTCTTGAATAATAATTACAATAGTAAGGAACATTCAGAAACAGAGGGCTCGAGCTTGAGAAAAAGTAATAGTTCTTAAAATGCAATTCACTTATCCGAATCCTAAGACTTGAGAGATTAAGGTCCTGATAGGCTAATAGTGTGTGGCAACTTATTCATGTAAACAATTATGTTGGGAACTGGACTTTGAAAGATAAGGCCTGTAATTATGGGGTTTGGCCACACATAGTATATGCCATAGCAAGAGCTTATGGAGAAACTTTGTTCATTCAGATGATATCCAAGCAACCATATTACTTGTTAATGAAAATTGAAAAAGAATTGTTGGTCACAAAACAAAAACAAAAACAAAAACAAAAACAAAGAGAGTAGTAGATATCTATCTAAACAAGAGTTGGAACAACAATAAGCTCGGAAAAAGCACACCACACCTGAAATGGAGTATGACCAAGTGAATCACGCAGTGGTCTGACACTGGAAAGAGGATGTTCTTGAGGTAACTCGCACACAATTTGATTAAGCAACTGCAATGTGATAGAAAGCAACATATGAAATGGGTGTATTAAGCAATGGAAAAATGTAAAGCAAGTCCATGGCAGTAACACTACCATCAAGTAAAAGAACTTACTTCTGCTTGCCGACCTGCATGAAGTCTAACTCCTGAGGCATCATACATTACCTATAAAAGTAACAAAAAAAATTCTAATTTTGCCGCTCTATTATATTAAGCATATTAAAATTCAACCCGATAAAACAACAATACCAGCAGAAACATTTATATTTTCCAGGCTCTAAAACAAATACCATCTTAACCAGATAATAACACCAAAAATAAGGAAGTATGAATCATTAATCAAACGCTTTTTATGAATTTCTATTGAAGAAATAAACATAAAGAAAATGATAATTAATACACTGTAGCGTCTTCTGATGTGTATGTGGTTTACATAACATGGCACAAAAGTGTCATTTAGATACAAACTCAACATTTATAGACTATAAACTACGAATATAAAAGAAATATTTAATTACAAACACATACAGTGCAATTTCTATATTCTAATACTCCATCAATGGAAGCATGGTGGCAATCATCAAGGGAATGCTGAATATGCTACTGGAGTTGTTTTCGGCGGGTATGAAATATTTAGGAATCATTATAGCATCCAAGATCATAAAAAAGCATAGATTAACTGTGCACCAGATAAAACTTCTAAATAAAGATCAAAGAAGCTCACAAAAATGTAATACTTTTTTCACTTTCAAATCCCAAATTTATGCAGTTCATTGTTATTTCTTGACCCAAATACACTTCTTAAAATATAATATAATACACACTTTACTAAAAAAACACATATAAACAGACATATAAACCAGAAAAATGAAAACCATGAATGAAATTCTGTGTAAGTGAAAGAAGTGGCAGGCCAAAGTTAATCAAGAAAAGAGATCTATATTTTATTATAAATGAATGAATGGATGAAATACATACAATACATGCCAAGATGACGGCAATAGCAAAGGCAGATGATGCAGTGCCTTCTTGGAAACCTATAGCCACAGCCAAAGCCGACACAGTCGCAGAATGTGATGAAGGCATTCCACCCGAATCAAGCAACCTTTTAGAGTCCCATCTCCTTTCCTTATACCTGAGTATCTAGGAGAAAAGTTTTGGAAAAAGATTAAGCTCACATTTCCAAATTCCATACCCATTCAGCAGTCCATAACAAATTTGCAGTTCGAGAGACGACCATACACAGTTTTAAAGTATGTTTGGATCTCATTTTCTGACTCCATTCTTTCTTATTAGTTTAAATCACAAAAATAGCACATTACTTTTACCTCTTAACTCTGTTGTAACATATCTGTCAAGAATCTCACATTTGACAATAGCCTAAATATATGTTTATAAGTTAGGGGTACTTCTTACCTTAAAAACCGATTTTGTAGGGATGAGTTAGACTCAACCCAAATTTTAAGAATATCGATACACTATAATATAAAGGAAACTCTAAAAGTAATTATCGATTTTGGTTTGACATTTTTCTGTGCAAATCTAGCTTTAACAAAGCCAAATTTAAATTCAAAAACGTACAACATGAATATTAAAACTGAAATTTAGATAAGTTCATATAACATTGATATTATCGAAACTAAAACAAGCAACTTAAGTTGAAATGAATATTACACAATAAAATATATACAACAAAAATACAATAGAAAAGCACATAATCAGGCACTTTAGTCAGCTAGTGTTCCTCTATTTGTGCTTGTAAGAAATAGTGAAAACAATAAAAGGATACTCTCACTTATTTCTAAACAAAATTTCGATGACAGGAAATAAAGTGATTATGTGTTCTTACACAAATTTGAAAACAGGATTGTAACTAATTTAAAATAATGTTACAATTCTGTAACTAAAACGGAAGACAAAATCAAACGATGCCCTCAGTAGTATATAAAACACCACATAATCGATTGCACTCAGCTCATGATATCAACAAACACCTTTAAATTGAGTAAACAATATCTCGCTCTCAAATAGATCGGGTAGATTATGATTTATGAGTATGTCAAAAAGGTTCCTGACTATTAAAGTGTCAAGTCGGTTCCTATGTTTGACCACATCCTATCAATTTGTTCTTTGCATCCAACCACTTAACAATTTACTCATTAACACTCATATGAGTAAAATTTAACAAAGACCTTAAATTACTCATAATCTCATAGAGCTATTCGAGATCACATTACAATGTAAAACGAATTTGGTGGTTTACTCTCTTAAAATGCATAGAAATCCTACAATACTAAAGCAAATAAATACTCAGAATCCTAAAACGAAGAACCCTAACCGATAGAGAAAATAACTCATAAACCGCAAAATCTCCCAAATACTCTCCAAATTAACCTAATCAAGCATGTCCATACGCAAACGCATAATCGAGATCTATTCTATCCTCAATCCTCAATTCACCCTAAAATAACATAATTAAGAAAATCGAAAACACAAAAAACGAAACCGAGAGTGAAAATCGAAATCCGAAAAGGAGAAAGTAAAACGCACCAGGTGGTGAAGATCTTGAGAAACTGAGCGAGTGCGAAAGAGAGAAAAGCGGAGATGAGAGGGAGGTTGGAGGGAACTACCGAAGGGGATAACGATGAAGCCGTGCTTGCCGTTACATCTGCGGTTGTGAGAACTTCGGCCATGAATGAATGAATGAGAAAACGTTAACTCGTTGAACTTGCCTATACTCTACCTTCTTCTTTTCTTCTTTTCTTCTTCTCCTTCTCTTTCTCTGGCAAGTTGTAATAAATGTTTCTTTTGTTCATTTTTAAGTATTTTAATACAATGATTCAAAGCCCAAACACTATTTGCATTACGAGACACATAACTATTCTTTGCCATTTCTTTAAATTTCTATATAAACTTAAGGTTATCTTTTATCCTTCTAAATATCTTAAATTTTGATTTTAATTCCACAAAATATTTTTCAAAATATTTTTTTAAATGATAGTCTTACTAAATTTTTTCACATTTTATCTCTAATATAAAAATTATCGTTAAATTAAAAAGAAATTGCAACTTAGCATAAATATCACAGACATAAGACCAAAATGATGGTTCCTCTCGTAACCAACATTTAAGCACGACTCAACATTTTATCATAACTCGTTAGAATAATTAAATTATAAAATTTCTCAATAAACTTATCAACGACATCAAAACAACATCGAATAAACACCAAAAGCGGAATTTACTCAAAAAAATCGAATCAACAAGCTAATGTCGGTCAAACAAGGGCATGATGGTCAGCCCCACTGGCATGACGGTTCTCACCTCTCTCTCTCTCTCTCTCTCTCTCTCTCTCTCTCTCTCTCTCTCTCTCTCTCTCTCTCTCTCTCTCTCTCTCTCTTACACACACACTCACTACTATTCTCTGTCTATTTATATATCTATCTATTTATCTATTTATCTCTTTCTTTCTCTCTCACACACACACACACTCTCGCACAAATACACACGCACACACAAAATCGTCACGACACTGAAGCTCGAGCAAGGAACTCATCTCTGAGGTCCACGACGGTCTGCCCGTCACCATGCTGACTTCCGCCAGCCTGGCTAACGCAACAATAATTGGCCCATCGCGAAAGTGATGCTTATCATCGCTGTGCAGAACATAAATTCTGTGTTTTTCACCATTTGAGCACTTTCAAAGCTCCGATTTCGATCCCATAATACTTAAAACTCATTGTAGTTCATTATATATCATTTATACAGGATTAAACACATCAATTTTACACACAAATTAATCATTTAACATCAAATCATTCATACTTTTCATCAAAATATCACATAAGCATATGAACATCAAAAATCAAAATTTTACATACAATTCCATACAAAAATCAGTCACCAATACAGCATGAAATTAATATAAAATTACAAAAATCAAGAGAGGTTTTGCACAAACCATCTATAGATTCTATAATTTTATCAAAGGTAAGAAATTAGAAAAGAAAAGAGAAAAAGGATAAGGAATCTTCTTTATCCTTATGTCCTAAACACTCTTATCATGAACAATTCCTCTTACCTTGAATATGCAACAAATGTTAGAACTTTTGACAGTGTAAGTTCTCTTCTCCTACCTCTTGCTTTGTTAGGGCTCAATATGACTCTGTCAATTATTTCTCATAACAACAACCTTAACTTTAATTCTCTTATCTTTTTAAATAAAATAGTACTCATTTTATTACTTCACTAACTCCCTCGCTTCTCACTAATTTCACCATTTTCCTTAATTTTAATTTTAATTCTAATTTTCTCCCCAAAGCTTAATTTCTTATTATTTCTATTATTTCAATAATTAAAAGTTAGTGATAATTCTAATAAAATTCTACCTAACCTCAATAATACGAATGAATCAAAAAGAGCACTCATATAAATCATAAAAGGCATTTTAAATTCAATCAAAGTAGAATAATCCAAACTGGGGTGTTACAAGGATTGTTACTTTATATAAACTTTTTTAAGACTCTATCTCTAACCAATGTGAGGCTTGTGATTTTTTCTAATACACGCGTCGCGCTGAACACTCTTTTTGGGCTTGGTGCGTGGATATAACTCATCCTTACAAAATTGAATTGTAAGGTGAGGGATGTCACTCTATATAAATTCTTCTAAGGTTCTACCTCTAACCAATATGGAACTTGGGATTTCTCATAGTTTGTGCCTTATGCCTCACCTAATACTAAGCTTGCTCTTAAGCAAATTCTACATGTTCCAACATTACTAGAAACTTTCTATTTGTTTCCAACTTTGCAAAAGATGATTGTGTCATCTTTAAATTCAATGCTAACAAATGCTTTGTGAAATCTCGGGTTTCTAATCAAGTTGTCCTTGAAGGGTTTCTTGTTGTGAATGCTTTGTATTTCTTTCCTCACATTCGTTTGCTTCAGCCACATGCTCATGGTCTTATTTCCCTTCCCTCTAATATTTTGAATTCTAGCCATAGGACATCTCTAGCAGATTGTACATCTTATGACGAATTATACTTATGGAACTATAGACTAGGGCATGTAAACTTCCCAACTATGAGACGTGTACTCAATTTATGTGATATTAATGTTTCGAATAAACAAACACCACAAATTTGTAGTTTTTGTTACTTAGGTAAAACTCATAGAATTCATGTTCCGCATTTCCTTAAATGTATATAATGCTCCCTTTGATCCAGTGTACACTGATATTTGGGTTCATGCACCCTTTGTGTATAAAATTGGTTTTGACTATTGTTTTATTGCATAACCAAAATGGAAAAGATTATGGAAGCTATAGTGAGATGGGGCTTTGTAAGTGATATTACGATGCAGCACCATGATCGAAGGTTGCGATCAATGTGCTTCTTGGATCGGGAGTGTTAACATTGAATCAACGTTGTTAATCTGTGTCGATCATGAATCAGTGTTTGTCATCTCCGATACGATGAACCTAAAGGGGGTACCTGCATGGTTACCACTCCAATGCCCAAGTCAGACATAGTCCAAGATAACCGTAATGGAAGTGGAGATTTGAGATTGTGTACCTAAAAACTATTTGTGAAGGTATTTATACATTGGGCTTGGTGGAGTATGTAGAACGAATGAGCCTCATGTTATTGGGCATTTGCCCGATGTGGAGCAGTGAGTCCCTTAGGCCTTTGGCTTGCTCAGAACAGTTGCCCCAAGACTCTTTGAGCATCTAGGTGTCGGAGGAGTCTTTTAGTAGTCATGGCCGAATTTTGAAAATGTTTGTCCAGGAGTCGGTTATTATGTATTGCTTTGGTTTTGCCAAAGTATAGAGGGGAACATGAGCATTAAATACAGTCCCATCATTGAAGTCTTTTGCCGATTTCCTTTGATGTGAGACCTGAAAATGTGCAAAGTTGTGTGATGTGGCTTATTGTACACTTGAGTTTGGGTGAGTTCCCAAGATGAAACCTGATTATTGATCTGCATTTGCTTCTTACTTTCAATCTGATCCATTTGATTACATTTTCCTATATAAGGATAGAAATAGATAGTGGAACATTTTTTTCACTATCATGTAAATTGATTTCCCCTTGTCTCTTCGAGACTTTCCCTCTTTTCTCAGATCATTTTCTTCTTGAGTAACTGTCGTTACACATTCAAAGTTTCAAAGTTATAACGCTTCGACTCTTCAGCCATCTCCTTGCTTTATCACCTTCGATCTTACATTTTGAGGTACCTTTCTTCCTTCCAATTTTTCATTTAAGCATTTTACTGTATTTCATTAAGATGAGCAACAGCCCTATTATTATTGAGAGTGATTTGGAGTGCAATGTCTCTTTATCCTCATAAAGGGGGCTAAAGTCTTAAACGAATTTTGTCCCTTCTGAAAGTGGGAATTTTAGACCTAAAGTCATCCTCTTGAGTGATGATTCAAAAATGGAAGGAACGTATAGAGAATCCTTTTTAAACGGGGTTTCCTTTAGGGATTCTTTGGGCATCATATCTATATAGAAACTTTATAGGGGTGATAACTCTGTCGAGAGATCAATGTATCCTCCTGTTTTGACTGAGGCACAAATAGAATTTTCCTGTCATATGAGGGAACATGCCGACAACTTTGTTAAAACATATCGGGAGTAACTAGTGATGCATAAATCACTCGTCACTTGAAATTCCAGGGACAATTTGATATTGTGTCTTAGATCAGCTCTGATGACCATCATAGAGCTCACGTACTGACCTGTAAGGGACTTCGATTAATTGAGTAGACTAACATCAACAAATATCATTGGGTACCCACTGAAATAGTTGGGACTCCTTCAATCTTGAACTCTGTTAAGGCTATCACAAAAGTTGGCATCACAATTTGCAATCCCTCTTATTGGTTGATTCTCCCAATAGGCCTGGATGAGAGGATATGCATCTCTTTTGAGGGTTGCTATGTTCCTTTGTATGAATGCCTCTTTACCAGGTCAAGGACACATTTTCCTTTCTCTGATTTTGAAGTGGTCGTCATGAGCCATTTGAAGGTTTCCCCCTCGCAACTACATCCCATAGCGTGGGATTTCATGAAGGTTTTCCAACATTGTGCCGAGTATAAATCTTGGAAGCCTTCCTTGAAGCTCTTCTTCGGTCTATTCTTTGTGGCTCATACTTCTCGGGATAATGCTTGGGATCAAGGATTGATCTTCCTTTTTCCTTAGGTACCTTGGTTCAGCCATTTTTCCTTTAACTGGGGTAATTTTCCAGAGTATTTCACGTTGGTGAAACCTATAACACCCTCTAATTTAATTTAATTAAGTAGAATTCTATATTTTAATCTAATTATTTTAGTGGTTATTTTAGTGAGATCTATGATAAATAATTTTTTTAAAGAAAATTAAATAATCTTAAATTTAAGTTGTTGTTACTTTTAAATTAAATTTGAATATATTAATTACTATAAAATATAATCATAAGTAATGTTGTTATATTATAAGTTAGTGGGAGTGAATATATTATTAATTTATTAACTTGGTTGATCATTATTAATAATAATGATATAAGTGAATTAATCATATCTGATAATAGTAATGTTATTAATAATGATAATAAGGTGACGTTTATGAATTAGTGTCATATGGAAACTTTTGGATAAAATAAATTTAGTAATATAAGTTGAACTTTGTGTTGAATATTACAGTGATAATATATATTGGTACCATACAAATTAAAATAGTTAGTAATGGATTATAATTATTAGTTAGTGACATTGTTTGGTCTTAAAAACTATCCCTACCATATAAGATGTTTAGTCATATATATATATATATATATATATATATATATATATATATATATATATATATATATATATATATAAATATATGATTTAGCATGGTATTCAATTTTGTAGCAGTAGATGTCTACTTTAAGAAAATACGTGGGAAGTCTGGGTTACATGAAACACTCTGAATGAAAAAATTAAATTGTTTGACTAAGTGGTATTGGTTCTTAAAAAGGTGGTTGGTTGGCCTAAGTGACTATAGAAAAAGTCTAATTATTTTAATTATTTTAATCGGTGTAATTCTTGTTCTCTTTTTTCTCCACTTTCAACTTAAAAAAAACCGCTTAACCCACTTTCCTCTTTCCCACAAAAATATCCCGTCTATAATTTTTTAGTCCACAAAAGATACACCACAAAATAGTCATATTCCCCTCACTATTACATATTTTGTGCACTTCAACACATTATCAATCTTACATAAAGATTAAGCACTCAATCAATCAACCGTAGGATATCAAAACTCAATATTATTAAAGGAAGCGTCTAAAGTAAATGTTTTTCCCTATACACTCATGATACATAAGATTTTGTTGTGGAATGATAGTTGAACTTTTGTCTAAATAAAATAATAATAATTAAAATGATTATATATATTAAAAAAAAGGTAAGGCATTAACGATTTTGGTTTGCTACACACGCATAATGGACGTTCTTTTTGTGAGTTCAGTTTAATCACCATGTGAGTGTTTTGCATCATACCAAAAATATTTTTAGTCTTTTGTTAGTAGTTTTACCATGAGGTAGCAAGTATTATTTTGTTATATCTATAAATAGTGTTTACTTTTAATATGCTCACAGTAGGAGTTTGGTTCATCATAAAAAAAGGGATATTAACAATTTCATATTATACTTTATTTTATTTTCTGCAACGTTTCACCGGCCTATCCCGTTTCTGCAATGTTTCACCGGCCTATCCCTTTTCAGAAGTATTGGTCTAAAGCTCATTTTCACTGGCTTATACCTTTTTATCATTTCAGGTTAACTCCTTTGTCTCCTAGAGAGGTAAATATGAAAGAGGATTTATATGTATGGTATAAGAGGTTTGAATATATATAATGATTTGTTCCCGACGAAGTACTCTCTTTTTAGAAAAAGAAGAGGCAGATAGATGCTTGCGTCATTATTAGTGCATTTGATCATTCTGAGAGACAAAATGCTTTAGTGACATATAATCTTTCACCATAAAAATTGACTTTCCAAGCAAAATTAGCTTTTGACTTCAACATTAAAGTTGTTTGGAATGTCAGTATGAGTAACTTTTCTCTTGGAATCATTTTCATATGACAAAAATTGTAGGAGATAGGGCCTAGGGAATCCCAGTTTTAACCAGGTGACTTTCTCTGGTAAACCACCATGAACCAACTTGCAAACTTGATATTATCTTGATCTTTGGGACTCATGAAGGATCATATATGTGTAAGGTGATGTAATATGAAGTATACCTTGATATATTTGATCAAATGATGAAGAAACTTGTTGACGAAGTCACACAAGATACCCAGATGAATTAGGGTTTCCAAGGCAAACAAGCTTCAAACCCTTGATGATTTCTTGATCAAAATGATATGTGAAGACCATGGGGATCCATACATGATGTCTAGAGTCAATTTAAACCACCTATTTATTGATCTCCTTGCATTGAGGGTCTCAAACCCTAATTATGAGCTTGATGAAGCATGGGTGAACACACACACCACCTACAAAAGTAACAAACTATACATTGATATATTTTTGGTATTTTGGTTTGTAAATAATGAAAAATAAAGTATGATACAATCAAATGTGCTTGGTGACCTCTCCCAATGCAAATCCAATGAATGATGGGTAAGGAGGATGTCAAGGTGTGATCCCTAAGCCAATGCATATAATGAGATAACATGAGGGATCTTATGGTCAAAATTGGGGTCTTACAATGTTATTTCTATTTTTACCTTTTCACGTGTTTGTGCTTTTAGTTTTATGTTATGCTCATTTCAACAGTTGTTATTATCCAGTTGAGATCTGAGGAAAGTTAGGGTTTGCTTTTCAATAGAAGTAAATAATATTTGCTTAAAGTGTAAACCACCTTAAGTCTTTTGTGGATCCGTTTATGGATGCTTTATTTGAGAGTGCGTCATATTAATATGTACGAGGTGTTTTGGAAGATTTCCTATTCAGTCGTATGTAACTGTTATTCGAATGTGCTTGCACGAGGGAAACATTGTTACAACTTGATGTGTACAAATATCAGATTAGAATTGATGAAATATAAGTTGGCTCTGAGAGTTTATGCCTTCAATTTTACCGGTAAGTATTTCATGCAGAACCAACTAGACGCGATTATGCCTTCATCATGTTTTGCACGGATAAGGCATGGGTCTGGTTGAGTGTGGTTATGTTTAAAATTGTACTTACAGACGATGGACATAACCGGCTAAATGTGACTGATTTTTAAACTGCACTCTGCATCACAGAGGACCATACTCGACCAAGGATAGAGGATCCCCGTCCCTGCTGTAACACACAAATTCTTGATTCACTGAATTATTTGAACTATTATGATTTAATTTAATTATTGTGTATGATAATTTAATTAATATGGGTGTTAGGGGTGTTTGGTCTTGAGGTGGGAGTGCAAAGAGTAATTAGAGATTGATTCAGGTGGGATAGAATTATTAGTATATTTTAAATAAGTAAATAATAGTATTTTAATTTAATTATTTCATTAAAATTAGAAAATAGAATAATAGAAAATAAGGAGTATTAGTAGTATTTTTATTAAAATAAAATTAGAAATGATAAGGGCATTTTGGTAAATAAGAGGATAAGTGAGGGTAATGCTGAAAGTCTCTAATTGAGGGATTATGTTACTAGTGAAAAGGTTAGTAAGGAGCTGTGAGAGTTTTCTACATGAAAATAGAATTTGATAGAAAGAAGAAGAGGCAAGGGGTAGGGCATATGGAGAGCATCCATTGAAAGAGCTTTGAAGAATTTTGCTGGAAAAATCTAAGGTAAGGGGAGATAATAACCTTCAACAAGGGTTTATGCATGAGGGATAGGGTAGAGGAGTACTTAACCTCCAATAAGGATGATCATTTTGGTGAATAATAGTATATGAATGCTATGTGATGTTTATTATTGATATATGATGATTGTCGTATGTGTGTGTAAATCATGTTGTACGACCGTTTTGATTCATGATTTTGTGAGGGTATAATGATTTGATGAACTGTGATGTTTAACTGATGAAAATGGGATATTTTGGGATTGAAGTCACACAAAATCGCATAAGGGAAAATCGGGATCTAGGAGTCGTTGCGGGTCGTAACAACTGTTACGAGCGGCCATAACAACCCTATGGTTTTTTTATACCAGAGGTGTAAAAATGGGAAACATGTCTTGTAAGTTATTATGAGTCGTAATGGCTATTACCGGTGGTCGTAATATGCCCCTGATTTTTGTACTGGGCGGTTGGATTTTCACGATTAACTTGAATTTTCACACAAATTCTGTTTTCAGGATAATTCCAGTATTACCTTAAGTTAGGAGTGGAGATTATTGAATGGAGAAACGAGTAAATTAATCGATGGTCCTTCTAGAGTAATGAAACATAAAAATCGAGTTATCATACTAATATTGCAAACTTAGAGAACTTCAGTAACTATGGAGTATTAACTTGTAAGCACATGAATATGAGTAGTAATGTTATTTATTAAAGTTACGAGTTAAGAGATTAGTCAAAGTGTTGAATGATGAATTTAACGTAATTGATTATAAGATGTTGAGGAATATCAATTAATTGTCAAATATTGATATTGCGTATTCATGTCTGTAAGGATAATTTGTTGAGATGGGTTCATGAGGACCTACGATGATGGACTTTGGTCCAATATTTTGATTGGTACTTTAATATTGGAGTAAGAGGTTTGGATGGAGGTTGTTTGCATTTGTTTGATCATGCATTATGTATATCAGAGTTTAGGCTAGGAGTTCATGTTACAAAATTGAATTATAAATCAAAATGGATTGAGGCTAGAATCGTGAACAAAATCACTTTCCTTATAAGTATTTCAATCACTCTCAAATGTCTTAGAGTTGGAACGCAGGAATACCTAGGATAATTCAGCCTACACTCGAGTTTGCACAAGATTGATGAAAACTCGAATGTAGGGAAAAGTATCTAGAATTTTAGTGAAGAGGATGTATGTTTTTGTTATTTTTTTCTGAATCCGGAATGGAGTATTTAAAGGCCATATTTGTTTTGTTTCACAAGGTTGTGACCCTTGGTGAAACAACTTCTTTTTACCAAGAGTTACAAGCTTTTTCCAAAAGTTACATACTTTTACCAAAAGTTACATTGTTTCGCCTACTGCAACATTCTTAAAGAGTTGCATACTTTCATTCTGCAAAACTTCACGAAGTGTTGCCTATTTTCGAATTCAAACCTACCGCAGTACTTCACGAGTGTTACCTATTTCTGAATTCAAACCCACTGCAAAACTTCACAAGTGTTGTCTATTTCTGAATTCAAAATTAATCTTCACTTGTATATTTTCTTGTCATTTTGGAACACACTCAAGATTATAATTTCTTAATAATTTACAACAATCCCCCACTTATTCTAATAATGACAAGATCAATTCCAGAAAAATAAAAATAAAGAATGTTAATACAATTAGGTATCTTTTAATTTAAAATTTAACCTTAGTGAGGACAACACAATGTCTAATCGGAATGTTAGGTAGCAATGTTTTTCAACCATTAGTCCATATGATTAGACTAGCGTTACCTTACACACATTCTTTAAGGTTTCTTCCCCTACATATCTCGTCAAACAATTATTTATGGCCATGTGCTTTTCCTGTTTTCGTGAATTTTTCATGAGAGAAACTCCAACTCACTTTGAGACGACACCATCTCGAAATTCATATAGGTGAAGTTCATTTTGTATCTATTTCTTGATATACATATCCTAGATATAAAACTTCATTAATAGTTTGAAAAAACTCAACCCTCAATATGTAATAGTCAATATTGTCACAAAATGTTGCATAAACATCCAAACCAACGACTTTTTGTTACCAATTGAATCATAGGTTAATGTTTGTTAACTTTAGATTGGGTTGCTACCGTTATCGGAACCCTTATTCAAGGAGTTTCAATCTCATACCTCTCGAGGTAGTCTTTACTAAATCTATGGCCAGTAGTTTAGTAAATGAATCAAGAAAACTACAACTTGATTGTATATATGTGAATGAAATGATTACATCCTTAATCAATTTTTTCACGAAAGAATATTTAGGTCCTACTTGTCTAGATTTGCATTATACACTTCGCTGAACGCTCTAGCTAAAATGGCTTGGCTATCGCAGTGTATCACACCTTTGAAACATTGTCTTTTGCCAATGGAACTTCTAACATAAGTCCCTCAACCATTTCACTTCTTAACCAGCAGAAGGAAGAGCCACAAACTCCAATTCCATGGTTGAAAGAGTAATGCATGTTTGTGTCTTGCTTTTCCAAGAAATTGCTCCTTTAGCTAGTGTAAATAACCACAAAATTGTGGTTTTATGATCTCCAACATTGGATATCCAACTTGCATCGTTATATCCTTCTAGTATGGCGGGAAGCCTGCCATAATGAAGGCCGAGATTTTTGGTCTTTTCTAGATAGCCGAAAATCCGTGTGATTGCCTTCCAATGTTACTTATTTGGATGACTAGTAAATCTACTCATTTTACTAACTACAAATAATATGACAGGTCTGATACATTGTATTAAGAACATAAGACACCATATTACACTTGCATACTCCAATAGAATCACTGCTCTTCCATTGTTCTTTTGAAGTTTGACAACATGATCAAATGGAATGGTTACTTCCTTAATGTTTATATGTTTGAACTTATCAAGCATTTTTACAATATAATATGTTTTAACTAAGTTTGTCCCTTACTATTTCTCCTTACTTTGATCCCTAAAATTATGTCAACTAATCTAAGATCTTTCATATTGAATACGGAGGTTAGAAACCTTTTTGTCTCTAAAATCCCATCCATGTTGTTGCTAATTATCAACATGTCATTAACGTATAAACAAAGTAATATTACAATGTTATCACACAACTTTATGTATGAACACTTGTCACAAGAACTAAATGAATAAGTTTTTTTGATAATCATGCATGATGATGCAAGAAGGTTTTTAGATGAAGTGAGAGATGAAATTTTAAGGAATTTAAAGTAATATAGTATGAATTGCAATAAGTACCTTAGTTATGTTCACTTATGTCAAATATTCACTTGAATTTCTATGTTCAACCTTCTTGATCAACTTCATCATTGATGTGCATGACACTTTTGATCGCTTTCTTTTTTGATAATCTCTGTCTTCATCAAAATTGAACTAGATATAAGATGAATTCCTCAGAATCTCCCCCTTTTGATGATGACAAAATCTTTGAATTCGTGTTTTGATAATGATTGAAAAGTCTCTCCTAAGTTGTGTGTCTCCCTTTAATTGATGAATCTTACAATGACAGAGTCAAACTTTTGATGTCATTGTTTCGATGCTTGTTTTAATCCATACAAGGATTTGTCAAACTTGGACACTTTTGTTCATTACCAATAAGCACACAACCTTCTTATTGCTCCATGTAAATCTCCTCATCTAGATATCTATTTACGAATATTATTTTGACATCCATTTTATGAATTATAAGGTCATGCAAATAAGGTAATGAAAACAACACTCTAATTATCGTCGTCCTTGTTACTAGTGCATATATGTCCAAATAATTCACACATTTCTTTTGTTTAAAATCCTTGGCTACTAATCTAGCCTTTCACCATATATACAAGAAGACATGAGTGTTTCTTTCTCCATCAAAATTGCAGCCGATTTTATGATGTAAATTTTTGTGTTTAGAATGTGTTTACGACATAGCAGTTTATCCTTTGTTGCTTGAAGCAAAAGCCTCAGTTGACATTATTTGAATTACTTTTAAGAGTGTTATAAAAATTAATTTAAATCAAATAAGCCGAGGCTATAATCGTGAATGGTGCCACTTTTCTTAAAAGTATTTCAAGCACTGACTTATAGTCTTAGAGTTGAATGCAAGAATACCCAGGATAGTTCAACCTTCTAATTAAATATGCACAGGACTGATGAAGATTCGAATGCAGAGAAAAGTGTCTGGAATTATGTGAAGAGGATGCACTGATTTTTTGTTATGTTTTTTCTGAGTTCAGAATGAATTATTTATAGGCCTTATTGGTGTTGTTTTACAAGGTTGTAACTCTTGGTGAAACACTTCTTTTTATCAAGAGTTAAAAGCTTTTGTCAAAATTTACGTACTTTTAGCAAAAGTTACATTGTTTCACCTCCTGTAACATTGTTTAAGAGTTGCATACTTTCATTCTGCAACACTTCACAAAGTGTTGCCTATTTCTGAATTCAAACATACTGCAACACTTCATAAGTGTTGCCTATTTCTGAATTCAAACTCATTGTAACACTTCGCAAGTGTTGCCTATTTCTGAATTTAAAATTAATCTTCACTTGCATATTTTCTTGTCATTTTGGAACACACTCAAGATTAATAATTCTTAATAATTTACAACACTTCGGTTCAAAGATGATGGATTTCGGTCCAATGATGATAGATTTCAGTCCAATGATGATGGACTTCGGTCCGATGATGTAGGACTTCGTCCGACGATGTATTACTTTCGTTTGGTGTTGTAGGATGGTGCCACATGCATGAGAGTAGAGGAGTTGAGCATATTGTTACATCATTGACTGAATTATGTTATTGAATGTGGTATTTGATTTAATATTACAAAATTGTATTCGTTATTCATATGATAATATCCTATATTATGTTTATGACTAGATTTGTAAGATGTACTAACCCTGATGTTATTATGGCAATGTTAATTATCATACATATTTTTACCCCTTTGTTGTTTCTATGTGTTAGAATTGTGAAATTATACAAGTGAGTTTCAAATTGAATTTGAGGAGAGATCCAGCTTCTAATAGAGGATGTTCATTTTTCCATGTTATTTCATGTTTTGTCGAATCTCGATGTTGGCTAATACTCCCTCCGTTCCTTTTTAAGTGTCATTTTTTGACTTTTTACACATACCAATGAAGCTAATCATTATTGTTACTTTTCAAACAATAATTCTTCTTTTACCTATAATACCCTTAATTATTTATTACATTCACTTTACTTTTTCTCTCTCTGCAATTATTATCTATGGGTAATTTTGACAAAATTGCAATTAATACTACCTTGATTTTTGCAAGTGACAATTAAAAAGAAACAAATTTTTTGCAAGAAAGTGACACTTATAAAGGAACGGAGGGAGTACTTCTAGTTTCTCGTATCTCTAATATTGTAACATCGGGTGGGGATCTTCTTTAGCTATTTGTCGCAACTTGAATTGATTGTTTGCTTTATTGATACTCTAGTTTTTTATCCTTTCCTTAAAATAAATGTGGATTTTTTGTGTGTAATACCCCAATATTCTATTATTTTAACGATTTTAAGATTTAAAAATGAAAAAAAATCCATCAGGGGTTTTAGAGTGTTACACTATTCTGAAGGAGAATTGCGATCCAAAACGCAGCGGAAATTAAAATTTTCTCCTTTAGAGATCCTTACGAATGGTCATGATCAGTGATAGAATATTTACCTTTTGTGACGATTGAAACCTTTGGTGCAGATCTCTTGTGACGATCAAAACTTTTGATGCAGATCCACAGAGCGATCACGAACGTTGAACGATGACAACGTCTCTACTCAGTCCACACGAACGGATTCCTTCAATCATAGTGCTAGCTGGTACGAATGAAGACTTTGAGTGAGAGAGAGAGAGAGAGAGAGAGAGAGAGAGAGAGAGAGAGAGAGAGAACGAAAATAATGCAACCGCGCTAAATGCTTCTGCACAAGGGTTCTATTTATAGAACCACTTGTGTGGGCTTCAAGCTAAAAAGCCCATTTAAGTGTATTTTGGCCCATATCTTATAATATGCCCAAAATCACTTAAGCTCATGGTACCTTACCATATTTCGTATTCAACTTAAGTACACCGTACCTTTATGATGTTCTACAATTCACTTAAGGGCACCGTACCTTACGGTGTTCCTTAGTTACTCTATCTCTCATCAATCTGTCCTTTGTGTGTGACCCTATTCAACTTAAGTACACCGTACCTTTACGATGTTCTACAATTCACTTAAGGGCACCGTACCTTACGGTGTTCCTTAGTTACTCTATCTCTCATCAATCTGTCCTTTGTGTGTGACCCTGTAGGTTTTCGCGGCATTGGCAGTTACTCTATCTCTCATCAATCTGTCCTTTGTGTGTGACCCTGTAGGTTTTCGCGGCATTGGCAATTATATTAAATCATGTATTTAACATAATAAACAGTGAGCGGTATCTAGCAACACATCATTGTTACCCAAGACACGAATTGGAGGTCCGGAAGTCCTCCAACGATAACGATGAAAAATGCGGATACCCAGGGCGTTTAACACTGTTATGAAACAGAATTTAATTTTCTGTTTGTACAAAATTTGTCACCAGTGGGGTTCAAACCCAGGACCTCCCTGAATCTGTACATGCCTTACCACTAGGCTAGAGAGGTTGTTGTTGAATACTTATGCAATGAATAAATATTAATCTAAATCTTGATTAAGATAGATTAATGAATTAATTGAGCATTATAGCTCCGTTTTGAATGCGGACGGATGCATTGGTAAGATAATGAACAAGGCTATTATTATGATATCATATTATAGTGTATTATGCGTCTTACAAATTCTATGAATTTTATTTTGATGGGTGTTAAACATGGTTGATATGTTTGATTGTGAAATAACATGACTAAAGATAATGTAAAGGATTATTATTATTGTTCCATGTTATAAAATATTATGTGATTTATAAATGCCATGAATTTTATCATGATGAAAATAAAATATTGTGTGAATGTGTATATATACCATTATTGGATTGTGAATGAATTATGGTTATGGATGTGTATATGTAATCGTAATTGATGAGTTGTGATGAATGTGTATATGTACCAATTGTGAGTCATGGTGATATGTGGGATGTTAAGACGGTATAGAAGTGTCTTAATTGCATATGTGTTGGTATGTGTGCATTCATTCATAGCATGGTCGACTTCATTGTGGAAGTGGTTAAGCGGTGATCCTTAATTGGAAACAGACGTAGCAGACGTTAATCCTTAATTGGGATTAGGCGTAGTATTAAGCGGTGATCCTTAATTGGAAACAGACGTAGCAGACGTTAATCCTTAATTGGGATTAGGCGTAGTATTTAAGTGGTGATCCTTCATTGGAAACAGACGTAGCAGACGTTAATCCTTAATTGGGATTAGGCGTAGTATTAAGCGGTGATCCTTCATTGGAAACAGACGTAGGGCTTTGGTCTTGTCCGGATCGGAAGCGTGGCTTGGATTCTAGATATTGAATCGGAAAGCGGTGAAACTTTGAGTTCACATTGCGGTACCACATGCATAGAGTCACATTGTATTGCATTGAGTCGTCTATAGTTATGTGATCATTGAATGCATGTATTGATGTGGATGTGATGTACGTTTGAAATATGTGAGATGATTGTTGCTTAATATTATTGACGTGATTATACCAAGTGTGATGAATTCTTAAATTGTGTTTTAATTCATTGTGCCTTATTATGCTATATTCATAATGATTTGAATTCTCACCCTTTCTGTTTGAATGTTACCTTTTCATGGGTATCGCGCAGATACTACAGAGTAGTATTGCTGGAGTAGGTGGACGGTAGCTCGCTCAAGATTAGCTGGAGAGTTTCCGTATTTAGTTGGAAATTGGTAATGAGTCAATGCTCTGGTCATGTAACACTGGGTAGATTAGTGGTATTGAACTCGTATCTTATTTGGATATGTTTTATGTCATTACTTGTTTATTTTAATTTGAAGAGATTATTGAGAGATGATCATGGTATGGGACATGGATCATATTATGAATTACATGAGTATTCTTTATTTTCCGCTGCGAACGCATATTGCTTGAATATTCATGATGAGTGAAATGTGTTATTTGAATGACCAGGTGTATTGTTGGTTTTTGAAAGTTTTAAGTTTCGAAAACGTCGATGTGACGCCCTTTTCTTTATATGCGTGCTTATTTACTCTGATTATATGCTAAATAATTTGGGGTAGAAAAAGGGGTGTTACAGAACACAAGGCATAGACTGTGTCATCCTTGTCCAGTTCAATATTGGGCCCATAGACATTTATCCTTTTATGCAGGATGGACAAATTCCATCTAGGTCACTCATGTCCCTCAGCATGCTTCGTGGAGTACCCATCAACTGTCTTTATGGTTATCCAGTTACAGACAACGTTGGATCAGCAATAAAGCACTCGACTCCACATCTAGGATCCATAGTGGTTTCAGGTCGAAGAGTGGTATACACTATTATCACCATGAGAATAACTTATGACACTTTGCATAACTTTCTATATAGTATTCTCATAGCGGGTCAATCCGGTATAAATATTACTCCTAATATTCATACCTATGTTTAAGACTTGATAACTCTTTATCCATGATCCATGAGATGTGATCATCAGTCTACAAACATAATAGTCTTAATGCTTTAATGTTATCCCACTTCACACTAAAGCTCGACTACTGATACTTTAAGAATAGTGTCCTTATGTTTAATGTGTTCTCATGATTAAGTCACACTTAATACATTAAACGGACTATCTATTCCAGAGACTTTATTAATCAACCATAATAAAGAAAATGCATTTTATTATTAATAAATAATTCGATACAAGTACCAAAAAGTATTGGCCTCTAGGGCTTACCCCAACAATTGATAACATGAAATTATATCATATTTTAGGACTTAATTCAATTAAATTATATTATTATTTATTTCAATTTACTGCATTTTATTAGATATTACGCGGTATTTCCTTTCTATTTGTCTCATGTGTCTTATTTGAAGCACAAGCAAAAAAAGGAAGAAAAGGAGGTGCAAAAAGGAATGAAAAGGCCCAAATAGCAAAAGCCAAGCCCAGCCCAAAGATGACACAGGCGTCGTGCCTGTGACGACCGCCACGGATGCTGTGACGAACGTCACGCTGCATACACTTATGTGACGAGCGTCACACAAGGTGTGACGGACGTCACACCATCCCCCTACATTTCTGCCCTCAGAGACGTTGAGAGTCCACGTTTACACGCTGAATCCTATTTCCACGGCGATGCATCCGTTACGTGAAGACTCCTTGACGCGGACTGCTTTGAAAACAGTTACGGAAAGCATCATTATAAATAGCAACTTTGCAAAACCCTAAAGAGGTTCCAGACTTCCACGCGCACACGCTTTTTCCAGATTTCGGCAATTTTTCAATTCTCTTTTCTTCAGCAATTTAAGCATACCTTTTACATACTACTTTTGCAACTTTTATTATTTCCTTTTGGCAATTTTATTTTCTTCTCTAGCACTTAGTTAGTTTTTCACATAATAGTTTCTACACCGGAAACTATTGTGTACTTTTTCACCGGATCTAACCTTACGTTAGAATCTAGTTTTTTTTATTCCTTCGTTTTAATTTGTTGGTTAATTGAAGAATTCAAGAACAAATTCTACCGGCTTGTGGTGGAGTGTTCAAGACTACTGTTTAATTCAGGTTCTTTAATTATTGTTTAATGCTTTGTTTTATTATTTATTTATATTATTTGCTTGAGATGAGTCTGTTTATGCATGATAATTATTTAAGTTCGTTTAGCATGTCTGGCTAATTCGCCTAGATATCGGTATGTAGAGTAAGCGGAATAAGGGATCAAAACTAAGTCGGTTTAATTAAATTTAAAATTAAAATCACTCTTTTTACGGTCCCAGTTTACAGGTTTAATAACAAAGTTTTTATACGAGAGTAAAGGACATAAAGAGGTTAAAATCAATAGAGCGAAAGTTTGAGGTTTTAACTGGACAGTGTAAATTGGATATTAATTCTAGATCAGGGCGAGAGCAATTTTTAGAGTTAATTAAATTCTAATCTTTTCCAAAAAGTACTTTTAAAGATTGAATGTCAGGACGAGAGTTAAGCATTCGAATTTAATTGTATAACCTAAATCAACAGAGCGAGAGTTTGAGATAAGGGTGTTTAAACGGTTAGTGTTTTCTTAAAAAGAGTTTCTACGGACTTTATTGCTTCCAAAAAATGGTTTTTGACTTAATTATAAGTGACAGCTACGTTAACATAAAATCATGGTTTATTCAACAGAGCGAGAGTTTGAGATAGAACTTTTAATCAATAAAGTCAACTGAAAAGATTTGTTTTAAAACCAAGAAACCGACAAAGAATTGATTCCCTAATTACGATGAACTACATACCGATATCCGATTATTTGATATTTAATTTAGATTCTATTTTTAGTTTTAGCTTTTCCCCAAACAATCAAACATTATCCACCTTAGCTTTACGAAGTAACCTTAGATAACGGTATATCGATTCATAAGTCCCTGTGGGATCGATATCTTTTAAAACTACGCGATAGAACTGTGCACTTGCAGTTTGTACCCCAAATTCGACTCATAAAGTCGAGCGATCAAGTTTTTGGCGCCGTTGCCGGGGACTTTTGTTTAGTCGATATCGTAACTCTTCCGTTACGCTGTAGAGACTAAGGTTTCTTTTTCTTTTCTTTCTATCGTCGATTTGTATGCCACACACTCGCTCACAAGGCGAGCCGCTCTATTTACGAATCAACGATATTGAACTATATCTCCGAGTCTTACGACGAATTCGGGAATATCGTGCTGCAAACAATCTCCCTCCTGCCGAACTTCCTGATTTCAAAAACATTTTCCCTTCGATACCCGAGATGGCAGAACCAGCTCGTGCTCTTAGAGATTACGCCGCTCCATCACAAGATGAGCCGCATTCAAGTATTGCTCCGCCCGCAATCGAAGCAAACAACTTCGAACTCAAACCTTCACTGTTGCAGGCAGTGCAACAGAACCAATTCTCTGGAAATCCTACCGAGGATCCAAACCTTCATTTATCCGTATTTGTCCAATACGCTGATACTGTTAAAGCTAATGGTGTCACTTCAGAGGCAATTCGACTTCGTCTTTTTCCTTTCTCATTAAGAGATAGCGCTAGAAGATGGCTTCAATCTCTCCCTTCCAACTCTGTCACCACATGGAACGAGTTGAAGAAAGTTTTTCTTGCCCGATATTTTCCGCCAAGCAAAACAGCTATGTTAAGAGCCCAGATAAATGGATTTAAACAGAAAGATAATGAGTCTCTTTTCGAAGCATGGGAAAGGTACAAAGACATGATGAGACTTTGTCCACACCATGGTTTAGAAGACTGGTTAGTAATTCACACATTCTATAATGGTCTCTTGTACAACACAAGGTTAACAATAGACGCCGCTGCAGGTGGTGCACTAATGAACAAACCTTATGCTGATGCTTACCAGCTTATCGAAAGCATGGCCCAAAACCACTATCAGTGGGGAACCGAACGAACAATGGTGGAAAAACCTCAAACGAAAACCGGCATGTACGAGATAAGTAACCTTGATCATGTTAATGCAAAAGTGGATGCTCTGGTCCAGAAAATTGAAAGTTTAAATGTACCACCTCCAACCGCCGTGGTTGCTATAACTCAGAATTGCGAAGTCTGTGGAATCCAAGGTCACACTCCTACAGATTGTCAACTCTTAACATGAATCCAAGCAGAACAAGTAAACTATGCTCAAGGAAGCCCCTACTCGCATACCTATAACTCAAATTGGAAGAACCATCCAAACTTTTCATATAAGAGTAATAATGCTTTGTACGCACCTGGACAGTCTCCAAATCAAGCCCCAGCTATACCTCCGGGATATCAGAAACCGAACCCATCTACACATAATAATAACGCCCCTAGGAAATCCAACTTGGAGATCATGATGGAAAACTTTATAGCTTCTCAACAACAAACCAATAAAGATTTCTTAAACCAGAATGTACACATTGGTGAACAAATTAAACAACTAGCAAGTAAAGTAGATGCCCTGGCTACCCATAACAAAATGCTGGAAACACAAATATCACAAGTAGCTCAACAACAAGCACCTACTGCTGCCCCAACTGGTACATTTCCTGGACAGCCCCAACCTAACCCGAGAAACCACGCTCATGCAATCATACTAAGAAGTGGAACGGAAGTGGAAGGACCATCTGATCCAAGGATAGAAAACCAAAACCCTAAAAAGTCAACTGAGGAGAGTGAACCTAAGGAAAAGGAAGAGAGTAATAAGGAAACCGTAGAAAAGAAGGAACCTTATGTACCTCCACCACCTTATAAACCACCTATCCCTTACCCTCAAAGGCTTGTTAAAACCAAAGATGCGGGCCAATTTAAAAAATTTATTGACCTCCTTAAACAATTAAACGTTACAATCCCGTTTACAGAAGCTATTACGCAGATGCCCTCATACGCCAAGTTCTTAAAAGAAATTCTTTCTAATAAAAGGAAACTTGAAGATAGCGAAACCGTTACACTCCCTGCCGAATGTAGCGCTATAATCCAGAACATGCCTCCTAAACTCAAGGATCCGGGTAGTTTCTCTATACCCTGTCACATAGGAAAATTTGTCATCGACAAAGCCTTATGCGATTTAGGAGCCGGAATTAGTGTTATGCCTTTATCCATATGCAAGAGACTGGAAATGGGAGAATTAAGACCAACCAAAATGTCTGTGCAACTAGCAGATCGTTCTGTTAGATACCCTGTAGGAATTCTTGAAAACGTTCCCGTACGCATAGGTCAATTCTACATCCCAACTGATTTTACAATTATGGACATTAGAGAACATGATATTACACCCATTATACTGGGAAGACCGTTCTTAGCAACTGCCGGTGCAATCATAGACGTAAAACGAGGACGACTCACTTTCGAAGTAGGAGAAGAGAAAATTGAGTTCATCCTTTCCCAATTTTTGAAAGCACCTGCAATAGAAGATACATGTTACTTCATGGATATCATCGATAAATGCATAAAAGAAACAGAGTTAGAAAAGGACAGATCATCCGACTGTCCTATAGAAGACAAACTTAACCAATGTTTAGCAATAACACCGGACCCTATGCAATGCCTTAAGAAACCAACCCTAGATCTGAAAACACTTCCCAAAAATCTGAGATATGAATTCCTAGACTTAGAACTTGAACGACCTGTGATAGTTAATGCTGACCTAGGAAGACTCAAAACAGAAAAGCTCCTACATATCTTAAGAAAATATCCGACCGCACTAGGTTACAACATCACCGATCTTAAAGGAATAAATCCTTCTATTTGTATGCACCGCATCATGCTAGAAGAAGACTGTAAAACTTCTAGAGAACACCAGAGGAGACTAAACCCGATCCTGAGTGAGGTAGTGAAGAAGGAAATAACCAAGTTATTAGAAGCAGGTATTATATATCCTATATCTGATAGCAAATGGGTTAGTCCTGTACACGTAGTACCAAAGAAAGGTGGTATAACAGTCATTGAAAATGAAAAAGGAGAAACTATAACCAAACGAATCGAATCGGGATGGAGAATGTGCATTGACTATAGGAAACTAAAAAAAGCAACCCGAAAAGATCATTTCCCTTTACCATTCATTGACCAGATGCTAGAGCGGTTGGCAAAACATTCACACTTCTGTTATCTAGACGGTTATTCAGGCTTCTTTCAAATACCAATTCATCCTGATGACCAAGAAAAGACAACGTTCACATACCCTTTTGGTACCTTCGCTTATAGACGAATGCCGTTTGGCTTGTGTAATGCTCCTGCAACCTTTCAAAGATGCATGATGGCAATTTTCGCCGATTTTCTCGAAAACATCATGGAAGTATTTATGGATGACTTTTCCGTATGCGGACAAAGCTTTGAAGAATGTCTTGAAAACCTAGAGAAAGTTCTTGAGCGATGTGTAAAAGTAAACTTAGTACTTAACTGGGAGAAATGCCACTTTATGGTACAAGAAGGAATTGTTTTAGGACACATCATATCAAATAGAGGAATTGAAGTAGACAAAGCCAAAATAGAGGTAATCGAAAACCTTCAACCCCCTAAAACCGTGAGAGAAGTACGAAGCTTCTTAGGACATGCCGGTTTTTACCGACGATTCATCAAAGACTTCTCTAAAATAACTAAACCTTTAACCGGACTATTGATGAAAGATGCTGAATTCATATTCGACAATAACTGTTTAGAAGCATTTCAAACGCTTAAGCAAGCATTGATCTCCGCACCCATAATGCAGACACCCGACTGGAATGAACCATTCGAAATAATGTGCGATGCCAGCGATTACGCTGTAGGTGCTGTTTTAGGACAACGAAAGGATAAAAAGCTTCATGTTATATATTACGCAAGTAGAACTCTAGATGAAGCACAGATGAATTACGCCACAACCGAGAAAGAACTCCTAGCAGTTGTGTTTGCGCTAGATAAATTTCGTTCTTACTTAGTCGGAGCCAAAATAATAGTTTACACTGACCACGCTGCTATCAAATACCTCTTAACAAAAAAGGATGCTAAACCTAGACTCCTAAGATGGATCTTGTTGCTACAAGAGTTCGATTTGGAAATCAAAGACAAGAAAGGAACTGAAAACGTAGTAGCAGACCACCTCTCTAGACTTGAGAACCTTGAACCGGAAAGAACATCAATTAATGATGAATTCTCGTACGATAAACTTATAGCTACTTTGGAAGAGAATAACTCTGACAAGCAAGTAGAAACCACCCTAGCTATATCTGTTACACCATGGTACGCTGATCTCGTCAACTATTTAGCTGCCGGAATAGTTCCACCTACTTTATCCTACCAACAGAAGAAACGATTCTTCTACGACATAAAACACTATTACTGGGATGATCCCTTACTTTTCAAAAGAGGCCCTGATGGTATTTTCCGTCGATGTATACCTGAAGAAGAGGTAGAAAATATAATCCAACACTGCCACCCCGCTCCTTATGGTGGACACGCAAGTACAACCAAGACCTGCTCTAAAATCCTACAATCCGGTTTTTATTAGCCAAGTATATGGAAGGACGTACATGCGGCTATTAAGGAATGTGACAGATGTCAACGCACAGGAAACATATCTAGACGTGACGAGATGCCACAAAAAGGTATTTTGGAAGTAGAGATTTTCGACGTGTGGGGAATAGACTTCATGGGACCTTTTCCATCCTCTTTCGGTAACAAATACATACTCGTGGCGGTAGACTACGTTTCAAAATGGATCGAAGCTATAGCTTCCCCAACAAATGACACCCGAGTAGTAACTAGACTCTTTAAGAATATAATATTTCCGAGATTTGGCATCCCAAGAATAGTAGTCAGTGATGGTGGATCACATTTCATATCCAAGGTACTCGAAAAACTACTGTTTAAGTATGGCGTAAGGCATAGAGTAGCGACACCTTACCACCCGCAGACCAGTGGGCAAGTGGAAGTGTCCAATAGAGAGATTAAACAAATATTAGAAAAAACAGTCGCCACTTCAAGGAAAGATTGGTCATTAAAACTACCAGAAGCTTTATGGGCGTATCGAACTGCTTATAAAACCCCCATAGGGACGACCCCATTTAAGCTCATTTATGGAAAATCCTGCCACCTCCCGGTAGAATTAGAACATAAAGCCTATTGGGCTATTAGAAATCTGAACCTAAACTATAAGGCCGCCGGCGAAAAGAGAATCCTTGACATAAACGAATTAGAGGAACTCAGAAGAGACGCCTATGAAAATGCCAGAATCTACAAAGAAAGAACAAAACAATGGCATGACAAGCGCATATCAAGGAAAATCTTCAAGCAAGGCGATACAGTCCTTTTATTTAACTCTAGGCTAAAGTTATTTCCGGGAAAACTACGATCCAGATGGTCAGGTCCTTTTCATATCACTAACATCTTTCCCAGTGGAGCGGTAGAAATTAAAGGAAAATCCACAGAACCGTTCACCGTAAACGGGCAACGTCTAAAACACTATCACTGTGCGGAAACCAACGAAGATTCGCAAATCCTACACTTAGACGAAATGCATCCAAAAATTATAGATTGTAATTGATTGTTTTTATGTCGAGCTTGCGACATTAAACAAAGCGCTTAGTGGGAGACAACCCACAAATATTTTATTATTCCCTTATTCTATTATTATTTTTCTATTTCTTCCTTAATCATTCTTTTAATTTCTGTTTAGTATTCATTCTTAATTTATATTAATTTATTAAAAACTTTTCTCTTCTTTCGGCATTTGGCCAAATCCTGACTAAAACTCATGTTTTCTTTTCTCTAGCTAACACTAACTAGATGGGACAAATTGACCGTATGGGTATCAAATTCAGAGGAATGGCTCACAAACTAAAATTTAAAGAACTAGCCACGAGAGAGATGCTACCTAGTTTATATGTTGATGACTGGGCTATGACTGCCCTTGGACTAAGAGAAAGTGTCCTGTATTTGCTGAATCAGATAGGGTGGGAAACATCTCCTATCCTACGACAGTTCGTCACCTACCGGAGACTAACACTAGAATTCCTTAGCTCATTAATCTATCTACCCAGCCATGGGAAATGAATTAGCAGAGGTTTTATCCAGTTCAGAATGTTCAACATGGAGTACCAATTTAATATTAGAGACTTTACCAACCTTTTAGGTTTCCCTACCTCCCTTGATACATTCACAGTAAGCCAGGAAGAACTTTTTGAATATAGAGAACTTGAACACTTTTGGGGTAGCTTGACTGGAAATGACGATCCCGAGGAACACGAGTTTCTCTCTGGAAACATACATAACCCGGCCTTCCGCTACTTCCATAGGATCCTGACCCACACCTTATTTGGACAAAAGCCATACAGTACTTCAGTTTCACGTGATGAACTCTTCATCATATTCTGTGCTTCCCAGAACCGTCCAGTAAACGGTGCCACCTTTATGCTAGCAAATTTAGACCACCTTATCCAAGACGAGCGAGCACCTATTAGAGTAGGCGGTTTGATAACCATGATTGGTAATGCTATTGGATTACGTCAGCCTATGCTTGACTTAAGCCCCTTCTGTGGCATTACTACTATGAGTATACCCTTCCTCTTCAATGCCATGTTTATAGCAAACCAAGGGTCTGACGAGTTCGAGCTTATAATTAATAACCAAGTTCTTTGCCTATTCACCTTACCCAGTCCCAAGACTAATGTTCATAACCGCAGTAACTGGCTCTACAATCTGAACGCAACACCCTCTCCTGCTAGATCCACTGAATCCATCCAGGACTATGAGATTTGTGATGATCAGATCCCTTATGTTGAATCTGACCCTCAGACACCATCTGGCTATTATGATATTGACCCTCCTCCTCAGCCTGTTCAGACCGAAGAATCAGCAATATCCGACCTCCGACATCATATGCCCGAAACTGATTATAACACCGCCATTGAAGCTTTGATGTCAGAACAAGACATCCTCAGAGAAGAGTTTACTGAAATGAGACACGAAGTTCTAGGATACATGAGCAGTATGACAAATCAGTTTCACGAGTTGCTATACCATGTTAACTCTTTTGCTCCTCCGGTCAGAGATCGTGCAGATGGATAGAAATTATTTTTTAAGTTATTTAGTTTTAAGTTAGATTATTCATTAATGTTATTTGAATTCATGTTCGCATTTGTTTCCCTTTCGCATTTTTTGTTTTTCTTTCCAATATCACATTATGATCATTTTATTGAAGCTATTTATTTAATTTTATTATGCAATAGCTATTATGTTCTCTACTGTTGCTACCTATGACTTATTGAATTATATATGCACTATTATACAAGAAATTAAATTGCAGAATAAATCAATCAGTAGCATAACAAACAAAAAAAAATAATAATACATAATAACTTACCAGTCACTCTGAAGGACGCTAGCTGAAACCTTGCCAAACAGACAGTGTGACGAGCGTCACACATTCTGTCACGGACGTCACGCTAAGTACCTGTGACGCCCGTCATGCACCTGTAACGAGCGTAACGCCCTTCAGACTAGGTGAAC
The DNA here is from genome assembly GCF_024323335.1 of Lathyrus oleraceus. Taxonomy (NCBI): domain Eukaryota; kingdom Viridiplantae; phylum Streptophyta; class Magnoliopsida; order Fabales; family Fabaceae; genus Lathyrus; species Lathyrus oleraceus. The sequence continues at coordinate 586,357,697 of NC_066583.1, read as the reverse complement.
GTTAAGGAGCCGTTGGAGACGAACGTTACACCCCTTCAACTTTTTACCTTCCCCATTTATTCACATTTACCCACAATTATTCACTTTTCAACCACCTATTTTTTCCATCTTCCAAAGTTTTTCCTATAAATACCCACCAAACCTTCCTTCATTCACCACAAACCACTTTCTTCTATCAAACACTTTTCTTTTCTTTCCAATTTACCTCTTTCAGTTCATCCATCAGTATGGCGGGTAACCAGAATTTCGGAAATATCATCTTCCGAACAGAAGATGAAAATTATCAAAGGGAGCAATACGAGGGTTTCCAACAGCGAGGCGTCGTCTCCACCAGGTATCCTGATTTTACTTGTTTACAACAATTAGGATTACTCCAAGGTATCGAATGGATGCTCCGTCAAGCCGACTTAACCTTTCTGTGCACGCATAATCAACCCACTTACCCCTCCCTAACCTTAGAATTCTTAAGTTCATACGCATACACCACTCCCGCCGGTGAAGACGAATTCTTAACCGGTACCGCAACCTTCCGTATGTTCAACACCGAGTACTCCTTAACCCAAAACCAGTTGAGTACCATGCTACAATTCTCCACAGAAGGCCAAGTCTACCCCAGAATCCCTCCCGACCTAAACTGGAACACAGTTGCCGTTTTCACCCTCTTTAAGAAAATATCCGGTCTAGATGCCTACAACTGGGAAGAGCTTCTTCTTTCCCACATACATAATCCAACCATCCGATATTTTATCCGCATTTTACAGAACACAGTTTTTGGTAGACCAAATAACAGCAAGGTCAACGCAAAGGAACTTTTCTTCCTCGAATGCGTCTTCGAACCGCAAGCTAAGGTAAACGCCGCCTCTTTTCTATTTCATCATATCCGCACCTTATGTGCTAGAGGCCGTCAACCCTTTGTCATTGGTGGATTAATCACCACCATAGCACTAGGCTTAAACCTAGGGGACCGCCTCCAAACTTTAGAATCTTTATCTCCCCTATTTATGGATATAGCCTACTGTCGATCCAACCGCCCGATTAAGAACAGAGTAGGCGGAGGATATTATCTTATGGTGAACAACCAGGCTATTCCAAGCGTTGTTCTACCCAACATTTCCCTAACCGATGTCACCAACCCCAACCGCCACCTCTATGATCTAAATGCTCCCGAAGCCACCGAACCTTCACAAGCAAACCCGCCCGAAGACGAGTTTGAAGACATGGAACAAGGTGATCCTACTCCTGCACAACAATCTGTCCCGCTCAACTGCTCCGATGCTGCAGCTGGCCCATCCTCACGTCGTCAACGACGAAGGCCTGCAACCAACGACGACATCATGGATGCAATTGATGGTATGCAAGCACAGAATATAGAGATGATGCAAATGATGCGTCAAATGCAACAACAATAGGAAGAGAGGAATAACATAACCGATCAGCGGTTCACTGAGTTGTTTAGCAGGTTCGACAACTTAGACTTACGTCAGAGATCACCAGGCCCTAGAACAAGAGGCGGAAGGCAACCTTAGTTGTAGTTTCTTTTCCCTTTCCCTATTGTAGTTCATTTCCTTAAAACATTGGGGACAATGTTTAATTTAAGTATGGGGGGAAAACCTGTTCTTTCTATTTCCTTTTGTTTACAAGTATGTACCTTTCCTTTCATTGTTATTTCCCTTTTAATTATAAAAAAAAAAATATATTTAGATTTATTTTAAGTTAAGTCCCGAGTGTGAACAATTTCTATTATCTATTCCCTAAATTTTCATGAGCCACAACAAAAATTCAACACACCCAATAAGTATAAAGGTTGCTCATTTTATCAAACTTGAGACGAATTAAGACAAAAACTACTACCGCCAAACACTCCAAACAAACCTCAACACGTTAGATCAGGATAAGTACCTATTATACCAATCCCTTGAACTTTTAGTTTTATATTAACCCCGAGTAGTTTATACAAGAAGTCAACACCATCTTAATAGCAAACTACGTGGAGGGCCGATGAATATAAGTGAATGATTCCCAAAGTAACATAAAATATATATATATATATATATATATATATATATATATATATATATATATATATATATATATATATATATATATATATATATATATATATATATATATATATATATATATATCAGGAAATGCACTGAGTAAGTTAGGTGATCCTTACCAGATCATTTAATCTAAAGGTTGCAGATCATACAAAAGCATAAGATGAAAGATCCATTATGAGTTGGTTCAGCAGGTATCTGGTACTGAACTTGGTAGGGCAGACTACGGTCCGATCCCCCGCAATTTGCAATGGACTGAATAACGAAGTTATCCGACTTCTGTACCAGAACTTTAAGCTAAAAAGAGAATCAGAATCACTAACCGGTTACTCCACTATGTGCGCAAAAAGATAAAGGGCTTAATGTGATTTCGCTAAAATGAAAACGGGTGAAATAAGAGTAAAGGAACTAGGATAGCTATCATAGTGTACTTGAACTGATTTGCATAAGGCAGGTTACCTAGGTTGTGACGGTGGTTGCTGATGTCAAGATTTAACTCAAGTTACCTCTAAACAAAGTTTACATGCAACCTAATACGAATTGACGTATGTTTTGAAATTTCATCTGGCTAAAACCTTTAACAAATTCTATACTGAATTTTGCTTGAGGACAAGCAAAGATCTAAGTATGGGGGAGTTTGATAACATGAAATTATATCATATTTCAGGACTTAATTCAATTAAATTATATTATTATTTATTTCAATTTACTGCATTTTATTAGATATTACACGGTATTTCCTTTCTATTTGTCTCAGGTGTCTTATTTGAAGCACAAGCAAAAAAAGGAAGAAAAGGAGGTGCAAAAAGGAATGAAAAGGCCCAAATAGCAAAAGCCAAGCCCAGCCCAAAGATGACACAGGCGTCGTGCCTGTGACGACCGCCACGGATGCTGTGACGAACGTCACGCTGCATACACTTATGTGACGAGCGTCACACAAGGTGTGACGGACGTCACACCATCCCCCTACATTTCTGCCCTCAGAGACGTTGAGAGTCCACGTTTACACGCTGAATCCTATTTCCACGGCGATGCATCTGTTACGTGAAGACTCCTTGACGCGGACTGCTTTGAAAACAGTTACGGAAAGCATCATTATAAATAGCAACTTTGCAAAACCCTAAAGAGGTTCCAGACTTCCACGCGCACACGCTTTTTCCAGATTTCGGCAATTTTTCAATTCTCTTTTCTTCAGCAATTTAAGCATACCTTTTACATACTACTTTTGCAACTTTTATTATTTCCTTTTGGCAATTTTATTTTCTTCTCTAGCACTTAGTTAGTTTTTCACATAATAGTTTCTACACCGGAAACTATTGTGTACTTTTTCACCGGATCTAACCTTACGTTAGAATCTAGTTTTTTTATTCCTTCGTTTTAATTTGTTGGTTAATTGAAGAATTCAAGAACAAATTCTACCGGCTTGTGGTGGAGTGTTCAAGACTACTGTTTAATTCAGGTTCTTTAATTATTGTTTAATGCTTTGTTTTATTATTTATTTATATTATTTACTTGAGATGAGTCTGTTTATGCATGATAATTATTTAAGTTCGTTTAGCATGTCTGGCTAATTCGCCTAGATATCGGTATGTAGAGTAAGCGGAATAAGGGATCAAAACTAAGTCGGTTTAATTAAATTTAAAATTAAAATCACTCTTTTTACGGTCTCAGTTTACAGGTTTAATAACAAAGTTTTTATACGAGAGTAAAGGACATAAAGAGGTTAAAATCAATAGAGCGAAAGTTTGAGGTTTTAACTGGACAGTGTAAATTGGATATTAATTCTAGATCAGGGCGAGAGCAATTTTTAGAGTTAATTAAATTCTAATCTTTTCCAAAAAGTACTTTTAAAGATTGAATGTGAGGACGAGAGTTAAGCATTCGAATTTAATTGTATAACCTAAATCAACAGAGCGAGAGTTTGAGATAAGGGTGTTTAAACGGTTAGTGTTTTCTTAAAAAGAGTTTCTACGGACTTTATTGCTTCCAAAAAATGGTTTTTGACTTAATTATAAGTGACAGCTACGTTAACATAAAATCATGGTTTATTCAACAGAGCGAGAGTTTGAGATAGAACTTTTAATCAATAAAGTCAACTGAAAAGATTTGTTTTAAAACCAAGAAACCGACAAAGAATTGATTCCCTAATTACGACGAACTACATACCGATATCCGATTATTTGATATTTAATTTAGATTCTATTTTTAGTTATAGCTTTTCCCCAAATAATCAAACATTATCCACCTTAGCTTTACGAAGTAACCTTAGATAACGGTATATCGATTCATAAGTCCCTGTGGGATCGATATCTTTTAAAACTACGCGATAGAACTGTGCACTTGCAGTTTGTACCCCAAATTCGACTCATAAAGTCGAGCGATCAACAATCTCCCACTAGCACTAGAGCCAATCAGGCATACCCTTAATACCCATAGATCTAGTATGACCATCATGCTTCTGCTGCGCAAGAGGCTTTGTCAGTGGGTCAGCAATATTGTCAAGTGTAGGTACTCTGCATATTTTCACATCTCCTCTATTTATTATCTCTCGAATGAGGTGATAACGCCCAAGTATGTGTTTGGATCGTTGGTGAGATCTAGGTTCCTTAGCTTGTGCGATAGCACCATTGTTATCATAATAAAGACCAATGGGATCCACAATGCTAGGAACCATTCCAAGTTTCCTAATGAACTTTTGATCCAAACAACTTCCTTTATTGCACTTGAGGCAGCAATATACTCGGCCTCGGTTGTAGAATCAGCAACTCTATCTTGCTTTGAACTTTTCTAGCTCACAGCGCCACCATTTAAGCAAAACATATAACTAGATTGCGATCTAAAGTCATCCTTATCTGTCTGGAAGCTAGCATCGGTGTATCCAATTACAACCAACTCTTCCTGACCTCCATATATCATGAATGAGTCCTTAGTCCTTCTTAAATACTTAAGGATATTCTTGACAGCTACCCAGTGAGCATCACCAGGATCAAATTGGTACCTACTCGATGTAATTAAAGCATACGAGACATCTGGTCGAGTACATAACATGGCATACATGATAGATCCTATTGCAGTTGCATATGGAATCTTATTCATGTGATCCCTTTCTTCCTTAGTTAAAGGGGACTATGTTTTTGATATACACGGGCCATGTTGCATATGTATGAATCCTTTCTTGGAATCATGCATATTAAAGCGTCTCAACACTTTGTCTATGTATGTACTCTAACTTAGGCCAAGCAGTTTTTGTGATCTATCTCTATAGATTCTGATTCCTAATATATAGGCTGCTTCACCTAGGTCCTTCATATAAAAGCATTTCCCCAACCAAGACTTTACTTGTTGTAGGGTAGGGATATCGTTTCCAATGAGTAATATGTCATCTACATATAATACCAGGAAAATGATCATGCTCCCACTAACCTTCTTGTAGACACAAGGCTCATCTTCGTTCTTGATGAATCCATATTGTTTTACTGTTTCATCAAAATGAAGATTCCAGCTTCTGGAAGCTTGCTTCAATCCATAGATTGATCTTTGTAACTTACATATCTTTTGGGCTTCCTCTAGTATGTCAAATCCTTCAGGTTGTGTCATGTACACATGCTCAAGAAGATTTCCATTAAGGAAAGCAGTTTTGACATCCATCTGCCATATTTCATAATCATGATATGCAACGATAGCAAGTAAAATCCGAACAGATTTAAGCATTGTAACTGGTGAAAAGGTTTCATCATAGTCAATCCCATGAATTTGTTTATATCCTTTTGCAACCAGTCTTGCCTTATAGGTATGTACCTTACCATCCATGTCAGTCTTCTTTTTGAAGACCCACTTGCATCCTATAGGGTTAACTCCTACAAGAGGCTCTACCAAGGTCCAAACTTGGTTTGTGTACATGGAATCCATTTCAGATTTCATGGCTTCTAGCCACTTCTTAGACTCGGGACCAGTTATGGCCTCTTGGTAGGTCACAGGCTCATCTTGATCCATGAGTAATACATCACCTTGATCAGTTATGAGATATCCATATCTCTCAGGTAATTGACGTATCCTACTTGTCATACGCTGGTCTTGTTCTACTTGAGCAGGTTGCTCTTCCACAACTTCTTGTGTTTCCTGCTCTAATTCCTCCATAGGTGTATCTATGCTTTGTGATTCTTGAATTTCTTCAAGCTCTACTTTCCTCCCACTGGTTCCTTTGGAAATAAAATCCTTTTCTAGGACAACTCCAGTTCGAGCGACAAACACTTTGCCCTCAGAAGGATTGTAGAAGTAATACCCTCTTGTTTCTTTAGAATACCCCACAAATAAGCATTTGTCGGATTTGGGCTCAAGCTTAGTTGAAATTTGTCGTTTCACATAAACCTCGCAACCCCAAATCTTTATGTAAGACATATGTGGTTTCTTACCACTCCATATCTCATATGGTGTCTTCTCAACCTTGTTGGATGGAACACAGTTAAGTGTGTAAGCTGCTGTCAATAGTGCATGTCCCCAAAAGGAGTTTGGAAGATCGGCGTGACTCATCATGGATCAGACCATGTCTAACAAGGTTCGATTTCTTCTCTCAGATACACCATTCCATTGGGGTGTTCCAGGAGGAGTAAGTTGGGATAGGATCCCACACTCTTTCAGATGGTCATCAAACTCTAGGCTTAAATACTCACCACCTCGATCTGATCGAAGAGTTTTAATATTCTTACCTAGTTGGTTTTGTACTTCATTCTTGAATTCCTTGAACTTTTCAAAGGACTCTAATTTGTGTTTCATTAAATATACATAACCATATCTACTGAAATCATCAGTGAATGTGATGAAGTACTGAAAACCTCCTCGGGCTGGTATGTTCAGTGGTCCACATACATCAGTATGTATGAGGGCCAAAAGATCATCAGCTCTTTCACCTTTTCCTGTCAATGGAGATTTTGTCATCTTCCAAGTACTTTGGGCAGTTTCTCTTCCAGTGTCCGGTCTTACCGCAATGGAAACAGGTGTCTGCCTTTGCTATGCCTCCACTAGGCTTCAAAGCAACAATTGGTCTGGGTTTGGCAACTTCCTTGCCCTTCCCTTTATCACCCTGCTTGGTGGGCCTTTTGTTCTGTCTCTTTCCATTTCTGATTATCAGAATGGATTTCCTTTTTGTCTTCAGATTTTGCTCAACAATTCTTAACATGGCTAGCAGTTCAGGAAAAGATTTGTCCATATCATTCATATTAAAATTTAGGACAAATTAACTGAATCCATCTGGCAACGATTGCCAGATCAAATCAGTTGCAAGTTCATTTCCGAGGGGAAAACCCAACCTTTCAAGGTTTTCCATATACCCAATCATCTTGAGCACATAGGGACCTACAAGGGCTCCCTCAGCTAACTTGCCTTGAAAAAGGGCTTTTGAAACTTCAAGCCTTTCATGCCTTGCTTGCTCTTGATAGAGCATCTTCAAGTGTTCGATCATATCGAACGCTATCATGTTCTCATGTTGCTTTTGCAACTCTGAGTTCATGACATCCAGCATGAGACAAGCAGTTTCATTTGCATCATCGACATGCTTCTTATAAGCATCTCTTTCTGCCTTAGGTGCAAAACTAGGAGGTTCCTCTTCAGGAACAGGTTTCTCCAAGACATACAACTTTCTATTATGTTTGAGGACAATCCTCAGGTTTCGGTGCCAATCTAGAAAATTTGTCCCAGATAATTTATCTTTCTCAAGGATTGATCGCAAAATGTTTGTTAGAGGTGTTAGTTGAGATTAATGAAAATATAAGTATCATTGACATATTTAATTAGGCCTTTAATTAAATATGCTCCCACTATTTTACTCAAAACAAATGACCCTCATCATTTGATTCGGAAAATCCCGTTGGAAGATTTTCTAGTGGGTCGAGATCCATATTTCACTTCGTTCTAAGTCCGCGTAGGCGGATTACACAAAACTAGGTTATTTAGGTAGGAACTCCTTCCAATTGTATCTCATACAACTCTCGAAAATTTAAGTTGGGTGAATAACTCCTTATTCCAATCCATCATATGGATCATTCCTAACTCTTGCTTCTAAACATATATAATATTATTATAATTAAGTTTGACCCATCGTTTTAGCAGTTGGATATTACAATTATCCCATCGCACCTTACCAATATAGAACATGCACATCGCGTAGGCGAAACCTACATTATCCGATACTAGTCTTGATGAGTGCTAAAACTTGGAAAGCAAACATATATAATATTATTATAATTTGTTTAGTTAAGTTTGACCCATTGTCTTAGCAGTTGGATATTAAAATTTTCCCATCGCACCTTACTAATATAGAACATGCACCTCGTGTAACACCCTTCTAAAATACCCCCAAATATTGATTAAAATAATAAACACAAAATCAGAGTAATTATGCACCAAGGGTGTCACACAATTATTCCACACCATTTAAACAATATAACAGTCATGCTCATTTATTTAATTTAAACATAAAGTGTTTGCACAATTACGCAGCGGATAGAGATCAACTCAATCATGTAAAACATGTAACGTTCACATGTAATCTAGTTCAAAACCATCAACAACAACAGTCAAAAGGTTCCCTCCCGATGTTACATCTATCAGAGCATGACCCACTATGGAGACTACACTAGACTCCAAGCATAGCTTCTACTCAACTCATTTCTCGTTACCTGAAAAATAGTTGTAAGGGTGAGTTCCTCAATCGATAAATAGGCATTATAAAATATTATGTCATGTTAAGTAATTCAACACACCAATCACCCTAACTGCAACATACATTCAGTATCAGCACCTCAACTTAACATCATGCTCAACCCCAACATAAAACACAAGTATAATCTCAAATCATACTTAACAATAACACGAACACACGTATAATATTGGAATACATCCATTCATATTATACGCCATACGGATATTTATGCAATGAGACTCCACACATGCGGTACCGACTATTCTTGAACATATAGCTCAAGCTCACCGATCAAACCCAGATACGGCTACTAAGCTCACTAGTCCCACTCATTTGAGATCTAATGACTCACTCACTAATTCCTCACCATGGGAATTAGCTACAGCCCCAAAGGCTAGACTATGCACACTAATCATCTAGCATGCAAACATCAACAACAAATCCACAATGATTCACTCACTAATTCCTCACCATGGGAATTAGCTACAGCCCCAAAGGCTATGCTATACACGCTAATCATCTAGCAATGCAGCATCAACAACAATTCACAACGGATATAAGCTCACACTCTAAGCCATACAAAAGTCCATTCACAACACAGGCAATATATATACATTCACATCATTAGGCATGCCATCATACATCAATCAACACATCATTATCATGTAAGTCAATTAAACACCGTATTAGCACTCTCTACTAATACCTATACGGCTCACAACAGCGGGATATCATCCCTATTACATCACGTGCCAACATAGGCCAGCTCTCAATTATGTACACAACATTAACATATCCATTTTTCCACTCTGCAACATACGATATCCAGTTTCGATGATGACAAAACCATTATGCACGTCCATGAACAAAGAATGAAGGCTTTTCGTCGACCATAGGGGTCAGCTCAAAGCTCGCTGGTCGGCGCAAAGGCTCTGCTCAACTGGAGGGAGTCAGCGCAAAACTCCTTGCGTCGACGCATAGGGTCGACGCTTAAGTCACGGGTCGGCGAAAAATGCCTTGCGTCGACGCATGCAGTCGGCGCATGCCCCACGGGTCAGCGCACGCCGACTCTATGGTCGACCGTTCGCGCGCAGACTCAGATTTTCTGAGTTATTCCAAAGTTCCGTTAGCTTAACGCCTATCCGGTTTTCCGGCTGCTCCCGCATCTAAAACCCAATTTGTCTCTAAATTGGTAGTGCCGATTCAAGTTTTTAATTGGGATCCGTGCCATAGTCTAACATTTACGACTCACACAACTATCGATTCAATTTACAGTTTTAACACAGTTTATTCCACATCATTTCAGCATATACAGTCCCAATTAGGGTTAAATCAACGGCTTATCACTACCCATTACATATTATCCCATAATACCCATTAATCGACGATAAACCCCCTTTACCTGAGATAATCCGGCAATTCTTTGAGTTCAAGCTCTTCCTCTTCTCCAACTTTCTTCCTCTTGCTCTGCCTCTGCCCTTTTCCTCTTCTCTGCAGTTTCTCTGTTTTCACGTGAAAACACTTCTTTACTAAATGGGATTCTCTTTCCTCATTTCACACTTATATATTTTCCAACAATAATTATTATTCCAAAATAATTAAAATAATCCAATAATAATAATCTAATTATTTAATTAAATTAATAATATGCTATTAATTCAATTTAAATAATTATTTTATTTTATTTTATTGGGGTGTTACAACTCTCCCCCACTAAAAGAGTTTTCGTCCTCGAAAACATACCTCAAGCGAACAACTCTGGATAAGACTCCTTCATCTTACTCTCCAGTTCCCAAGTCGCGTTGCCACCTGCTGGTCCTCCCCAGGCTACCTTCACCAAGGCAATCTCTTTACCCCGCAACTGCTTCAACTCTCGATCCTCGATCCTCATAGGTGATGTTTCAACAGTCAGGTTATCTCTCACCTGTACATCATCTACTTGGACTACATGCGACGGATCATGAATGTATCTCCTCAACTGAGACACATGAAAAACCTCATGCAAATTCGCAAGTGACGGCGGTAAAGCGATACGATAGGCTACCTCTCCTATCCTTTCCAAAATCTGATACGGACCAATAAATCGAGGTGTCAACTTCTTCGACTTCAAAGCTCGACCAACACCAATTATCGGAGTAACGCGAAGAAACACATGATCTCCCTCTTGAAACTCGAGTGACTTCCTTCTCTTGTCATGATAACTCTTCTGACGACTCTGAGCAATTCTCATCTTCTCCTGAATCATCTTAATCTTTTCCGTAGTCTATTGAACAATCTCCGGTCCAACCACAGCACTCTCACCGGACTCATACCAACATAAAGGTGTCCGACATCTCCTACCATACAAAGCTTCAAACGGTGCCATACCAATACTCGAATGAAAACTATTGTTGTAGGTAAACTCAATCAAAGGCAAATAACAATCCCAAGCACCTCCTTTTTCCAAAACACAAGCTCTCAAAAGATCCTCTAGTGACTGAATCGTCCTCTCAGTCTGACCATCAGTCTGCGGATGATATGCAGAACTCAATCTCAGCTTAGTTCCCAACGCCCTCTGCAAACCTTCCCAGAACTTCGATGTAAATCTAGGATCTCTGTCTGAAACAATATTCGACGGAATACCATGCAAACTTACAATCTTCTCAATATACAACTCAGCTAATCTCTCTAACGGATAATCCATTCTGATCGGAATGAAATGAGCCGATTTCGTCAATCTGTCAACAATCACCCAAATAGCTTCAAAATTCTTACTTGTCCTCGGTAAACCTGAAACAAAATCCATGCTGATACTATCCCACTTCCACTCTGGAATAGCCAACGGTTGCATTAGCCCAGACGGCTTCTGATGTTCAATCTTTGACTTCTGACAAGTCAAACAGGAATAAACAAAACTCGCAATTTCTCTTTTCATTCCCGGCCACCAAAATAACTTCTTCAAATCATGATACATCTTCGTAGCTCCAGGATGAATACTCAAACCACTACGATGTCCTTCTTCAAGAATGCTCTTCTTAAGCTCAGTAACATCCGGAATACACACCCGATTACCAAATCTCAAAACACCATTCTCATCAACTCTGAATTCACCACCTTGACCTTGATTCACTAGAGTCAACTTATCAACCAAAAGCATATCGGATTTCTGACCCTCTCTGATTTCATCCAGAATACTACTCGTTAACTTCAACATTCCCAATTTAACACTATTGTGAGTACTCTCACACACCAAACTCAAGTCTCTAAACTGCTCAATTAAATCCAATTCCTTAACCATTAACATAGACATATGCAATGATTTCCGACTCAATGCATCAGCTACTACATTTGCTTTACCCGGATGGTAATTCAAACCAAAATCATAATCCTTCAGAAATTCTAACCATCTCCTCTGTCTCATATTCAGCTCTTTCTGATCAAACAAATACTTCAAACTTTTATGGTCACTGAAAACTTCAAATCTTGATCCATACAAATAATGTCTCCATAACTTCAGAACAAATACCACAGCTGCCAACTCTAAATCATGTGTTGGATAGTTCCTCTCATGAACTCTTAGCTGTCTCGAAGCATAAGCTATAACCTGCTTATTCTGCATCAACACACCACCCAAACCCAACAATGAAGCATCACAGTAAACCTCAAATGGTTCCGACGAACTCGGTAATATCAGAATAGGAGCGCTAGTTAACCTTCTCTTTAACTCTTGGAAACCTCCTTCACATTTTGAGTCCCAAACAAACGCTTGCCCCTTTCTAGTCAACATCGTCAACGGTAATGCCAACTTAGAAAATCCCTCAATGAATTTCCTATAATAACCAGCCAAACCAAGAAAACTTCGAATCTCAGCAACAGACTTCGGAGCTTCCCACTTAGATACCGCTTCTATCTTAGAAGGATCAACAGCGACACCACCTCTTGAAATCACATGACCAAGAAAACTAACCTCTTCTAACCAAAATTCACATTTAGAGAGTTTAGCAAACAACTTCTTTTCTCGTAGAACTCCTAAAACCACTCTCAAATGCTCAGCATGCTCTTCTTCAGATTTCGAATACACCAAAATATCGTCAATAAACACCACAACAAACTTGTCCAGGTACGGATGGAAAATCCTATTCATATACTCCATAAATACTCCAGGCGCATTAGTCACACCAAAAGGCATTACAGAATACTCATAATGTCCATACCTTGTTCTGAAAGCAGTCTTCTGAATATCTTCAGTTTTCACACGTATCTGATGATACCCAGATCTCAAATCTATCTTGCTGAACACACTCGCACCAACCAACTGATCCATCAAATCATCAATCCTCGGCAAAGGATACCGATTCTTGATCGTCACTTTATTCAGTTGCCTGTAGTCCACACACAACCTCATAGTACCTTCTTTCTTCTTAACCAATAACACTGGTGCACCCCACGGTGACACACTCGGACGAATGAATTTCTTATCCAACAGATCTTCCAACTGACTCTTCAATTCAGCTAACTCAACAGCAGACATACGATACGGGGCCATCGATATCGGTCTAGTACCAGGTACCAAATCAATCGAGAACTCAACTTCACGCTCTGGCGGCAATTCATTCACCTCTTCCGGGAACACATAAGGAAAATCACACACCACAGCTAGATCGCCAATCACCAGTTTATCTTTAGCCTCCAAAGTCGCTAACAGCATAAACAACTCTGCCCCATCTGCTACTTCCTCATTCACCTGCCTCGCTGATAGAAACAAACTCTTTCCTTCTTCAATCTCAGGAAATATCACAGTCTTATCAAAACAGTTGATAGAAACTCGGTTAAACACCAACCAGTTCATACCCAAGATAACGTCAATCTGCACTAGTGGAAGACACACAAGGTCTATCCCAAAGTCTCTACCAAAAATACTCAAAGGACAATTCAAACAAACAGAAGTAGTAGTCACTGAACCCTTCGCAGGAGTATCAATCACCATACTACCACGCATCTCAGACATCTCTAACTTAAGTTTCACAGCACAATCCAAAGATATAAAGGAATGAGTAGCACCGGTGTCAATAATAGCTACAAGAGGGAAGCCATTAATACAACACGTACCTCGGATCAAACGATCATCTGCAGAAGTCTCAGAACCCGATAAAGCAAAGACCTTGCCTCCTGACTGATTCTCGTTCTTCGGCTTAGGACACTGTGGACTGATATGACCCAACTCTCCACAGTTGAAACAAGTTACAGTCTTCAACCGGCACTCTGCAGCCAAATGACCACCTTTACCACACTTGAAACACTTCATCTCAGCACTGGTACACTCATGAACACGATGTCCAGCCCGACCACATCTATAACACTTAACAGGAGCACTAGAGTCTCCCCCACTAGGCCTCTTAATCCCATTCTGCCTCTGGAAACCTTTGTCAGCTGCATATGGTTTCCCACGATCAATCTGATTCTTACCTCTCCTATCAACCCTCTGCTGATAGCTCTCTGCTCTGGCCTTGGAATCCTGTTCAAAAATCCTGCAACAGTCAACCAAGTCAGAAAACACCCTGATTCACTGATATCCAATCGCCTGCTTGATCTCGGGACGCAACCCGTTCTCAAACTTCACACATTTGGAAAATTCCCCAGTAGCCTCACTATAGGGAGTGTAATACTTTGACAGCTCTGTGAACTTAGCAGCATACTCCGTAACAGACCTGGTACCCTGCTTCAATTCCAAGAACTCTATCTCTTTCTTTCCTCTGACATCCTCTGGAAAGTACTTCCTCAGAAATCTCTCTCTGAACACAGCCCAAGTAATCTCAGCATTTCCAGCAGATTCCAACTCAGTGCGGGTAGCAACCCACCAATCATCAGCTTCCTCTGACAGCATATGCGTACCGAACCTGACCTTCTGGTTCTCGGCACACTCAGTCACTCGGAAGATTCTCTCTATCTCCTTCAACCACTTCTGAGCACCATCTGGATCGTATGCTCCCTTGAACATTGGAGGATTGTTCTTCTGGAACTCACTCAGTTGACGAGCAGCTCCCATTCCCACAACATTCGGATTCCCTCCAAGTACTCCGGCTAGCATACCCAGAGCCTCAGCAATTGCAGCATCATCTCTACCTTTTCCAGCCATCTCTATTCTGAAACCCAACAAGCTAAAACAATAAGTACTGATAGGGTTACACAACACCTATCCCGTACAGGGGAAACAGAATAATTACGACTCGATTCGACCGACTATGCTCTGATACCACTAATGTAACACCCTTCTAAAATACCCCCAAATATTGATTAAAATAATAAACACAAAATCAGAGTAATTATGCACCAAGGGTGTCACACAATTATTCCACACCATTTAAACAATATAACAGTCATGCTCATTTATTTAATTTAAACATAAAGTGTTTGCACAATTACGCAGCGGATAGAGATCAACTCAATCATGTAAAACATGTAACGTTCACATGTAATCTAGTTCAAAACCATCAACAACAACAGTCAAAAGGTTCCCTCCCGATGTTACATCTATCAGAGCATGACCCACTATGGAGACTACACTAGACTCCAAGCATAGCTTCTACTCAACTCATTTCTCGTTACCTGAAAAATAGTTGTAAGGGTGAGTTCCTCAATCGATAAATAGGCATTATAAAATATTATGTCATGTTAAGTAATTCAACACACCAATCACCCTAACTGCAACATACATTCAGTATCAGCACCTCAACTTAACATCATGCTCAACCCCAACATAAAACACAAGTATAATCTCAATCATACTTAACAACAACACGAACACACGTATAATATTGGAATACATCCATTCATATTATACGCCATACGGATATTTATGCAATGAGACTCCACACATGCGGTACCGACTATTCTTGAACATATAGCTCAAGCTCACCGATCAAACCCAGATACGGCTACTAAGCTCACTAGTCCCACTCATTTGAGATCTAATGACTCACTCACTAATTCCTCACCATGGGAATTAGCTACAGCCCCAAAGGCTAGACTATGCACACTAATCATCTAGCATGCAAACATCAACAACAAATCCACAATGATTCACTCACTAATTCCTCACCATGGGAATTAGCTACAGCCCCAAAGGCTATGCTATACACGCTAATCATCTAGCAATGCAGCATCAACAACAATTCACAACGGATATAAGCTCACACTCTAAGCCATACAAAAGTCCATTCACAACACAGGCAATATATATACATTCACATCATTAGGCATGCCATCATACATCAATCAACACATCATTATCATGTAAGTCAATTAAACACCGTATTAGCACTCTCTACTAATACCTATACGGCTCACAACAGCGGGATAGCATCCCTATTACATCACGTGCCAACATAGGCCAGCTCTCAATTATGTACACAACATTAACATATCCATTTTTCCACTCTGCAACATACGATATCCAGTTTCGATGATGACAAAACCATTATGCACGTCCATGAACAAAGAATGAAGGCTTTTCGTCGACCATAGGGGTCAGCTCAAAGCTCGCTGGTCGGCGCAAAGGCTCTGCTCAACTGGAGGGAGTCAGCGCAAAACTCCTTGCGTCGACGCATAGGGTCGACGCTTAAGTCACGGGTCGGCGAAAAATGCCTTGCGTCGACGCATGCAGTCGGCGCATGCCCCACGGGTCAGCGCACGCCGACTCTATGGTCGACCGTTCGCGCGCAGACTCAGATTTTCTGAGTTATTCCAAAGTTCCGTTAGCTTAACGCCTATCCGGTTTTCCGGCTGCTCCCGCATCTAAAACCCAATTTGTCTCTAAATTGGTAGTGCCGATTCAAGTTTTTAATTGGGATCCGTGCCATAGTCTAACATTTACGACTCACACAACTATCGATTCAATTTACAGTTTTAACACAGTTTATTCCACATCATTTCAGCATATACAGTCCCAATTAGGGTTAAATCAACGGCTTATCACTACCCATTACATATTATCCCATAATACCCATTAATCGACGATAAACCCCCTTTACCTGAGATAATCCGGCAATTCTTTGAGTTCAAGCTCTTCCTCTTCTCCAACTTTCTTCCTCTTGCTCTGCCTCTGCCCTTTTCCTCTTCTCTGCAGTTTCTCTGTTTTCACGTGAAAACACTTCTTTACTAAATGAGATTCTCTTTCCTCATTTCACACTTATATATTTTCCAACAATAATTATTATTCCAAAATAATTAAAATAATCCAATAATAATAATCTAATTATTTAATTAAATTAATAATATGCTATTAATTCAATTTAAATAATTATTTTATTTTATTTTATTGGGGTGTTACACCTCGCGTAGGCGAAACCTACATTATTCGATACTAGTCTTGATGAGTGCTAAAACTTGGAAAGCATAAACTTAATATTTAATTTGAGGGAATTGTAATTGTTATGATCTCATCGGCTTATTTATCATATAAATCGTCTCTCACATGCATCAACATATATTCACATGCATCAACATACATACACATGCATCAACATACATAATGAAACAGTTATGACCCCTAGCACAATTGTTCTCCCAAGCCAATGAGAGAACCTAAGCTAACCTAATAACGATCTAAGCTTCTCCAAGCAAGATCTTCAAGGTTGTCCTCCATTGATATTGAATTCTTCTCTTTCTTCATAACATTGTCCTCCTTTCATATTAAATTCTTCTCTTTCTTCATATCATTATATTATAGAAGAAACTCGTTTTACATACGAGGGATTGAGATGAGAAAAGAAGTTACACTAAGAGATTAAGAGGAGAGGCACGACACGCAGGTCGTATTTTAAAAAACCCAAAACAAAATAAAGGAAGACTAAGGCCATAACTGATCACAACAAGGCAATAATAACAAACACATTATTATTATTATTATTAATTTTAATTCCTTTAATTTATTAAAACCAAATTAAATTTCAGTGACCGATCATACTACGCAGAGTTAGCCGGGGTTTCCGCTGCCCGGTCAGCGGACGGGGGTCAATGGGGCAGCGCCCCTGTCCAAAAATTTTAATGAACAATTCATTTGAAATGGACATCGTTTTGCATCAACACAACTCTTGCGCAGTCACAAAACAGAAACCCCAAGAATTCTGACTCTATGAGTGTGACGACCGTCACAAGCATGTTACGACCGTCACAGGCCCATGACGAACGTCACGCGGCCAAAAACAGAAACGCCTAGAATTCTGGATCTGTGAATGTGACGACCGTCACATAGCACATGACGACCGTTACGTCCAGCTTGTTACGATCGTCACAAGTCCATGACGACCGTCACGTCCAGCTTGTTACGATCGTGACAAGTCCATGGCGATCGTCACGCGGCCAAAAACCAGCACTTTGAAACAATCAGCAGACGTGTTCCAACAAGCCCTCAATTCACAACTCCTTGACGGCACAACCCTTGCGCCGTCACTAACCCTAATGCACCAATTTCAGTCCGTCAAACACACATCGATTGTTGATTCAGTATGATTGATCAACAAGTCATTGCTTCACCATACTTATGTCGGATTCCGAAGCAAATGACCATTGATCGCTCAAAGGAAAACAACCATTTAGTGTTTGAATGAACGAAACAGAAACAGTATATCACATATACCGTACTTTGCATTAGGATTACTTATATCATATATAAGTTGATCGGTCTCAATTGCGTAACCTATGGACGATCGATGTATCGCTGCTTCACCATACTAATGTCGGTTCCGAAGCATAGTCAACATCAATCATCCAACTCGTACACCCATGATGCCAAATTTAATTACTCGTTTAATTAATTGATTCATTTTGTCTTTTAATCATATTAATACAGAAAATAAACAGCTATCCGAGTCATGGTTTCGTAAGTGGCTCTGATACCACTGAAGGAGAATTGCGATCCAAAACGCAGCGGAAATTAAAAATTTCTCCTTTAGAGATCCTTACGAATGGTCATGATCAGTGATAGAATATTTACCTCTTGTGACGATTGAAACCTTTGGTGTAGATCTCTTGTGACGATCAAAACTTTTGATGCAGATCCACAGAGCGATCACGAACGTTGAACGATGACAACGTCTCTACTCAGTCCACACGAACGGATTCCTTCAATCACAGTGCTAGCTGGTACGAATGAAGGCTTTGAGTGTGTGTGTGTGTGTGTGTGTGTGTGAGAGAGAGAGAGAGAGAGAGAGAGAGAGAGAGAGAGAGAGAGAGAGAGAGAGAGAGAGAGAGAGAGAGAGAGAGAGAGAGAGAGAGAGAGAGAGAGAGAGAGAGAGAGAGAGAGAGAGAGAGAGAGAGAGAGAGAAAACGAAAATAATGCAACCGCGCTGAATGCTTCTGCACAAGGGTTCTATTTATAGAACCACTTGTGTGGGCTTCAAGCTAAAAAGCCCACTTAAGTGTATTTTGGCCCATATCTTATAATATGCCCAAAATCACTTAAGCTCATGATACCTTACCATATTTCGTATTCTACTTAAGTACACCGTACCTTTACGATGTTCTACAATTCACTTAAGGGCACCGTACCTTACGGTGTTCCTTAGTTACTCTATCTCTCATCAATCCGTCCTTTGTGTGTGACCCTGTAGGTTTTCGCGGCATTGACAATTATATTAAATCATGTATTTAACATAATAAACAGTGAGCGGTATCTAGCAACACATCACTGCTACCCAAGACACGAAAATGTCATGTGATCTGACAATTCCTTCTGTGATAATACTTGTGTGTATAATTACCCTTTTGCCCTTATGTCTATATTGAACACAAGGCATAGACCGTGTCATCCTTGTCCAGTTCAATATTGGACCCATAGACATTTATCCTTTTATGCAGGATGGGCAAATTCCATCTAGGTCACTCATGTCCCTTAGCATGCTTCGTGGAGTACCCATCAACTGTCTTTATGGTTATCCAGTTACGGACAACGTTGGATCAACAATAAAGCACTCGACTCCACATCTAGGATCCATAGTGGTTTCAGGTCGAAGAGTGGTATGCACTATTATCACCATGAGAATAACTTATGACACTTTGCATAACTTTCTATATAGTATTCTCATAGCGGGTCAATCCGGTATAAATATTACTCCTAATATTCATACCTATGTTTAAGACTTGATAACTCTTTATCCATGATCCATGAGATGTGATCATCAGTCTACAAACATAATAGTCTTAATGCTTTAATGTTATCCCACTTCACACTAAAGCTCGACTACTGATACTTTAAGAATAGTGTCCTTATGTTTAATGTGTTCTCATGATTAAGTCACACTTAATACATTAAACAGACTATCTATTCCAGATACTTTATTAATCAACCATAATAAAGAAAATGCCTTTTATTATTAATAAATAATTCGATACAAGTACCAAAAAGTATTGGCCTCTAGGGCTTACACCAACATATTCAACTTCTTCTACTTCCAAAACTACTTGCGTGAAACTGTCGATGTATGACCGCAAGCTCTCTTTGTTTCCATGTGTTATCCTGCTGAGGGTAGTTATTGTCCCAAGTTGTCTCTTATGGGCTGTGAAATTAGCAATGAAGCTCTCACAAAAGTCAATACACGACTCAATACTTCTGTCTGATAGAGCTTTGAACCAGAGCCTGACGGGTTTTGTCAATGTTAGTGTATATAGTTTGCACTTTACTACCTTATCAACATGAAAGTAGTTCAAATGTTCATTAACTAGTTCTACACGCTCATAGGGGTCTCTCTTCCTATTTTACTCCTTCAACTTTTGAGGTTTTTCCAACGACTTTAGTATTTGTCTGTCTAAGATACATGGCATAAAGAAGATGCTTATGCAAATTCTTTACTGGTGGGTTCTCTATTTGTTCCTGAGGAGGAACGTGACTACCTCGGTCTCCCCCAAGACTTTAAGGAAGAGTTTGATGTAACATCCGAGGCCGAAGAGGGCGGGGTGGCTGTAACACCCGAGGGCGAAGATGACAGGGAATGATCACCCGAACTCACATCAGAATGAAAGGATCCTGAGGCTGTGCAGGTATGAGACTGCATCGTTGAAGGAAGACTTATAAGGATTGATTGATACTACTTATACCAACAAGATACATCTTCTTTTCAGTTGCCTAACAAATAAAAACTTCATAGTTAAACATGATTGACTTGAAGTAGTATTTGGATGGGTGACATTCAGGGAAGTTTCTTAGAAAGCGTGTGAGTGAGGACAAAACATGCTGAAAAGACTTGTGTTGGTTTGTGAGGTCAGTCGATAATCCTGAAAGTAGTATGAGGCGTTACATTTGACGTCCCTTGCTCTTATGGGGATTTGGAGATTTCGGAGTTGCGTATCTCTGTGGTGCGACCAACTCAGGGACATTAGTTTGGCTTTTCTTGGAAGTGACTTCCTCCATGATGTTCCCCTTCAGAGGCGTATTGTGTAAGCTTTCTTCTATACGAAAAAACTTTTCTTATATCACTTACGAGTTTTGCTTCCAAACTATGTTATATATATTGTTCAACAACTCGTTCGCACCTTGTATTCCAAGGCTAACTAGTAACAACTGAAAACCAGGTAAAGCTTCTGGCCTTGAGGTTGATGGTGGCGTTGGAGGTTTGAGCAAAGGCTCACCTTGTTGGAACTGTGTAGAAGATCCAACGATCTAAGGAGGTTGTAGGAAATCTGGATGTAACAAAGTGTTTACGATGACCTGATCCACACCACCTTGAGAAAGACGCAGTTGATTTCTTGTGGCTTAAGTAACAACAACAAAGACGACACCTTCGTGTAAAGCGGATAAACGAGTGGCTTTAGATCCAGCCATTATTAGAAGATCTGGAGACTATAATTTTGGGAATTCTAAATATTGGAGTTGATCTTCAACCATATTATATTAAATATTACAAATTTGAGGTTTGATTTTAGAAGCTTCAATAAACTAGGTTAAGAAAGCTTAGAATCACTAAATCAAAGTAAGAGTATTCAATTGTGGAAAACACAGGAATCAGAAGGTGATTCTATGTTTCGCTTTGGAACTAGAATTGATCGGAGGACGGTGATTGCGAGATGCAACAATAGACTTGAGCTTATGGTGCGGTGAAAGAGGGCCTGACTTGCAAGATTAGCACTCCAACATCAAGTTAATATGTGAAAAAGATGAGTGAATGAAGTTTAAATTTGAAATTGCGTACCTGAAGAATAACGTGATTTCGTTTATATAGTAGGGCGGTTGTAACCACCTGATATTCTTAATGATTAAGGTGCGTGAAACCATTGAATTTATCTTGGACTTGGATCTTCTATGCTTCTCCTCAAAATAATACCCCTACACTACGAGCGACTGGGTGAATTGTTGCTTTCTTTTGGTGCGATCGTTGGCCTCTCTTGCTAGCCCAAAAGGTATCTTGAAGGGTCCTTTTAAAAATGTCAAAATTAAAAATTAAAAATCTTTAAAATGAGATATGGATTGATAATTTTTAAATTAAGTTGATTTTTTTTTCTCTATGGTTAAAATCTATTGAATTTTTTTTCTTCCATGAGAATGCTATATAAATTATTATTTTTTATTAAAATCTATTTAATTAAAATTATTTAGGCCAATAAGTTGATCTACTTAATTAAATTATATTTATTATTCTTATTTTATTACCGTTTGTATATTATATTAATTTTTTTATTAACTTAAGGATATTAGTATACATTAATGTTTATTAAATAAAATTATTATTATAAATTTAATAAAAAAGTTAACTGAAATATAATACTATATGAAATTATTTTTGTAAAATGTTAATTTAATTTTATCGTATCGTTCCTTATTATTTGTATAAATCTAAACTTTTTTCAAAAAATAATTATGAAATAATTTTATACTATCTATCAATCAATCAATCACTATTATATATCTCATCGGCATATACTATACACTTTAAGTTAATTATATGTTATAATGAATAAGTAATTTTTATTAAATGATAATATAAAATGATTTTATACTATCTTCAGTTCATATTCATTAAATTCATTATCATCTAACCAAATACTTCAAACTTCTTAATAATAAAATTATTTATTTTTCATAAAATTAATAATAAAATAAAAACTAAAATTTAATTATAATTATAATAATTTAACAAAAATAAAACATACAAATAGCAAAATAATAAACATACAAATAACAACGACATACACCAGCTTGAATAAATGGGGAAAGTAATGTTGGATCTTGGCTCCACTATCGAAAATTTGAAACCTCAATATCAAACGGTCTCAAACTTTGAATTTAAATTCATCTAGACCGTTCAAACCAATCATTCTCCACGGTTAGATCACATATTCTTCTCTCTCATCTACTTCTTTCTTCTTCATCATTCCATAATTCAAACTTCAACTTTCATTTCCCTCTTTGTTCATCTCACTTTAACCCTAAAAACTTCACTCAACTCAATTTCTACATTTTCTTCATCAAAATCGTTCAATTACATCAAAATGCCTTTCTTATCCGAGGCCGCAAGTGCATTCAAGACTAGGTTCGGGTTCCATAATCATCCATCGGAACAACTTTCGCTGACTCAGAACACTCCAGATCTTTTCAAATCAGCGGTTAAAGATAATCTCGTTCAAAACTCTGTCGTTCGTACTATTACCGATTGGGACGATGATTGCGCTGTTGGACAAAGTAGCGCCGCGGTTTCATCGATTCAAAGCTTCGAATTGTGCGAAGATCCTTCTTTCTGGAAAGATCATAACGTGCAGGTACAAATTCAATTTTAATTCCGCAAGATCTTGATCATGATTTATAATTATGTGTTTGGAAGCAGTTTCATGGGAGCCTAATTTCAAGTTTTTCACTTAATGAATGTTAATAGCCATTTATTTTTTATATTATGTTCTAAATTAGGTTTAATCTGAAGGAAGGAATCTCATTACTAGACTATGTATAGCTCTGAGTTTGTTTGATCTTAAAATTAAAAAATGCAGTAAATCTGTGTTTAAATTCTTGATTTATGGTTTATTTATGTATACAGTTTAGGAATGGGGTAGGGTTATGACTTGGTTTAAGCTAATTAAGTTTGTTTTTTGTTTAATTTTTGTGAGCTAGGTTATAATTAGAATGCGTCCGCTTAGCAATAACGAGATATCCGTTCAAGGTAACAACAAGTGTGTTAGACAAGAGAGTTGTCAGACCATTTCTTGGACTGGACCTCCGGAGGCACGGTTTACTTTTGATCTGGTTGCAGATGAGAACGTTAGCCAGGTAAACTTTTGTTAGATGCGTTCATTCTGGTTGGAATTAGAACTATCGTGGCGTGCAAGCTTAAGTGTCAATGCTGTGGTTGTGTTGCTTTATCTTTTTTCAAGCTTGATATTCATATTCACTTAACTGATGCAACAGGAGAACCTCTTTAAAGTAGCTGGTGTACCAATGGTAGATAACTGCATGGAAGGCTATAACAGCTGCATGTTTGCTTATGGTCAAGTGAGTCATTATCTTATCTTTCTAATTTTTACCAATTTTACTATATTGAGAATTATTGTTTGTGCATTTAGACGGGAAGTGGGAAGACGCACACCATGCTTGGTGACATTGAAGGGGGAACTAGAAGACACAGTGTCAACTGTGGGATGACACCAAGAATATTTGAGCACTTGTTTTCAAGAATTCAGAAGGTATAGTTTGTTATGGTATTCATTTAGATGCGAGCAACTTATTATTTAAGAAAAGTCTCCCCATTAATTAGGGTTTTGTGACCCACATACTGAGTAAGTATCATGTGACAAAAGTATATGCTTATTTTTTAAGTAGTGCGTAAGCAATGTCTCTGAGCTAGTACGAAATGTAAATTTTTCTACTTTCATTTTGTAAACACCTTGTTTCACTCCACTTTTGCACAAGAAATTATGAAAGTGGTATTTTTATTGTGTTCACAATTTTGCATACATACATATTTGAAATAGAGGAGGGATCAACTTCCTCCATAGAGTTATTCTGCTTATTAACTCATTGTGAACATTAGATTCTGCTAACCCAACCAGTGAATTAAAAGTTCTTACTGACTCATTATGAACATTAGGTTCTGATAACCCAACCAGTGAATTAAAAGTTCTTATTGACTAGATCAATTCTACAACTTTTTATAAAATTTAGACGATTGCAGCAATGTAATCAAATAATTGACATTTAATTGTTTTTGTTAATTTAAAAATTGTTCAATTGAGTTTATTAGATGAAGTATCAAATAACTTTTAAATTTATAAAAATTTGTAGAGTTGATCTACTCAATAAGAGCTTTTAATTCAATGGTTGGATTTGTGAAATCTAATGTTTATAATGAGTTATTAAGCTAAGTAACTATGTGCAGACTTACTCTTGGAGTAAGTTGATATGTTCACTTTAAAATATACGAATATGAATAAATTGATAATACGTTTATATTTGAAAAAACAGAAAACATTTTCTATATTTTTTCATTTTTTTTATATTTAAGTTGAATTGGTTAAGTTCTGCCTAATTTTAGACAATAGCATCTCAGTCCCTATATGGCTCTCTATTCATGTAGCTATATTTGCATGTTTTTAAGTTTAGTCTGTTAATACTGTAATACACCAGGAAAAAGAGGTGCGTAGAGACGAGAAGTTAAAATTCACATGCAAATGTTCTTTCTTGGAGATATACAATGAACAGATCCTTGATCTGTTGGATCCTTCATCTAGCAATCTGCAGGTAATTACTAGCTTTTCACATCAATTCTTCAGTTTTGAAAACTTTCAGCTTTAAAAATAAACAAGAAGTAATGTGGCAGATAAGAGAAGACAGTAAGAAAGGTGTTTATGTGGAAAATCTCAAGGAAATGGAAGTTACTAATGCTAGAGATGTTATTCAATTACTTGTTCAGGTATGTAATGCCTCAACCTTTATATTTGAGTATTGTTAACCAATATTGATGGTAACACTCATGGTTTGTAGTATTTTAGTTTGTGGTTGAAACTATCTACTACTTTGTATCACATATAGGCATTTTGCAATTCCATAATTGAGAGAAAACAACCTATATTTTTTATTTTCTGAACAGTTTCTTTAATTTTGCCCATGATTCTCATCTCTTAAATGTGCAAGTTAAATGACATTGATCACAAGTTATGATTTTATTTAGGGTGCTGCAAACAGAAAGGTGGCTGCTACTAATATGAATCGTGCTAGCAGCCGTTCTCATAGTGTATTTACTTGCATCATTGAGAGTCAAGTGAGTAATCTTTCTTTTTTCTAATTCATGCAAAAGAAAAGCTCAATATTTTGTTTCGTTTGCTAGTATGTTATTATGACACATATTAATTGAACTATTTGTTGTTAGTGGGATTCTCAAGGAGTTACTCACTTTCGATTTGCTCGACTCAATCTTGTTGATTTGGCTGGTTCTGAGAGGTAATTGGTTCATAGATGTGTGTGTGCATGTTTATGTTCCTGTTATGTCACCTTGGTTTGAAAGTATTATATGCTTGTTTACCTATATCCTTCTTGACATCAGGCAGAAAAGCTCTGGTGCTGAGGGAGAACGCCTTAAGGAAGCTACTAATATCAACAAGTCTCTTTCAACGTTGGGGTTGGTATCGTCATTGACAATGAAGGGTTACTGTTGATTTTTCCAATGTGGGGTTCTACTTAAAAACTAACCTTGTAGGTGTTAATATTATAATTTCAGGCTTGTGATTATGAACCTGGTAGGTATATCTAATGGGAAGTCACACCATGTTCCTTACCGTGACTCAAAGCTAACATTTTTACTTCAGGTCAGTGCCCATTTTTTTAGATTTGTGCTACTTAGGTGTTCTCAGTTCACGATTAGGCTTCAGCATCTGGAGATTGCTGGCAACAGATATCACTGTATTTAAAATGAAATAGTTATCCCCGCAAGAACTGTTTTTATTTATTTATTTGGTATGTATATTTCATTTTACATCACCATTTATTATTGCAAGTATGCAGTATTATTATTAAATGAGCTATAGAATCAGCAATATGGAGCCAGAAGTTTATTACCTTCTGTTGGAATTTCCGCCTTCACTGCGGTCCGCCCCTAGTCGCCTTAGTTGCGGCTTTTGACCCGCCTTCATTGCAGCCTCCAACACCTACATTGTGTTGGGTTTATAGGGGTGAATTTAGTCCCACATTGCTTAGAGATATGGTCATGTTGTGTTTATAAGTGGGGGCAATCCTCAACTTGCAAGCCGGTTTTGTAGGGATGAGTTAGGTCCAACCCATACATTCTAAGACCTTCATACTAAATGGCAGATGAAAAAATCGAGTACAAATTACAATGTTATGTTCATTTCTTTCCTATCTAGAAATTGGTTCTGAAGGTGAAACTGGAAACTTCACTAAACTCTAAACAATATAGGGAAGAGACACCTGGAACAAATATCTTGCATACTTTCATTGTACAGTCACTACCCTATGCTCCTAGCAGTGAATGTGATTTTCTGGCATAACACTACCCTATGCTCCTAGCAGTGAATGTGATGTTCTGGCATAATAGTAGTTTTAAATTTACAGCGCATGTTGCAACAATATATGAATATCTTTAAATGGATGTTAGGCAAAAAAATTACTGGTGTTTGAATTGTTTTATGAAATGAATAAGGACCTGCAAATTGTTGATTAATCTGATCAATATTTGGTTATTCTTTTCAGGATTCTCTCGGAGGGAATTCAAAAACTATCATAATTGCAAATATAAGTCCCTCCATTTGGTCAGTGAATCTCCTTCCTCAATGTTCAAAACAACTTTGCATAAGGACTTGATTTTTTTTTGCATTACGAATTCTTGGGAATCAGGAATCAACAAGTTTCCATGTTTTGATTGCTTGTCATATTAAATGGATTTTTAATCTCACTGTCCAATTTCATAGTAGCTTATTTACTCTGTCATTAAACACTTCAAATTTATTTGCTGCATATAGTTAAATATTTTTATACTATAGTGACTATTAGTAATTCTTGCAGTTGTTCGCTTGAGACATTAAGCACGCTGAAGTTCGCACAACGTGCTAAGTTTATTAGGAACAATGTATGTCTTTCGTGCTTTTCAGCGTTTTTTATTAATTTACTTCCATTTTTTTTGCCTAATATTGTTTTATTGTTTCATTCCAAGTTTGCTAAAGTAAAGAGCTTCTGTAGAGAAATTCTAATGTATCAATCCTACTAATGAGAGCTCATAAATAATTTTTTCAGGCCATTGTAAATGAGGATGCATCGGGAGATGTCATTGCAATGAGACTTCAAATTCAACAACTCAAGGTACTCTAATTTTGAATAATCCTTTCTTATGTTATGTTCTTAAATGTCCTAGCATAGAAAATGTCTGGTGACCCATTCTTAGTTATAGTTGGGGCATATCATTCAAGTCAAATAGCGCAGTTATACATGTTTACTGAATTGTTTATGAGTCAAGTATAATGGTGAATAAGAGTTTTTTCAATTTGATTTGAACTTTGAAGGGTAATGGAACTTCGTCAATTTTATAACATTGATTGTTCATGCCTTTATATATAATATATGCACTAACTAGCCCTAGTTTTTCATTAAAAAAAAGAGAAAGGCCTGAAGAAAAAGGTGTGCTTGAGTGAATTGTATTTGCTGGTCAGTGGTCAAAGACATTGCGAGAAAGGGGCCTTATTCTTGCATTGTTGTCTTGTTTTCTCTTCCGATACATGTTTGAGTCTATAAATACACTTCAATGAATTTTTGTCATAAAAAAGTGTTACGGTGAGCAAATTTATGTTCTTCAACTTTAATTTTTTGCTATGCTAATTTACAAGATTTATTAAACGTGCTGAATAGATATCTAGTTATGATTTGTAATGCAATTTCTTTTTCAGAAAGAAGTGTCCCGTTTGCGATCTCTAGGTGGTGGAGGAGAAATTCAGGATAATGGCACTTCAGTAATTAGCTTTCCAGGTTCGCCAGTATCATCCTTCAAGTGGGAGAGTGCTCAAGGATCATTCAGTCCATTAACTTCTGCTAAAAGGGTATCTCAGGTAGATATTTGTTATGCGTCAGACAAATCATTGGGTTTTATTACTGTTTACTGATACACTTCTTTTGCTTGATACAGAATAAAGATTATGAAATTGCCCTTGTTGGGGCCTTTAGAAGGGAAAAAGACAAAGAAATAGCATTGCAAGCACTGAGAGAAGAAAATGAAGCGGCCAAGAAGCTGGTACGTGTGAAATGACATATACCTTTTTTATTTGAATGTTTGATTGTAAAGGAATTCATAAGACAAGCTTTAGATCCAATTTTTGAGTTTTTTTAATCAGTTTCTGTCTAATTTAGGTTATCATAGATATCTGTTAGGTATTCTGTATGATTTTTCAGTATTGTAAGTTGACTATTATTCTTTGGAAATTAAATTATTCCAATATGGGATGAATCAGGTCAAACAAAGGGAAGATGAGATACAAGGTCTAAAGATGAGGCTCAAATTCCGAGAAGCTGAAAGAAGAAGGTTAGAAGCAGTTGCCTCTGGGAAGATCTCAGCTGAGACACACTTGCTGCTTGAAAAAGAGGAACATTTGAAGGAAATTGAGGTCCTGCAGGCCAAGGTGGACCGAAGTCAAGATGTAACTAGGTTTGCTTTGGAAAATTTGCAGCTCTCAGAAGAAATAAAAAGGCATGTTTTCATTTACTTTTTAATAAAATCAGTAGATTCAATACACATCTTTTTTTTTACTTAGGTTTTTCCTTTTCTTGGTTTCTTGTGCAAACTAAAGTATCTCATTCTGATTTCATGATTATAAGAAAGGCCGGGAAATGACTTATTATGACAAAATATGAGTACTCAACTATCTATAATATTATGTAAATTCAACACATTATACAACACTAGTATGGAAACAAGCCTCTGGTCTAGTTAGTCCATGTTTACAAAATAATCAGTGGCTTCTGTGAATTTTATGTGATCTCTTATCTCGGTTTTTATGTAATGTTATGTATGCTTCTAATGCTTATCTATCTTCAAAACAGGTTGAAGTCATTTTATGAGGAAGGTGAACGGGAAATAATGAATGGACAAATCATGGTACTCCAAAACAAGGTAGGGTGAGGGAGAGATGTTTTTTGTAATGGTTCATTTATGTTTTCACTCAATCTCCCCGTACTATTTTTTGTTGTTGAGAATCTCACATTGAATGTGACATGACTTAAAGAAGTGTTTTATGTAAGCTGCTAATACTTATAAATAGGTTTGTAGGGTTGAGTCAGACCTAACCCAAATTCTAAAATGGCATCATAATCTATCCTAGACCCATTGGGTCATCTATTATGAGCCATCCGAGTCACACTCCAGATGTTCAGTCCTTCATGTGAAGGGGTGAATGTTGAGAATCTCATATTTAATGTGATATGGCCTGAAAAAGTGTTCATAAGTGGGAGACGTTCCTTACCTTGTAAACTGGTTTTGTAAACATATCAACCCAAACTCTAAAATTTTCTTTATAAAGTTTCAGTTAACCTCCCTTCACATTGATTGTGTTTTCTTCACATATATGTGCAGTTGTTAGAAGCATTGGATTGGAAATTAATGCACGAACCCGATATGGTAATGGCTCAGGTTTTTATAGTAATGACTTTTTCCTTCTGTTAAAAGGGAACTACAAACTTTGAAGCTGACCTACTCTTTTGCTAATGCTAGAAAACAAATGCTGACTCAATGATGGAGGACTTAAATAGAGATTGTGATCTTATTTCAAAACAGGTAAGAATAGTGAAGTACTCTGCATTAGTATTCATGTTTGAAGTAGTGATTACCTTGATATTTTACCTCAATTTAGATGTAAGTTAGAAAGACTAGAAGATTTTGATTGTGCATTTTACAAGGTTTTCAGACTAGCTGGTGTTTTTGGATGGACTTGTGTATAGATCTCCAATATTGTATTACTTCGATATAAAACATTCGAATCCAACATATTTTGCAGTTGGTATTGTATTGCTCATGAGATCTTGCTAGAATAAATGTTGGAACATTTTGAAACTTCTGAAAATATAAGCCTCTCACAGTTGCAGCACAAGTCCTTTTTGGCTTGACTGTTTGAATCCCCTCACAACACAATGATCATATTTTGGATCTTCTCAGGGCATGTATCAATTAAATAAGGAGGCCTAGTAATTTTCTATATGCTTGATATGCAAATAGATTTTATTTTATTTTTGTGCTTGTTTGCATTTTAAATATTTCATTTATACAGCTTATTTATTTCTTGTTGACATATATCTTCAGGAGCCTAGTCCAAAGTCACGTTGGCAGTCTTCTCTTCGAGAGGAAAATGAGTTTCTTCGCATCCAGGTCTAGACCGTTCTAGTTTGTATTGATTTTTTTTTTGTGCTCAATTCAACTTTTTAGTCAAATGTCTTTCATAAGTTAATAAAATGTTCTCTGTGGCAGGCTATACAAAACCATGCAGAAATGGACACAATTCTGAAGAAGTTAGAGGTTTGCCTTGAAGAGAAAGAAAAATTGGAAAGGTATTGGTTGCTCTCATTTTTCACAAATTATTTCACAGTGGTTGATTTGTGATCTTAAATTTGTTCAGTGTTTTTTGCCTGAGTTATTTTTGGTACATTTACTTCTTCACACTGTTTCTGCATATGCATGTTTCGCTATTGCAGGCAAGTTGATGATTTGAAAGCAAAATTTGAACAAGAGAAATCTCAACTAAGTGAAACAACAACTGAAGGAAGGGAGCAAATTGACCCTCCATCAATTAACATCAATGGCCAAATGGAATTGAAGACAATGGTTGATGCTATTGCTGCAGCTAGCCATAGAGAAGCAGAGGCTCATGAGACAGCAATTATCTTGTCAAGGGAGATTGAAGAGCTAAAGGTGAAGCTTAGAGCCATGATTGAGGACAATAGTAAATTACTTGAGTTGTACGAACAGGCTGCTGCTGAAAATAACAGAAATATTACTAAATGGGAAAATTCTCAAGAAATTGTTTCAAAAGCTGCCTTGAAAAGAGAAGAGGAGGCTGCTTTGAAAAGAGTGATTGAGGATCTCCAACATCAGCTCACGGAAATCAATGAAGAAAAAAGAGAAGAGGAGGCTGCTTTGAAAAGAGTGATTGAGGATTTCCAACATCAGCTCACGGAAATCAACGAAGAAAATGAAAAATTGATGAGTTTGTATGAAAGAGCCATGCAGGAGAAGGACGATCTTAAAAGAACTCTTTCATGTTCTGGACATGAAAGAGTTGAAACCCAAGGAGAAGAATTGGACCGTGTGGAAAAGCTTGTTGAGGTTGACGAGGTGGAAAGAGACTCAATAGTGGGGACTGCTTCAGAGAAAGTGCAGGATAGAGGTGATGGTAGATATGATGACAATCATGCTACATCTGGGTCTGATATATTATGCCTTCAGTCAGATGGACATGAAGAAGAAAAGCTTTTAAAGGTGGAGAATGAGGGTGATAATCTAGTTAACACTGAAATGGAGGTATCGAATTTCAATGAGGATTTAAACTATGCTAAAGAAGAGACAGAGTTATCTAGGTCTGATTTATGCCTTGAGTCAGATGGACATGCAGAAGAAACGCTTTTTAAGGAGGAGAATGAGGTTGATATTCTGGGTAACACTGAAAAGGTTACTGAGGTATCAAATATCAATGAGGCAAAGTTATCAATGGAATTAAACTATGCTAAAGAAAAGCTTGAAAGGGTTGATGAACAAATCTTAGATGCTGTTAGAACGCTTGGCTACGCTGAAAAAGAAATTGTCCAGGTTGATGAGCTCTCGAGAGAAATTCAAGTGATAGAACATGATATTCATGTCAAACGTCAACAGGTTACTGAGGTATCAAATATCAATGAGGCAAAGTTATCAATGGAATTAAACTATGCTAAAGAAAAGCTTGAAAGGGTTGATGAACAAATCTTAGATGCTGTTAGAACGCTTGGCTACGCTGAAAAAGAAATTGTCCAGGTTGATGAGCTCTCGAGAGAAATTCAAGTGATAGAACATGATATTCATGTCAAACGTCAACAGTTTAAATCCTCAAACCTTGAGCTTCATGAAGCACATAATAGAAGAGCTCTAACTGATAAAAAGTTATCTGCACTCAAATATTCATTATCAAACTTTATGAAGCACGGGTCATTTTCTTATTTTGAGCAACGGGAAGCAAAGGCAAGAGCAACGTTGAACGACTTGGCATCCCATCTTGACCGAAAGAAAGGGGAGTTGGCTGCTCTTCAAGCTACCAAACAGTTGCTGGAAAGTGATATAAAGAAGAACCGAGAATCTGAAGCGGAGTTAACCAAGAATATTGCATGCATCAAATCCAAATTGGAGGAAGAGAATCGCAAGCGTGAAGATGGAAAGGTTCTCTTTGCTATTGATAACACACATAACACAGATTCCTCAGTGAAAAGTTGGCAATTTAGCGGTAGAGCGTTTGATTTACTCAAGTTAGAAGAAGAAAAAACTAAGCTGCAAGCAGAGATGAAACTTTCTCAAGAAAAATTCGGGGTTGTTAGAAAAGAACTGGGAAATCTGAACAAGAAAGTAGCAAATGTAGAAAGTCAGATTCAAGCAGTTGGACTGGAAGTACAACAAAGTTTGAGAACCACAGAGGAAAAGGAACGTTCACTTCAACGTGTGACGAATGAAAAAGAAATGTTATTGGAGTTCAGAGATAACGGAATGTTGGAAATGGAGCACTTGATCATTGATCTCCATCAATACGTGTTTGAATATGATCTAAAGGAGGCTGAAACAAAGATTCTAGGGGAAGAATTGCAATTCGATTTTCTAAGAGCCGAAGAGTTGCAGACAAACATGATCGTAGCTGCAAACAGCAATTTCTTATCTTCCATGTCTTGTGTAGGCACGTTTGAGAAGGTAGAGGAGCAAATGAAAAATCTAAGGACATCTATTCAGGAGACAAAATTATTGTTGGAAGGCATTTCCCGTGCCACCTAAACTATTTCTCTCTGTAACTTTTTCACTATTTCTCACTCCACTTCTTAGTTAAAGCATGTTGTTTGTAACATTCATTATGGATATGCTTGAAAACAAACTGACCCCCTTTTTTCTAACTTGTGGCTTTTCTCCAACCTTCGTATGGGCCTGTGTCCTTGTGTTCCATTTATAAAAGTCGTAACAGAAATTTAAAATCTGTGTCAAGGACTGTTCCCCTTTCTTCTGCTTGTCCTCTTGTAAGAGATCGTCCTGTAGGCTTTATAGTAATAAATGTGTGTTTAGGGAATTAAATGCTAGGAATGACGCTTCAATTACTCAGTTCTGAGTAGTCTAGATGCGAGTTTTTACCTCATTGCCATTTCCATGAAATTACATTCTCAAAATGCCACCCTATTAAAAAAAAATCCCCAATTGCCATCTTTTTTGTCTGTGACATTTTTTAATGTTTTTTCCGCACTCTCCATCCTAGATGGCGGACAACTCACAGTTGGGTTGCGCCATCTGGGATGGAGTCCCTTTTTTATTTTCTTTATTTTCTCCATTTTTTAATTATTTTTAATTGATTAAAATTATTATTTAATATTAAATAATAATTAAAATATTATATTTAATATAATATAATTATTATTTTTTAATAAATTAAATACTTTTTTACATAATATTTAATAAAAATTTGAATAATTTTTTTTAATAAATTAAATAAACTGTTACATAATATTTTTAATAAATATTAAATAAAAAATTAATATTTAATATAATTTTTAAAAAAATTAATTTAATAAATTGAATACATTGTCACATACTATCTTTAATAAATATTAAATATTAAATAAAAAAATTAATATTTTATATAATATTAATTAAAAACAATACTTACAATGTTTACATTCTTAATATTATTAAACTATAATTACAAATTATAAAAAATTAAAAAGAAATTTTTAGTTAATAAATATTTAATATTAATTAAAAATTAATATTTAAAATAAATTTGAATAATTTTTTAATAAATTAAATAAATTGTTATATAATATTTTTAATAAATATTAAATAAAAAAATTAGTATTTAATATAACTTATTGCATAATATATTTCGTACTTAAATGTATAATATATTTTTTTCCGCCCAAACAATTTTTCAGTACAATTTTTTTCCGCCTAAACAATGTTATAATATTATTTTTTTATTCCATCAGGTGTTCTATAAATAGAGGTGGTTAAGACAGATGAAAGATATAATTTGTCTTTAATAATTGTTTCACATATTTGTGAATCATGTCTGTGTGTTGTATTGTGTTTTTTGAAACAGATAAACACATGAGGGTTTCTTTGAATCCACAATGGAAATTCAGACAATTGATTCCTGCCATCAACGCTAGTTTTGGACAACTGGGTGGTCCGATTCGACGTGTTAGAAAAATTGAATATTATTGTCCTTACATAACTCTGACGGATGCTAGCCCAGATGGTACATACATGTATTATTGGGACCGTGTAGAAAATGATATGGATGTTAGTTGCATGTTTTCTGCACATAGTGGAGAAGTTAGCAGAGACGTTGAAGATCCACTTGTTTTAGCTGTTGTCGTTTAATAAGATAATATGATAAAAGGTGTTGGAGTCATTATCTGTTATAACATGTTGTAATAGTTGTTGTGTTTTATCTTTATTTGAAGTTGTTATTATGTTGTCACCTTTCATGTGTTATAGACGGAAATGCTACGCTCTAAATAAAAGTTGTTGAAAAAGAAAATACACGAAATATAACGACGATTGAATAAACTAAAACTTCAGACATAACTAAGTAGAAGGGCCATGTCTGTTTGGACATTTTATGCGCATATGGCCGATTTCTCGACAAATACCACACTTTCTTTTTTCTTTTTCAACGTTGTCCATTTCAGTTCTAATCCGACAACTGTTTGGGCGACCTTTCTTTTTTCTCCACATGCTATCATTGTGGCAAAACGTGTCACCTTCATATTGCGGCCAAGTTGTTTCAGTCGGGATCCCGAGGAAGCTCTCCTCATAGACCTTAAATACGTTTACAACTTTGAACACATCAACTATATGCACAAAATAGTCTTGTCTTATGCTTGAACACGCTGTAATAACATGTGAGCAAGGGACATGAAACGTTTGGAATCTACCACACTCACACGTCATATTCCTAAGATCGACGTTGTAATGGGTAGTCGGTGTGCCGTCATTATGATGCACAGTTTCGTGGACCAGGAAGCAGAACCTCTGACGATCAAATTGCATAACCGCGTGACCATTTGATTTGATTACCTCTTCCTCAATACCCTTCATGCAGTTATCAGTGTACAGTCGTTCAGAACCCAACATCTTAGTCCAGTCATGTCCTTTTTTCCCAAACAGTGTGCCCAATCGATAATATGTTGATTTTACCAAAGCATTAATAGGTAGGACGCACGTGGCTTTTAAAACTGAGTTCATTGATTCAGCAAGGTTGGTAGTCATATGCCCCCATCGTTTCCCTCCATCGAATGATCTCGTCCATTTTTCTCTTGGAATATTGTTTATCCATTGTAACTCTTCTATGTTAACTTTACGTATCTCTCCCCTGTAGTATTTGTTATACCCTGATTTTGGTCCTGAAAATTTCTTTCATCAATCATTAATTTTCTTTCCTCCTCATGACCGTTTCATCCGGTCATAGATCTATCCACCTACACTGATTGTTTAGACATTGCCACTACTTGCCATTCCATGATTATTAGATTTTTACCTCTCTATTTGGCTTTAGATGTTTGATACAGTTTGATAGAATCAGTTGGAATGTCATTCTCATGTCTAAATTCAATCCATGTTTTGTCTCTCATGGAACTTCATTTTTCCTTTCAAGGAGATTCCATCTATATACTATCTTATATTTCTATATATCATGTTCAAATTTGCATTCACATTTTTTTCATTCACATTGGAAAGCTTCCATTCATCCATACACATACATATTCGTATTTTAATTACTTCATTCATTTTTACCACATCCACTCACTCACAACCGTCGTTCCCATGGCAAGTGGGTTAACTCATAAACTTTAAACATCACCACTTGAATACATGAAGTCCACTAGATACAAGCTCCAACAACTCCAAGCGGTGCAACAATGTTGAAAGCAAAGAATTAGAGAAAAATGGAGAATAGCAACAGAGAAACGAGACATGTTGCTACAATCACTGTATCATTAAGATGAATAGCTTATGGAAAGTTTCATTGTTACCAAGCTCAATGCGAGATACACACCAATTCATCATGCACATGAGCTGTTTGAAGAAACGCCTCACAAAACTGTTTATCTATGAAATGCTTTGCTTAAAAGTTATTTTTTATGAGGGAGAATGGGTAGAGACGTTGTCTTTATTCCGTCAAACGAATTATGTTAGTTCTATGTCAATTGAAGAGAGTCAAAGACCTGACAATTACTCTACTCAGTGGCTACTGCATTAAAATCGTGTGATGGTTTGCAGAAGCTTCCGTCAAATGAATTATGTTGAGCTTTCTTCAACATAACCTGATGTTCAAAGTGATTTGCCACTGACTAGACTTCTTTCACTCCATTGAGTTCCTCAACTGCGTATTATTGGAATTTCTTCGATGCTAAGTGTTGACTTGCAAATAAGATTGTTCATTCAAAAATGGTAATTTTAATGCAGTGTTTATGCAAAAATTTGAAATCAAAATTTATTGATATGAACGGGGGAAATACAGTGAACGAGTCGTTGATAAGAACACAATGGTGATAAATTCATTCACAGTATGCAAGTTGGTGCCATCAAATGGTTAACAAAAATCATTTGGAGTCAGGTTAACACAACCTTGTTGTAGTATGCTTTCAGAATAAACTCTGCCTCAATTAGAACTTTTAAGGATTGTAACGTGGTCTGGTTCACGGTTTTTTGAAACAAAAGGATATAAGGCTCAAAATTTATTTTTACCCACCCCTTCTTCTTGATGATCTCCAGTTCCTATGTTCAGTTAATTCAATACACACATTCGACTTTGAAGGTGCGAAAGTGGAGATGAGGATTCAAGGTGAGATTTTCTTGAAGTGGCAGTCACCTTATTTTGTTTTTATTGAGGATTTAATGACCTCTTTTGATTGATTTTCTTTATCCCTAATTTTTTCTGGACCGCTTCTTTGAAGCTTTCGGTCCATAGGGATGCCCTGACTTTTGCCTAAGTCATTTTGTGGTATTTGACTTAGTGGGCTTTTTTTTATTTTTTAAAGGTGTTGACTGCCACTTTATTGGTGGATGAGGATCAACCAACACTAATTTTAGCTTTTCTTAGCTTCTTTGACACTTCAACATGTGCGTGAAAGATAACATGTGGTTGAACCTATTTGGAGGGCGTACATATGGACGATTTTTTTTGAAAGATCGAATGCACGATCAAACTATCTGAACACGACTACCCTGCCCCAGGTTAAGATTAAGGGTTTTAGATCCAAAATAAACACCAACTTCTAGGCTCAAAGTGGTTGACTAGGGATTAACTCCTTGTCTCTTCAGTGTTTGGGGATTTGAAACAATGCCTTACATCATCGACAAGGTTTTACTCAAAAGCATACCACAACAATTTCAGGTGTTTCATTTTCATCATCCTCCATCCAATCTTTGTTAGCACAACGATTTGATAAACAAAAGTGAATGAGAGGAGTATTTTTGTTTTTAATATGAAAAAATGAGTGAATACGAATGGATCAATTCAAAAGATGCATAAACATTTCATTAATCTTACCAATTCAAAGAAAACAACAATGCTTAAAAGCAATTAACAATCAACATGCGAGGACACTACAAAAGAAATGTTGAAACAACCAAATGATTTCCAGCTTTAGGGAATAACTTCTTCAAACTTGATCCATTAACCTATGGGGACACCCCTTGAGACCTTCGCACTTATTCGGTCGATGGGTTAACGTTTACCACCAAGCTTCCTTCTTGAAAGGCTATGTACCCATTGCCAATCAACTGTTGTACTTTGGCTTTGAAAGTGTTACAGTCTTCGGTTGAATGCCCTTCTGATCCGACATGATATCCACATTGCACATTTGGGTCATACCCGGGTGGGTAAGGTTGTGGAACCGACTTAAGAGACTTGGGAACCACCAACGAGTTTTGAATCAAAGGCTGCAGAAGTTGGCTATATGTCATGACGATTGGATGACGAGGATCACTTCTTCTTTCCAAGTTATTTTGAGGCCTATGCTGATTTTGATATCTCGGGCCTTGGGCTTGTTGATTTGGATGAGGAGCAAACCAGGATTGTTTGTAATGAAGACCAAATGGTAGTGTTTGCTGGTAGAGCTTGCTATATGGCACCGGAATTGGGTCGTTGTGATTTTTGTTCCCCTTGTTCTGATTCTGATTTTTGTTCCGAATCTGACTTCGATGATTTTGAGGAGGAATAGTCATAGGATGTTGATGATGACATCCTAAAGGAGGTCCATATGCTAGTAGGCGAGGAGTTGCCATATAGAATTTCCCTTGACTTGGGGAAACACCAGATGGATGTGGGGTAGTAGCTCCCTCTGTTGTAGCAATGGGTATAGGATGGCCCTCTTTCCTCAATAAGGCTTGCAGGGTTTCCACGACCCATCCCATTTGGCTCTTCAAAAGATTGAGTTCCTCCTTAAATGCTTCTTGACTTTTCCTTAGCTCGTCCATCATCTCTTGAGACATGGTTCTTTGTTCTAAACGTGTGTCAGGAATCACTTTGCTGATCATGGAAAAAGGATAGATGAGTTTTTTTTTGGTATTTTCGAGAAATGATATGAAATGCATGATGACGAATGCATATGCAACGGTATATGAATGGATGCAATGCATTGTTTTTTGTATTTTGGTATGCAAATAAAATGCAATGTAGGTATTTAGGGTCTGGGATAACATGAGTAACATAGAACACCCTACTAGGTAGTCTCCTTAACAGATAGTTCTAGGTTTTCTACCCATAAACCCACTCACAGGATAGTTTCTACATTTTGATAAGGTTCCCAGAGTCATGGACCATAATCGTATCAACATCATGCAACAGGCTAGCCGCTTTATGACAAGAGTGACGAAAGGTCTCTTCTGAGCGGGGTTTTCATGTTGGGTGCAACAAGGAGAGGCCCTTGGAGTCCAACATTACGCAACCACCAAAGCAGAAACTGGTTCTAAGAGGGGGTCCTAGAGTCATGGACCCTTCATGAATCAACGTCATGCAACATGCTAGCTATCTTATAACGAGATCTACAAACAGGTCTACTCTAGGGGAGTCTTCATGCTAGGCACGCAAGGAGTGGCCCTTGGGGACTAACACTACACAACTTCCAATTCTAAACTTATGTGTTCTCTCTTCTTTTTTCAAAGCTCGGGTGTAAAGCATTATTTATGATATCAAAATCCCAACACCCACACATAGATATATATACAAATATAAAAATGCGATAAAATAAAAGATAAAGAAAGCATATAACAAAGGAAGAAAAATAAACAGACAAAGCTAACACACATACGAAAACTCAACTGAACTAGGGTTAACTCACTTAGGGATGTTCTTATTCCCCAGCAGAGTCGCCATTTGTCACACCTCGAAAAATGGGGATACGACTTTAAGCGAAGCGCGATCGCACGCTCGCAATGATGGACTGAACAGAGTCGCCACCGAACTTTATTTATTCCTAAAAAGGAAAGGGGAAATATTGATAAAACCCAAGACAAAATGACAATGATTATTGGTCGTCGTAACCAAATCAGGGTTCGGGAGTCGGTTACGCAAGGGGAAGATATTAGCACCCCTCACGTCCGTTGTATTCAACGGGAACCGTTTAGTTAGTTTCGTTTTGAATGTTAGCTTATGTTAGTCTTCTCAAGTTATAATGAGGGAGAGAATAATAGGATTTAAAGAAAAGAGAAGATGTTTTTGGATTTTTTAACGAAGGACTAAACCTAAGTTTTTTATTAGTGGGCCTGACAAGATTTACAAATCCTGCTCCTACGTATCTCAAAAGAGAAATCAAGGCTTACGTAGTTCTGGATAGAAAATGTTTGTTTGTTGGTCGATTTTAGCGAAAGTTATATTGTATTAATCGACGAAAACATTGTTTTACCCAAAACAGATGAGGAGTGGACGTATACCACACATCGAATGGATTTACAAATCTACATTCGGAAAAATGTCACTTATCTCGACTCAACAATCGTGGCCGAAACATTGTTTGCATCACCTTAAGACAATATATCTTTCATTTATGAAAAAGGTTTTTCTGGTTAATCGCACGGCAGCGAGGAAAGAGTTTGATTGGTTGGATGTATTTTGAGTAATGGCGAGAACTTGGATGAGCGAGATATCCATCTCGAATCCTAATCTCAGGAGTGCACGATATACACCATGTTCCATTTCCACCTTTATTGAAAAAAAGTGTTTAATAAAGATTAAGTATTTTTAGGTTTGATTGAGAAAGAGTTTGAAGAAATCGTATTGACAATTTTAGACGATGGCGAGAGCTAAGATATGCAAGGCATCCACCTTGAATCTTAATCTCAGGAGTGCACGGTATACACCATATTCTATTTCCATCTTTATTGAAAAAGTGTTAAGGTAGGAGTTAAGTACATTTTTTGAGTTTTGAAAGACGAATATTTGATGAGAACGAGACATGAGCCTCGGGATCAATCACTCGGGATTCCACTGGAATGCTAGATCCTAATGGTCCTTTTTCATTCGAATTATTTAAAAAAATTATTTAATGGACAACGAACACTTGGTGAGAATCAAATGTTCAAAGGGTTACGCCAGAATGCTTGATCCCAGCGGCCCTTATTTTGTCCAAGTTAATTATTGAGTGTTTTAAGAATGAAGGAAAAGAATGAACGGTTAATTCAAAACGTGAGGCTCGGGACGGATTATTCGAGGGTTCCCACCGGAATGCAAGATTCAAATGGTCCTCTTCTTTCGTGTTTTTAAAAAGGAATTTAATCGAGTTGTAAAGATAGTTTAAAAATAAAATTGTAGGGATACAATTAATTTTACAATTTTATATGTATATCGAATTAATTTTATATATATAATCGAGTTCCCACCAGAATGCTAGATTCTAATGGGAGGAAATGAAATTAAATGTTGAAACTATGGAAAGTTAGTGAAATTTTAAATCGAAAAATTTAGTGAATTTGAATGTGATTATTTATATATGTAAAGGTACGAACATGAATACCAATAACCTAATTAAATTAACTAACACACAAAAATCGACTAATCGAATAAAACCCAATATCGGAAAGTCAACCATTAATTAAATCTAAAAGGTAAACATATAAAAATATAAACAACTAAATAACGATTAAATTAAATTAATAAAAATATAAAAGTAAAATAAATAGTAGAAGTTATAAAAAATTTAAATGAAATAGTAAGCATAAAAAATAAAAATACGGACATATGCTACTCCCAAGTATCGAACCCATCCCACTAAAGAAAGTGAAATTATTCACTCTCCACTAGGCCACTTATGGTCATCTATTATCTTAATGATAACTTGAATATATGAACAGGAATAGCTGAAGATAGTTTAGAATAAAAACTAATTAAAAGAGGTGGGCTACTGTTAATGGACCACTAATTAAAATGATGGAGGAATACAAAACGTAACCCTAGCCGCCTGGCTGTTGGGTTTAAGAGATTAATAGCTAGTAAATTAGTGGGGAACACAAAAAACAATATATTAACATATACTATTTAATAAAAAGGTGCAAAGGAAGACTAAACGTATTAAGTTTTAAATGGTTTAAATGTTTGTTTTTTTTAAAATAAATAAAAGGAAAGAATGTGAGAGAAACGGTAACAGAACCCAGAAATGTTCGTCTTCCTCACTAACGACATCCTCCATTCTCTCAATCTCTCGACCTCAACCTCTCGTCATCTCTCAATCGCTCATCTCCTCAAACTTTCGCACCTACCTCACAATACCCTACTCTCAATCTCACTCTAAACGCGGAAAAACCATGGCTTCAAAAGAAAATCAAATAAAAAGGCTCCCCTTCTGTAACAACCCAATTTTTTTAGTATTGAATTATTATACTATTATTATTATAATTTTAATTTAATTATGTGGAGTATTAATTAATTAATTGGTGTATTAATTCATTATCTAGTGGATATAAGAAATAAGTAAATAATTGAATTAATTAATTAAATTGGTGTGCATAGTGAGTGGTTAATTATTTAAATTTAAATAGAGGTATTTAAATATTAGGTATTATTGGGCCTAGTGATTAAATTAGATGAT
This sequence comes from Lathyrus oleraceus, assembly GCF_024323335.1. Lineage (NCBI taxonomy): Eukaryota > Viridiplantae > Streptophyta > Magnoliopsida > Fabales > Fabaceae > Lathyrus > Lathyrus oleraceus. Next base: position 586,314,691 of record NC_066583.1, on the reverse strand, counting down.
TTAAGCTCAACTAGAATACTATTATAAATAGTAAGAGTGAAGGAAGTGAGAATTAGAATTCACTTGAGCACTGAAAGCAATAGAGAAAGAGGAGAGGAAAAATGAGAGGAGTCAAGATTTCCATCAAATTGACAAGGTAAGGGGGGAAATCCTTATCATTGTGGGTTAGTATGATTGGGTCAATGGGTAGGAACATGATTTAGGTTGAAATCCTTAATTGACATGGTTTTGGAATTATTAGGTCTTGATAAATACTCTTGAATTGTGATGATTAAATTTAGCTAAAACTGTGAATGAATATATAATTGGATGAGTCATAATTTTCTGAACGTGTAGCTTTTTACGGAATCGAAATCGGAGGTCTGGAAGTCCTCCAACGGTGAAAAATGCGGGGAAATCTGCATTCTGTTTCGTGTTAGCGCAGGAACAACATTCTGTTTTGCGTTAACCGGTTAACCCAGGGTGTTAACCGGTTAACACTGTTACGATATTGAAAAAATTGCATTCTGTCTTGCGTTAACCGGTTAACCCAGGGCGTTAACCGGTTAACACTGTTAAAAATTACCAAGAAGCGCATTCTGTTTTGCGTTAACCAATTAACCCAGGGCATTAACCGGTTAACACTGTTTGAAAAGTGAAAATTTGATATTTAAATGTTGTGTGCGTTTTGGAATGAAATCTATGTGTACATATTTGATGATTGGCCTATATTGGTGAATAATATATTGTATGAATGTGTATGTATACCATTATTGAATTGTGAATGATTTGTGGTAATGGATGTGTATATGTAATCATGAATGATGTGTGGTGATGGATGTGTATATGTGCCAATTGTGAGTTATGGTGATATGTGAAATGTTAAGACGGTATAGATGGTCTTAATTGCATATGTGTTGGTATGTGTGCATTCATTCATAGCATGGTTGACTTCATTGTGGAAGTGGTGAAACTGTGGGTTCACATGAGCAGACGTTGATCCTTAAATGGGATTAGGCGTAGTATTAAGCGGTGATCCTTCATTGGAAACAGACGTAGCAGACGTTAATCCTTAATTGGGATTAGGCGTAGTATTAAGCGGTGATCCTTCATTGGAAACAGACGTAGGGCTTTGGTCTTGTCCGGATCGGAAGCGTGGCTTGGATTCTAGATATTGAATCGGAAAGCGGTGAAACTTTGAGTTCACATTGAGGTACCGCATGCATGGAGTCACATTGTCTTGCATCGAGTCGTTTATAGTTATGTGATCATTGAATGCATGTAGTGATGTGGGTGTGATGCATGTTTGAAGCATGTGAGATGATCGTTTGTTAATATCAGTGATATAATAATACAAAGTGTGATGAATTCTTGAATTGTTGTTTTAATTCATTGTGCCCTATTATGCTATTCCATAATGATTTGAATTCTCACCCTTTCTGTTTGAATGTTACCTTTACATGGGTATCGTGCAGATACTACAGAGTAGTATTGCTGGAGTAGGTGGACGATAGCTTGCTCAAGAATAGCTGGAGAGTTTCCGTATTTAGTTTGAATTTAGGTAATGAGTCAATGCTCTGGTCATGTAACACTGGGTAGATTAGTGGTATTGAACTCATATTTTATTTCGATGCGCTTTATGTTATCAATTGTTTATCTGAATTTGAAGGGATTATTGAGAGATGATCATGGTATGGGACATGAATCATTTTATGAAATACATGAGTATTCTTTATTTTCCGCTGCGAACGCATATTGCTTGAATATTCATGATGAGTGAAATGTGTTATTTTGAATGACCAGGTGTATTGTTGGTTTTCGAAAGTTTTAAAATTTGAAAACGTCGATGTGACGCCCTTTTGTTTATATGCGTGCTTATTTACTCTGATTATATGCTAAATAATTTGGGGTAGAAAAAGGGGTGTTACATTAGTGGTATCAGAGCATGGTCGACCAGTTGGTCAATAGTAGTAGGTTTTCCGTGGTATTTGATATGTGTATCTGACACGATCGATACTGTTTGTTTGATGTTTCGGGTTGCTAGGACAATGGTTGCAGGCAGGAATGACGATGCCATTGCTGAGGCGCTGAGGATGCTGGCTGAATCCATGGGTCAGATCCATCAAGCGAATGCCCATCAAGCGAATGCGCATGGCGGTAACCAAAAGGGAGATGATGATGAGTTCCGTGCTTTGGGGAGATTCCAGCGGAACAATCCTCCTATCTTTGAGGGTGAGCATGCACCTGAGAAAGCTCAAGCTTGGCTGAAAGCAATTGAGAAGATCTTCAGAGTCATGAACTGTACTGATGCTCAGAAAGTGCAGTTTGGTACCCATATGCTTGAGAAGGAAGCTAAAGATTGGTGGAATAACACTCTTCAGAGGTTCGAAGAAGACAACATTGAAGTTACTTGGACTCTTTTCCGTGATACCTTCTTGGAGAACTATTTCCCAGAAGATTGTCGTGGGAAGAAAGAGGTGGAGTTCCTTAAATTGAAGCAAGGAAATGGTACCGTTGCTGATTATGCTGCTAGGTTTCAGGAGCTTATCAAGTATTGCCCTCATTACAATACTGCTAATGCTGAGAGATCTAAATGTTTGAAGTTTGTGAATGGCTTGAGACATGATATCAAGAAGGCCATTGGTTACCAACAGATTACTCGTTTTACCGAATTGGTTAACAAGAGCCGGATTTATGACGAGGATAGTAGGGAGAGTGCTTCTGTCTACAAGAGTCTGAAGGGGAAAAACCAAGATCGGGGAAAACCATATGATGACAAGAGGAGACAATCTAGTGTTGGCAAGAAGCCAAGTGGGGGAGTATCTTCTATTCCACTTAAGTGCTTCAAATGTGGTGTGGAAGGCCATCGTGCTACGGAGTGTAGCAGAGATTCTGGGAAGTGTTTCAATTGTGGCAGGATGGGTCACAGAGCAAACCAGTGTAGGGTTGGTTCGAACGTAACTTGTTTCAACTGTGGTGAGAAAGGTCACATTAGTTCGCAATGTGATAAGCCGAAGAAGGAGCAACTGAAGGGAAAGGTGTTTGCATTGTCTGGTGCGGAAACCACTACCGATGATAGACTAATCCAAGGTACGTGCTTTATTAATGGTACACCTTTGATTTCCATTATTGATACCGGTGCAACACATTCTTTCATTTCTTTGGATTGTGCTAAGAGGCTGAATCTCATATTATCTGATATGCGTAGAAGTATGATTATTGATACACCTGCTATGGGTTCTGTTTCTACTTCCTATGTGTGTTTGAATTGTCCGTTGAGTATATTTGGTAGGGATTTTGGAATTGATTTAGTTTGTCTTCCGTTAGAGCAACTCGACGTGATTTTGGGTATGAATTGGTTAAAAGTTAACCGGGTGTATATCAACTGTTTCGAGAAGACGGTTATTTTTCCCGAGGTTGATGCTAAGGAAGATTGGTGTGTGTCTGCTAAGCAAGTTGATGAATCGGTGCAAGATGGTGCCGAGTTGTTTATGTTGTTGGCAACTTTGAATATTCGGGAGAAGAGGACGATCGAAGAACTGCCAATAGTTTGTGAATTTGTGGAGGTATCTTCGGAAGATATAAGTGATTTACCGCCGGAACAAGAGGTCGAGTTTTCAATTGATTTAGTTCCTGGAACTAGTCCTGTATCGATGGCTCCCTATCGAATGTCCGCTTCTGAGTTGAAAGAGTTGAAGAGTCAACTTGAAGACTTACTCGAGAAGAAGTTTATCCGTCCTAGTGTGTCGCCGTGGGGTGCACTTGTGCTATTGGTCAAGAAGAAAGAAGGTTCTATGAGATTATGTGTTGATTATAGACAACTGAATAAAGTGACGATTAAGAACAAATATCCACTTCCGAGGATTGACGATCTAATGGATCAGCTGGTTGGAGCTTGTGTGTTTAGCAAAATTGATTTGAGGTCTGGGTATCATCAGATTCGTGTAAAGGCTGAGGATATTCAGAAGACTGCTTTTAGGACAAGGTACGGTCACTACGAGTACTCCGTGATGCCTTTTGGGGTGAGGAATGCACCTGGTGTATTTATGGAGTATATGAATAGAATCTTTCATGATTATCTGGATAAGTTTGTAGTTGTGTTCATCGATGATATATTGATTTATTCCAAGGGCGAAGAGGATCATGCAGAGCATCTGAAGGTTGTGTTATCGGTGTTGAAAGAGAGGAAGTTGTTTGCTAAACTCTCTAAATGCGAATTTTGGTTGAGTGAAGTAAGTTTTCTTGGACATGCGATTTCGAGCGGTGGGATTTCTGTGGATCCTACGAAGATCGAAGTTGTATCTCAGTGGGAAGCTCCTAAGTCTGTTGCTGAGATTCGAAGTTTCCTTGGTTTGGCTGGTTATTATAGGAAGTTCATTGAGGGATTTTCTAAGTTGTCGTTACCGTTGACGCAGTTGACTAGGAAGGGTCAAGCTTTCATTTGGACTTCACAGTGTGAAGCGAATTTTCAAGAGCTTAAGAGAAGATTGACTACGGCTCCTATTTTGACTTTACCGGATCCGTTAGAAACCTTCGTTGTGTATTGTGATGCTTCTTTGTTGGGTTTGGGAGGTGTTCTGATGCAAAAGGGGCAAGTGGTAGCTTATGCTTCAAGGCAACTCAAGGTTCATGAGAAGAATTATCCGACGCATGATTTAGAGTTGGCCTCCGTTGTGTTTGTGTTGAAGCTTTGGAGACATTACTTGTTTGGATCGAGGTTTGATGTGTTTAGTGATCACAAGAGTTTGAAGTACTTGTTCGATCAGAAAGAATTGAATATGAGGCAAAAGAGATGGTTGGAATTCTTGAAGGATTATGATTTTGGTTTGAATTATCATCCTGGGAAGGCGAATGTTGTAGCCGATGCATTGAGTAGAAAGTCATTGCATATGTCTATGTTGATGATGCGAGAGTTTGAATTGTTGGAGCAATTTAGGGATTTGAGTTTGGTTTGTGAAGCGACATCTTCGTGTGTTAAGCTTGGGATGTTGAAGCTTACGTGTGACATTCTTGACGAGATTAGAGAAGGTCAGAGGTCAGATTTGAAGTTAGTCGATGTTATGACATTGATTAACCAAGGTAAAGGTGGTGACTTTCGGATTGATGAGAATGGTATCATGAGGTGTCGTGATCGAGTGGGTGTTCCGGATGGTATGGATTTGAGAAAGAGGATTCTTGAGGAAGGGCATAGAAGTGGTATGAGTATTCATCCTGGTGCTACTAAGATGTATCAAGACTTGAGGAAGATGTTTTGGTGGCAAGGTATGAAGAAGGATGTAGTGGAATTTGTGTATTCATGTTTGACTTGTCAAAAGTCAAAGATTGAACATCAAAAGCCGTCTGGTTTGATGCAATCGTTATCTATTCCCGAGTGGAAGTGGGATAGTATCTCTATGGATTTTGTTTCGGGCTTACCAAGAACATCGAGTAATTGTGAGGCGATTTGGGTCGTTGTGGACAGGCTGACGAAGTGTGCTCATTTTATTCCGATGAGAATGGATTATTCAATGGAGAGACTTGCTAAGTTGTATATCGAGAGGATTGTGTGTTTGCATGGTATACCGTCGAGTATTATTTCGGATAGAGATCCGAGGTTCACTTCGAGATTTTGGGAAGGTCTGCAAAGTGCTTTGGGTACGAAGTTGCGCTTGAGTTCAGCATATCATCCGCAAACTGATGGTCAAACGGAGAGGACTATTCAGTCACTTGAAGATCTTTTGAGGTCTTGTGTTTTGGAACAAGGAGGAAATTGGGATAGTTTCTTGCCTTTAATTAAGTTTACATATAATAACAGTTTCCATTCGAGTATTGGAATGACACCGTTTGAGGCCCTTTATGGCAGAAGGTGTAGAACTCCTTTATGTTGGTACGAATCGGGAGAGAGTGATGTGGTTGGACCCGAGTTGATTCAAGAGACTACAGATAAGATTAAGATGATTCAAGGGAAGATGAAGGCTTCTCAGAGTCGTCAAAAGAGTTATCATGATAAGAGGAGGAAAGCTCTTGAGTTTGAGAAAGACGAGCATGTGTTTCTTCGAGTTACGCCAATAACGGGTGTTGGTAGAGCTTTGAAGTCGCGTAAGTTGACGCCGCGTTTCATTGGTCCTTATCGGATTTCCGAGAGGATAGGTGAAGTGGCATATCAGATTGCATTACCACCATCACTTTCTAATCTTCATGATGTATTCCATGTGTCTCAATTGAGGAATTACATTGCGGATCCATCGCATGTTGTTCCATTAGATGATGTGCAAGTACGGGATAATTTGACGGTTGATACATCACCTGTGCGGATTGAAGATCGAGAAGTGAAGAAGCTTCGTGGTAAGGAGATTGCTTTGGTAAAAGTGATATGGGGCGGAGTCGCCAATGGAAATATTACGTGGGAACTCGAGGATAAAATGAGGGAATCATATCCGGAATTGTTCGTTTGAGGTAAATTTTCGAGGACGAAAATCTTTTAAGTGGGGGAGAGTTGTAACAACCCAATTTTTTTAGTATTGAATTATTATACTATTATTATTATAATTTTAATTTAATTATGTGGAGTATTAATTAATTAATTGGTGTATTAATTCATTATCTAGTGGATATAAGAAATAAGTAAATAATTGAATTAATTAATTAAATTGGTGTGCATAGTGAGTGGTTAATTATTTAAATTTAAATAGAGGTATTTAAATATTAGGTATTATTGGGCCTAGTGATTAAATTAGATGATTTAAGCCCAACTAGAATACTATTATAAATAGTAAGAGTGAAGGAAGTGAGAATTAGAATTCACTTGAGCACTGAAAGCAATAGAGAAAGAGGAGAGGAAAAACGAGAGGAGTCAAGGTTTCCATCAAATTGACAAGGTAAGGGGGGAAATCCTTATCATTGTGGGTTAGTATGATTGGGTCAATGGGTAGGAATATGATTTAGGTTGAAATCCTTAATTGGCATGGTTTTGGAATTATTAGGTCTTGATAAATACTCTTGAATTGTGATGATTAAATTAAGCTAAAACTGTGAATGAATATATAATTGGATGAGTCATAATTTTCTGAACGTGTAGCTTTTTACGGAATCGAAATCGGAGGTCTGGAAGTCCTCCAACGGTGAAAAATGCGGGGAAATCTGCATTCTGTTTCGTGTTAGCGCAGGAACAACATTCTGTTTTGCGTTAACCGGTTAACCCAGGGCGTTAACCGGTTAACACTATTATGATATTGAAAAAATTGCATTTTGTCTTGCGTTAACCGGTTAACCTAGGGCGTTAACCGGTTAACATGTTAAAAATTGCCAAGAAGCGCATTCTGTTTTGCGTTAACCGATTAACCCAGGGCATTAACCGGTTAACACTGTTTGAAAAGTGAAAATTTGATATTTAAATGTTGTGTGCGTTTTGGAATGAAATCTATGTGTACATATTTGATGATTGGCCTATATTGGTGAATAATATATTGTATGAATGTGTATGTATACCATTATTGAATTGTGAATGATTTGTGGTAATGGATGTGTATATGTAATCATGAATGATGTGTGGTGATGGATGTGTATATGTGCCAATTGTGAGTTATGGTGATATGTGAAATGTTAAGACGATATACATGGTCTTAATTGCATATGTGTTGGTATGTGTGCATTCATTCATAGCATGGTTGACTTCATTGTGGAAGTGGTGAAACTGTGGGTTCACATGAGCAGACGTTGATCCTTAAATGGGATTAGGCGTAGTATTAAGCGGTGATCCTTCATTGGAAACAGACGTAGCAGACGTTAATCCTTAATTGGGATTAGGCGTAGTATTAAGCGGTGATCCTTCATTGGAAACAGACGTAGGGCTTTGGTCTTGTCCGGATCGGAAGCGTGGATTGGATTCTAGATATTGAATCGGAAAGCGGTGAAACTTTGAGTTCACATTGAGGTACCGCATGCATGGAGTCACATTGTCTTGCATCGAGTCGTTTATAGTTATGCGATCATTGAATGCATGTATTGATGTGGGTGTGATGCATGTTTGAAGCATGTGAGATGATCGTTTGTTAATATCAGTGATATAATAATACAAAGTGTGATGAATTCTTGAATTGTTATTTTAATTCATTTTGCCCTATTATGCTATTTCATAATGATTTGAATTCTCACCCTTTCTGTTTGAATGTTACCTTTACATGGGTATCGTGCAGATACTACAGAGTAGTATTGCTGGAGTAGGTGGACGGCAGCTTGCTCAAGAATAGCTGGAGAATTTCCGTATTTAGTTTGAATTTAGGTAATGAGTCAATGCTCTGGTCATGTAACACTGGGTAGATTAGTGGTATTGAACTCATATTTTATTTTGATGCGCTTTATGTTATCAATTGTTTATCTGAATTTGAAGGGATTATTGAGAGATGATCATGGTATGGGACATGGATCATTTTATGAAATACATGAGTATTCTTTATTTTCCGCTGCGAACGCATATTGCTTGAATATTCATGATGAGTGAAATGTGTTGTTTTGAATGACCAGGTGTATTGTTGGTTTTCGAAAGTTTTAAAATTTGAAAACGTCGATGTGACGCCCTTTTGTTTATATGCGTGCTTATTTACTCTGATTATATGCTAAATAATTTGGGGTAGAAAAAGGGTTGTTACACCTTCGGCGGTGACTCGGCGGCGATGGTGAGCTTATATCTTCCTCTCTTCGCTATGTTTTTCACGCCGTTTCTAAAAATTAGGGTTTTCGTGGTTAGGGTTTTCGTTTGGAAAAATTTAGGGTTTTTTTCGCCTCCCACGGCGTCCTCTCCCCTCTCACCTTTTATACTCAACAACTAGGGTTTCAGATGGCTTATGGAGATCCAGAAGGGTATCTCTTGGAAGTGCTTTAAGGTGTTCCGATTTTGGTCTGCCTTATTTGGTACTCGATCTGAAAACGGTAATGTGAACCTACGCTTTCTCGCTTTGATTTCGTCTCAATCCCTTTTGGGTTACTTTTTGAATTTTTACCGCCTTCGCTAATTTACTTGTGTTTTACTACAGTGAAAACTTGGTGAAAATTCATGAGTGGTTTAATGTCTTGTTGAAGATTTTTGCGGAATCAGGCTTCCTATAGGTTATATTGATTGTGGAATTCTGTTATGAATGTTGAAAACAATTAAAATTCTTGTTATGAGGTTATGTTAGTTAGAGTGGAATTTGATCAGTGTTGTTTGTTACAATGCTGACTCGAGATAAAACACTTTTTTTTGCAGGAGAATGCTATACCTACAAGATTCATGGGCTGATAGCTCTAGTTTGATGATCGTGTATTTTCCAATCAGTTTGCAACCCTTGAACATGGTGATGGGTGGTAGAGATTCTTCATTTGGTATACCCTCACCAGCGGGTTCAAGATTTTGGAAACTACAATTTGGTGCAACACGATGGGTTGTCTCTACATTGGAAGTCTGTAGCCCACCCTTTTCACTTCCAACAATAAGCGAGAGCAGGTCATCCATCAACTTCTTTTCTTCTTCAGCAAACCAAATGAGCAAACTTCGAAGATTGGAAGGCATGTGGACTCCATGCCTCATCTGCTTTATGATCAGACTACTCAACAATACTAGTAGATATGCCACTGGTTAGCGTTACCAAGAAGCTTGTATAGGATAAACTTAGAACTCTCAGGATTGAAAGCTGACTCTATGGCCTCTTTTCCTTTTACTTCAGCCTTAAGTGGAACAAATGTATTGTCGTCTGATGCTTCCAAGGCTTCTGAAAGAGCAGATCTCTTTCTTAGTTGATCATTAATTCCAATTTTAATGTTGGGGATATCCACAGAAGGTGATAACTTAAAAGTTTTTTCTTTCTCATTGTTGATTGAAACATTTATCTCTGCCCCTTTGAAGATTCTGTTGATTGTTATCCACTTGCATGATTGATAAGTTTTCTTTATTATTTTCAGGATTTATACTGAATACATGGATATCTCGGGTATCTCCGGGCTCAGGTTTCCCAGATTCAAGCCCCTCAACTGCCACACAATTATCTTGCACAACTTTATTCAACTGAGTTTCTTCTTTCTTCTCTGCATTGGTAATGAATCTTTCTCTCGAACTTGTTTCAACCGTTTTACTGCTGGAGCAGGAACTACGCCATCAGCAACATCATGCTTACGACTTTCCGGCGCGATCTCCCTTAAGTGGAAGCCATCATTGACAGTTCCTATCAGCACCATTATACCTGCTAGTGATGTCAGGCGGAACTTGCGAGATTCTAAATGAATGGCTACCAACATTTTGGACGGCGGGGCGAGGTAGAGTCATTTTATAAACTTCACACTGTTAATTTCGTAGGTCGAAAATCATTAATTTGGAAACTACGGTGTCTAAAAGATTGGTGCAGTGATAGGGAGTTAGATTGGATTGAGACTTGATCAATGTTGGAAGCTTGTCGACCATGCTGCTTATGAAAACTATAATGGTTATTGAACTGCCAATGCATTGCTTGATTTGTTAAGCTTTTTGAGTGAAGTTAATTGCTGCTATGCTATGGGAGAATTTGTAATGTGTGCTTATCATTCTTCAAATGAATTCTTCAACTCATTTCCCAATTGTTTGATTTACAGGGCACCTGAAGACTTTAAAGAAACGTTAGAACGTGAGCCTCATCCTCTCACTCCTGAACAAAGATGTAAACCTTCTTGGGAAACTGCAACTCAAAGATTTATGGAATATTCCGATCTTGACCAAATCCTTTCAGAACTAGCAAATGGAGGCTTAGCATTCGCTCACTACTGTCTTACCGGGAACGAGTTGCCGAGATTATGTACCGGAGCAAAAACTGGGACACGTGATTACGACAAGCAACACTGTAAATTTTTAAAGCGCCGGTGATTAGCTTTAGCGCCTCAAATTTGTAGTTTTTGTTTGTTTATGGTCGTTTGTAATTAGGTGCCCATTATAATCCTTAATTTTTGTAGCTGTAATTGTTGAGTTCCAAGTAACAACATCTTTATCAGGCATTCCCTTAAACAAATCCGTTGCACTCTTGACAGAACCAGTTTTCCCATACAAATTAAGCAGCGAATTGGCCAAACACAACTTAGTGTCTAAACCTTTTCTTTTAACAGAGTCGTGAACGCTTCTTCCAAGCCTAAAATCAGATAACCGAGCACAATCAGAAGCAACAAGCGTCCATAAAACAACATCAGGTTTCGGATACTCCATAAAACTTCCACAACATCATTCATTTGACCACATTTAAAATACAAATCAATCAAAGCAGACCCAACAAACATATCATCATTTATCCTCACCTTCTTGAGAAACCCATGAACCATCTTACCCAATAAAAGCTTCTGCAAACCATCACACGATTTTAATGCAGTAGCCACAGAGTAGAGTAATTGTCAGGTCTTTGACTCTCTTCAATTGACATAGAACTAACATAATTCATTTGACGGAATAAAGACAACGTCTCTACCCATTCTCCCTCATAAAAAATAACTTCTAAGCAAAGCATTTCATAGATAATCATTTTTGTGAGGCGTTTCTTCAAACAACTCATGTGCATGATGAATTGGTGTGTATCTCGCGTTGAGCTTGGTGTAGCACCTCAAATTTGCACCTATCATTGTACATACCATCTCATATTAGGTCATAGCATATCATGATCCATTGCATAGCATTGCATTGTCCCCAGTTGCCTCAAGAGCAAGCAAGTCAAGAATTAGGTCAAACTGATCAGGAGATCAGTCAACCAAGCAAGCAAGTGTGTTTCTCAAGGAGCCAAGGCCCTAGGGTTTGCCCATCAAGTTCACATGTCTTGGAGGTCCATTTGAAGTGTTCAAGTCAAGGGTTGAAGGCTCAGAAGCCATCAGTCAATGCACAGTCAGGCAAAGACCCTAGACAGTCAACAGTCAGTCAAAGCAGTGGATGGTGGCCATTCTTGTGGAATTTGGGCACCATGATCAATAATCAAGAGTCCATACAACTTGGGACATCATTTGAAGTCAAGGTCTCAAGGAACTAGGGTTTGGAAATTCATCAGAAGTGTTTCAGCCATCCAAAACCCTAGAAAAGTCAAAGTTGGTCAACTGTGGTTGATTTTATGGTTTTGATGGATGGAAATGGTTTGAGAGAGTTTAGTCATGTCCCAATAGGCCTCATATATCATGGCAATCAACATCATTGAAGAATTTGAAGCCAATCAGAAAATTTCCAAAAATAGAAACTGGACCTGTAATTTTAACTGCCAAAAATGGAAACTTCTTGATCCTCAACTTGCATCATGATACAAGCTTCAAATGAATTTTTTCCCAACATGAAAGTTGAAGATCTTGTTCTCCCATTTTCAAAAAGTCCAAGAACTCTCAAATCCCATGAATGGTTGTCAAGATATGATCATTTCATTTTCACCATTTTTTGAACTTCAACAAGCCATATCTCATGAACCATAAGGCCAAATTTGGTGGGGTTTTTTCCTACAAACTACATTTTTCCTCCTCTTTCCAAAAATGTAAACATCATGCACCAAAACCTTGCCAATCAAAATGGCATTTTTTGACCTATTTCATTTAAAAATCAAGTTTGACTCAAGTTTGACTTTTTGATTCAAACATTTTTTACACAATTGGCCAATTGGAATGTGTTTAACATGTTATTTGCAAGATGTTCCAAGCTCAAATTCAAGTTGCTTGCTGTCATACCACCCCCATTTGCCTTTGGTGTCAAATGAGCAAATGATGCATTTTTGGTCCTTTTAAGCAAAACAATTTAACACTTCATGAGCAGACCAAAAACAGCAAATACAAAGGTCACTTGCAGCCTGTTTTAAGGCCCAATTCGTGCAGCCATACACCCTCCATATGCAATGCTCACAATTAGTAAATTTGGCAAATAGCTTCATTAAGGTAAAGCAAGCTTAGCACATGTTTAACCAACCTTAAACAGCTGAATATAAGTCCATTTGCTGTCATTTCACAACCCTAGTAGCAGCTGCAGACCACAGAACGCATCCCATTTCTCTCAATTTGCATTTTGGCCATTGTGATTTTTTTGCTCGAAGCTTCAAAGACTACAAGCTACTCTTGCTTCCTTCATCATCTGGACATCATTTAAGAGCCCTTTGCCACCTCAAATCCCTGCCGAGAGTCCCATTTCGTGCTCTGTTTTCTCAAGGTGCAGCCATGGCAGATTTTGTTTTGGACCATTTCAAGCATTGCCAAGTTAGAACTCTCCAGCCATTCTTCTTTTAGAAGCTTCACATACATCTGTTTGGAGGATTTGCAAGCAAACAACATCCAAACCATCACTGAGTTCCAGTATTGGTCAGTTTTCGTATCTCTTACTTTTTAGAACCATGCCATGCTTTAGCTAGTTTGTGATTTGCTGATTCCAATGAACCTTAAACCATTGCAAATGATCAACTATGTTAAGAGAAATCTGATTTTGAAGTTCAATGTCCAAAATTGTTTTTGTTGATTTCTCTTTTGTGTGCTCAAATTAATGATCATGGATGCCATATTATGTTTGTGCTTAGTTTGATGAATCGATTAGTATGCTTACTGTTAATTTCTGGGAATATTTTTCTGTTGCGATTTTTGGGATGTGATGATGAACACCCTGTAGCTTAAACCCTAGTTCCTTTCCCAGGTTTCTTGTTGGCTGTTGTTGTTGCTTGTGATTGCATGAACATACTTGTACCAATGCCATGTTGTTTGCCATGCTATTCGAATTTTAATTGATGATGATTGTTTGATGATGTTGAACACTGCTGCTGTTTTAAAACCCTTAAACCTGCCCAGAAAATTTCCATGAACCGTGTTTGGCTTGTTTCTGTTTGATGTTACTTGATAATATTGTTTAGTTGCCAGGCTGTTTGGACATCCTAGTTGGAATTAATTTTCTCATGTTGTTGGCAGATGAACATGGCTGCTGCTAAAACCCTAGGGAACATTTACCAGATTTTCATTTTTAATGTGTTTGGTTTGTTACTGCATGATGTTGCATGATGATATTGTTTTGTTGTCATGCTGATTGGGCAACTCTGGTTGGCTTTCGTTTTTGATGTTGTTGGTTGCATAAAGCTGAAAATGCCCTGCTGCTAAAACCCTAGGTTACATGATCTTTAAACCCTGCCCAGAAACAATGCATTTGATTGGCTGTTGTTGTTGTTTTGCTGTAAATTTACTGTTTCATTGGGCAGCAGCCAATCACAACATTTCCTGGTCGCCCCCTGAACGCAGTCGTTTTGTTAAGTGATGGCTGGAATTACAGCATTGCCACTCGGTCAACTTAGTTGACTTTCCTTTCATGCCATGTATTCATGTTTCATCCAATTTGTTCATCAACTTCAACAATTCATTTCTAATTCATTTCAACTCCAAAAATTATGGGATTTTTTGCATTGTGACCTGTTGGATGTCTAGTATTTTACCATGATTTTTAATATTTTTTCTGATCATTGGATATTAATTGGCTCTAGGGTTTTTGTTATGTGACCAAAAATTGTACCCTTTGCCATTTCTATTGTGAAATACTCATGTTGCATCCATTGGTTCTGAAATTTTTTGTGGTAAAACTAGACTCATTTACCTTTGTTTCTATATAAAGTTTGTGGATTTCTCATTTGTGGTTTGTGTGATATGATTTTTTGAAGTTAGGTGTTGCATTTGATGTCACACTAATGATATGCATTTTCTTGATTTTCAATGGCATGCTTCCTTACATCCAAATGACCCCAAATTTTGCATGATCCCTCCCTTACATGTCTAGTTCATGTGTGAATTTTCTGGAAATTAATTGTGCTGCTTTCCATTTATTTGAGATTTTTCTTCCCTGCCTAGTCAAATGTTGACTTTATGTGATACATGTTGCCAAATCCTTTGGGAAATTCTCATACCATATTGTATGACCATGAAATTTCATATGTGATAACTAGACATCTTGAGCTTTGCATTGGTGTTAATCTCATTCATTTCTCACCTGTTTTCAATCTGATATGATTTTCTGAAGTTGACCCATGTTTGTTGACCTTCATTGTGCATGCTTAAATTTGGTTTGACTTCTTGATTTTCATTGACTGCCTTCCTCTCATCCAAATGCCATGAAATTTGACATGCTTGCCATGCTAGATGTTAGGATTGAATGTGATTTATTTGATGATTTTTGAGATTGTTTGGGTTGACTTTTGATGCAAGTCATTCTGTTGACTTTTTTGTGCTTTCATTTGCCTTACTTTGACTTCAAATGTTCATGAAATGATAATAATGCATGATTTGAATGTGAGACCAATTGAGATTGATTCTTAAATGTTTGAATTTAACTTTGGTTGACTTTTCTTTGCTGTTTTGACTTTTTCATTTGTTTTTGACCCTAGGCTTGTCCTAGGGGTCTTTTGGACTTACAATTGAGTTAATGTTTCAGGTTAAGCACCAATGCCTCAAAGATCATTCAAACTTGTTTGAACTTGATTGTTTATCATATGCTAACCTTTGTTTTGTAGGTTTGACTCATGTGTTTGAGTCTTGTGCCTTGCACAGTTGACCATCTGTGTTGACTGTTTACCAATTCCTTTTGATTTAAACTTTTGAACTGTTTGCTGATTGTTTTGACTTTTTCAGGTACTTTAGTTGCTTAAGTTCTCTGAACTTGATTTGCTTTGCTTTTAGCAACTTGCTTGAGGTATAATCTTTTTTACTTCATGTAGTCTGGAGACCCGGTCTGTTACTTGGCCGGGCAAACTGTCTGAAGTCCTCCTTAAATCTTTTTTACTTCATGTAGTCTGGAGACCCGGTCTGATGCTTGTGTATGTTTAAATCTTGTCCTTGTACAGAGTCAAAGACCTCCTAAGTGAAGAGGCAATTGGCAGAACCAAGGGATAAGCAACCTATCCCCTGCTATTCAGTGTGTCTTCTGTTTTGCTCACACCACTGTGTTGATGCATCACAGATAAAAACCCAAGATCTTGTGCAATTGCACAGTTGAGTCAGTATCTAATGTGTAGAAGGGTTCCCGCTTTCTGGACCCACACATTCTTGTCAAATGCTCTCCCTGATCAGGGATAGAAGCAATGAGGCACGCCCCTCATCTCCTTTCATCTGCTTCACCTTGGCTCTCAATGTCAAGGTTAAGAGCACACTTCACCCCATTCCAGAGGTTTGTTTGTTGAGGTTGATATGACCCCTCGACTAAAACCTAACTCTTGTGTGAGCCTCTTGTGTGTATATAGTGTGTGCTATCTGTGATTGTGATTGTTTTGCTTCTTAGGCTAGCTTAGACTTGCTTCCTGTGCAAGTTAGGTTTAGTTTAGACTAATCCTTGTTTGCTTTCGCCCTCGTTGCGATCCTTTCTCTCGCCCTCGTTGCGATCGAGCCTTTTCCTTTCTCTCGCCCTCGTTGCGATCGAGCCTTTTCCTTTCTCTCGCCCTCGTTGCGATCGAGCCTTTTCCTTTCTCTTGCCCTAGTTGCAATCGAGTCCTTTTTCCCTCCGTAGCCGAACTACGGCAACTCTGATTCTCATGTTCAGATGAGATACGTAGGCACGAGACGCGATGTCTTGCCGAGTTTGACTAACAACTAACATTATTTCTCTTCTCTCGCCCTCGTTGCGATTGAGACCTCCCCTTTCTCTTGCCCTAGTTGCAATCGAGACCCTTGCTTCTTGTGCAAGCCGTGTCTAGGATAGGTTGGCCCTCGTGCCATTTAGCTAGAAACCTTAACTTAGGGTTGACTTTTGCATGACAACATCTAGGCTCGAGTCGTAGTCTCCCTAGTGTTGCGTCTCCCTCTGTTATCTGGTTAGGCTAGATCCTTGTCCCTGCGTAGGGGAACTACATCGCCCTGATCTTCATACCAGATGAAGTATGTAGGCAGGAGATTGAGCTGATCTCTCCGGGCGCCCTTTTTCTTTTTCAACTCTTTGTGTCTTAACCACCCTTGTGTGTGTTCTGGTTGGAGTCCGACATAAGTCCAGCGATTGGCAGTTGGTTTCCTGTGTTTGTTTTGGTTCGGATGCTGATGTAAGTCCAGCGATTGGCATTCAGGCTCCACGTTTGCCTGTGTGTGTTTTGTTTGTTTGCGTGCGTGTCAGCCGAGCTACGAATGCTCTGATTCTTCTCTCGTCCGAGAAGATACGTATGCATAGGATGCGATATCCTAGCGAGCATGTGTCGTTTCCCCAGTCCGAACTACTTCGACTCTGATGTCTATGCCTGATAGACTAAGTAGGCCCAGGATACGATATCCTGCCGAGTCAGTTTCAGTCAGTCTCTTTTGTCTCTTTTCAGCCAGTGTGTGTGTGAGTTTGAGCAGTGTTTAGCAACCATTTTCCTTCCTTTTGTGCGTGGATCCCGTAGAGTACTACGGATGCGTAGGGGTGCTAATACCTTCCCTTCGCATAACCGACTCCCGAACCCATTCTCTTTGGTCGCGAGACCATGTTCTTTTCCAGGTTTACTTCGAGCGTTTCCTTTCCCTCTTTTGGGATAAATAACGCACGGTGGCGGCTCTGTTGTTTCTTTCTTTTCCCGCCGGTTTTTCGCGTGATGCGACAGCTGGCGACTCTGCTGGGGATGTAGAGAAGTTAACCTGTGCTGGTCCATCTTCCCTGAGCGAGTCTCTCCTAGCGCTCTCTAGGTTAGGGTTTTGGTTGCTATTTGCTGTGTTTATTTATTGCATTCATTTGTATATGTTTGCATTTACTGTTTGCCTTTATTGTTTGCATTAATGTTTGCATTCATTCATATTCATCTGCTGGTTGTCTGTTTGTTGGGATGGGATATTTTGTGAGAAATAAGCCCACTACCCAGGCTTGAGTGTACACATAGGTGTTAGAGTGGATAATCATGAGGCTTGTGTGGCATGTTGCTATGATAAGTCGTTCATGAGACCCACATTCCAGACGAGGTTTCTGTTGGATATATTTTGTCCTATGGGTGTTCCATAACGACAGATATTCCTTTAGAAATCGTCGACTCTGGTGACCATTTCCCGAGAACTCAGTCGAGGCCTCTCCTCCGAGACGTGATTATGTTAGCTCTGGTGGGCGCATTCTCACTGCTCAATCCGAGGACCCCGAGACTGGGAACTTGCTCTAGGATATCCTGTTGAGGGGAGTCAGTTGAGGTCTTTTATCCCGTAATAATGCCAAACCTTCAGTGGTAAACGTATTATTCTCGACTGAAGGGCTGAAACTGACAAACTTCTGTTCTTAGAACCTACCAGTGAGGGGAGGGTTTGATCTCTACAGATACAGTTTCTGCCAGTAATGCCGTGTCGATGATCTTGAGTCGGATTTATGGATCGTTATTTCTGGACGCCGGAGGTTTGACCCTGGTATTGATCAGAGGGTTCCGTTTATTTCGGATCCCTGGGCTGAATTTGAGGGTACTCGCTCAGATGGTGACTCAGTTCTCCAGACATGGGTTCAGATGCCAGTTGATCAGATTGACTTTGGGTTTCAGATGATTGTGATCAGAGTTCAAGCCGAAGCTTCGACCCTGTGCCTTGAGACGCACAGCCTGACCAGTCATGTTCACATCATTTGCATCATAGCATGTTTATTTTCAAAAAAAATAATAATGCATGAAAAAACAGAAAAAGTTAACTCGCATACGCATATCCTTTATCAGGATCATTCATGACAAAATAGTACCCATATCATGCATATCATGCACATATCTTGCATTACAGACATGTTTGGGAGAGACTTCTCACTTTGGTTCCTGACTGAGACAGGATTGCTGATCGTCGTCCGCACCGCTACTCAACCAGATTGAATCATCAGAGGAGCATGGATCAAGTACAAGCTGAATTGGCCGAGATGAGGGCAAACATGGCCCAGTTCATGACAACGATGCAAGGAGTTGTTCAGGGGCAAGAGGAGCTGCGTGCCTTAGCCCAAAGACTGGAAGCCGTGATTCCACCAGTCCACCGTGCTCCACCAGTGGATGTACCCGTTCATGAGAATGCTGCTGTCACTATCCTCGTTGATGATTGTGACGTGAGTGACGAATTGAAGGGGATCAGAATCAGTGAACAGCCTCTTGCTGCAGAGATTGTTAATGTCAGAGCAACCTGCGCTCCGGTTCGCCATCCTGGTTCTTCAAGTTCTGCCAGTTCTAAGAAGACATACTCTGGGGCACCCAAAAGGGGAGAAAGTGAAACAAATGCTGTGCACCGTCGGAGGAGTGCAAACAGAGGACAGTATCGTCAGGCTGCTGCTGTGACTATTCCAGTTACTCAACCCCAACAGCAGAGAAGGCCAGCTCAGCAATATCAGCATCAACAACATCGTCCTCAGCAGCAGGCTTCCCAGCATCACAATGGTAATCAAGCCAATACAAGTAATGAGAGGAAGAAGATCATTTTTGATCCAATCCCCACGTCCTACGCCGAACTGTATCCCTCTCTGTTAGAGCGGAACTTGATTACTCCCAGAGACCCGCCGCCCATACCCGTCAACCCTCGGTGGTGGTATAGGCCTGAACAACATTGTGTGTATCATTCGGGTGCTCCTGGTCATGACGTGGACAGTTGTTTCCAGCTGAAGATGAAGGTTCAAGACCTTGTGAGGTCAGGTATTCTGATCTTGGAGGACTTAGGTCCCAATGCTAATCAAGTTTGAAGATAACAAGTCCTGGGCTGGCACCGACTTTTCTTCAGAAGGGTTGTTCGGAAAGCAGAAGCTGCTGATGCAAGAAATACTGACAGTTGTCGTCCCCGATGGGATCTATCACAATTGGGTCACTGTGGGCTATCCTACAGCTGTTCATAAGTCTTTGTAATAATCACTTTGTTCAAAAACCCTTCTCCCATGCCAAAAGGAGAAGTGATGGCATTGTTGGCAACATTTTGTGCAATGATATTTTCATTCAAATAAATTCATGTTAAAACATTTGTTTTTCCAATTGTTTTCCCTTTTCGCTTTTTGCATGAAATTGGTGATCACAAAAAACCTTTAAAAACAAGAATAAAAGCAATCTTTTCATCTGCATAACGATTGTCTTGTTTGTTTTTCAAAAAGCTTTTCATCTCAAAAATTTTATGCAGGTTGTTTCTCAAACCCATTGAACATAGTGATCGGACGTCATCTCCCAATTTTGAATTCCCTGTATTCGAAGCGGAAGAAGATGATGTTAAAGGGATTCCTGACGGTATTTCCCGACTTCTTGAGCAAAAAAGAAGATCACTCAGCTGCATCTCGAGAATCAGCAGAACAGCCAACTGGGGCATCAAAAAAAAAAGAAGAAAAAAAGAGAAAAAAAAAAGAAAAAAGAAAGAGGAGGGTGCAAAATCAAAAGAAATCAAAAGAAAGCGAAATCAAAAGCAAAATAAAAAAAAAAACAAAACAAAAGAAAGATAGCACCCTCAAAGTCCCAAGTTGACTGATGCTAAATTCGATCGAAACGAAGAGATCAACTGCCATGTGTCATGGTCAAGTTATATCAGCAGAGAAAAAAAAAAGCATTCAACGAGAAGGTTAAGCCTCGTGTGTTCCGAGGGACCTTGTGCTCAAGAAAGTCTTGTCTTTCGTGCCCGATTCCAGGGGCAAGTGAACTCCAAGCTATGAACGTCCAGCCTCTTCAGGCAATGTTTTGACACTTACAACAATGGATGGAAGTTCACTCGTCCTGTGAATTCTGATGCAGTCAAGAAATACTTCGCCTAAAACAAAAAAGCAAACAGCTCGCTAAGTTGAACACCCCAAAGGGCGACTTAGGCAAAAAGGAGCGTCTCGGTGGATTGAAAACCCGAAAGGGCGATCCAGGCAAAAGTTAGAGACATTGAAAAAGAATTTGCATCCCGCTAGATTGAACACCTCACACTGGGGCAATCTAGGCAAAAATTAGGGATTTGGCAAGTAACTGCATCTTGACAAGACTGTGCTGTACATCTGTCATCCGTCAGGGATTCTCGATCCGTCGTCGACTGAAGCTTTGAATACATCGAAAATTCGGAATGGTAGAGGAAAGGTCATTATGTTCAATGTAGCCCTCTCCAATATATATCACCGATTTCAAACTTGTACAGATCTATGGAGTCTCGCCCTTTGCAGACTACCATTCCATTACATCAATTTGAGCTTTTATCCAATTATTTGCACTCTTATTTGTTTCAACTCAACAAACGTTTTGCATGTTTTAATTGATAAAGTATCATTGTTTTCAAAATAAACAAATTTTTCATAAAATTGTTCTTAAACAAAGTGAACATTCACAATGATGGAAGAATACTTAGGAGACCCACAGTGCTCTCCCGGGGGTGGTATGATTACCAACAGGTAAGACAATTGTTCGTATCTCGAGCATGACTGTATCTTTGTCCTGCAGAACCTCGTATGGTCTCTCCTCAGTGAAGTTGATCGATGCAGTGTCGTTTGAAGTTATTCATCTTCATGTTCCCGGCAGTACAGATTCTTCCTCCAAATCCCTGTTAGCTCTATTGTGGGGCATCCCCAGTAGAGTGCTGTTTGAGCCCTATCGTGGGGCATCCCCAGCAAGTTTGCTGTTTCGGACATTATTGTGGGGCAGCTCCCCTAGCAGAGTGTTTACTGAAGGCTTCAACTTTCGCCTCTCCAGCAGAGCAGTCTTCGTCTCTCCCCCAACGTGGGTGTTTTTCCTTTGAAGATTTTGGTAGATCAACATCCCAGTACTATGTCATGCCCTCAGATGGATCCCCCAGTGGAGTTGTTGGCATGATGAGCCTTATCAATGCCTATGTATCCTCATCAGAGATCTGGTTGCTTCTTGGTATCCCTGATTTCCAGCACAAGTTGTTGCGGCGCATCCGCCTGTATGTTGAACTCTTTTCTCCGGTTGCGACTGACGATCCCTCCGGAAGCCTCTTGTGGCTCTTCCTCCCCTGCAGGATGAGGACTTTGGTTTCTCTCCGGATGGTTGATTCCTGGACCTATGCGATGAGCATGTCTGTTTGTCAGCATTCATCATACATTTTAGATATAATGCATACATGCATAATCATAGCATTCGGACACTCATGTTGCAGCTGTTGCCATGTATCTGTTGATGGTTGTCTCCTGCTATTTGTTGATACAGAATCTCTCCAGTAGATTTTCCTCCTAGCAGAGTGGGTGTGTCTGATCTCTCCATGTAGAGTCAACCCCTTAAGCAGAAAGTGTCTATCCTTTCCTGCCATTTCCCCACTGAGATACATCCTCGTGGATGACGGTTATTTCCGTTCCCTCCCTACACGGGATGGGTTCTCCCTATTGAGTTCTTTCCTCATTAGGATGAGTCTTGTTTCAGTCTGCCTTTTTGGATCGATCCTAAATTGGCTACCCGTTGACTGTCTCTTGTGCTTCCCTGGGGCATAAATGAATAGTCGCTTACTAACCGGCACTCATTCATTTCACCCTCAGCGGAATTTTTGGCTTCTACCTACGAACCGGTAGCTGTAAGTCCTCTCTTTACGGTCTTCTACCCACTACCCGGTAGTTGTAAATCCTTTTTCTCACTCTGTCTCTCAGCAGATCGTTTGGTGGCTTCTACCTATGAACCGGTAGTTGTAAGTCCTATCTTTGTGGTTTTCTACCCACTAGCTGGTAGTTGTAAAATCCCACATTCTCCCCTTGGTAGAGTTAACCCTTTGTGCTCATCCCGATGATGACTGGTTACTTTTCCATTGGCCTCTACCTACAAACCGGTAGTTGTAAGTCCTATCTTTGTGGTTTTCTACCCACAAGCTGGTAGTTGTAAAATCCCACTTTCATCCCATGGCGGAGTTTGTTTGTTGGCTTCTACCTACAAACCGGTAGTTGTAAGTCCTATCTTTGTGGTTTTCTACCCACTAGCTGGTAGTTGTAAAATCCCACGTTCTCCCCTTGGCGGAGTTAACCCTTTGTGCTCATCCTATCGATGACTGATTACTTTTTCGTGGTTTTCTGCCTACTAACCGGTAGATGTAATCCCCTCTTTGCAGTTATCAGTATCCGGTCTGTGATATTGATATTATTTCCCCTTTGGATACTTGCCTTGATCAAGCAGTATTGTCCCCATTGGGTCTTCCCTTTCTTTTGGGTATTTGCTCCGAGTTAGCAATTTTATCCTCTTTTGATTGGTCATCTTTGCATACCTAGTCCTGGTACCGATGCCTTTCTTGTCGGTCGATTATTCATTTAACAACCTACAACCCGGTTATGGATAATCTTCCATGCGAGTGTATTATCTACGTTTTGACGACTCTAGATAATATATCTCATGCACTCTTTGGTCAATCCTTCGATTGTTATCTCCAGCAGAG
The DNA here is from genome assembly GCF_024323335.1 of Lathyrus oleraceus. Lineage (NCBI taxonomy): Eukaryota > Viridiplantae > Streptophyta > Magnoliopsida > Fabales > Fabaceae > Lathyrus > Lathyrus oleraceus. The sequence goes on along the minus strand of NC_066583.1, from coordinate 586,291,498 downwards.
TAAGAATCGTATTCCTCATGGAATCGAATGTTCATCCTCTAACAAGACTGCTTTTCTAACCCTCTTCAGGATGTTGAGTGTTTTGGAACACAAACCAATTCACGTTTGGTCGGTCACCCGTTTCATACCTACAACCCGGTATCCTTGGTGTTCCTTCCTGCTTGCTCGCTGTCGTGACCTTGTTCCCCAGCGAAACCCCCTGCAAGTGTTCAGCCTTGCCCTGTCATCTTGTGGATGTCAGTATCCCGTCAGCACCCGCGTGTGTTGTTTCTTTGGTGTCGGTAAACACCATCCGTCGGTGATTTCCAGTCATGCGTAAGTGTCTGGTTTTCTTTGGTGTCGGTAAACACCATCTTTCGGTGATTTCCAGTCATGCGTAAGTGTCTGGTCTTCTTTGGTGTCGGTAAACACCATCCTTCGGTGATTTCCAGTCATGCGTAAGTGTCTGGTTTTCTTTTGATGTCGGTAAACATCCTCTTTCGATGTTCATAACGTCGCCCTCCCTTCCCTAGTGAAGTTTTCCTCCTCTCCGTTGGTGTCGATAAACGTGAGTCTCCCTTTCGTCCTATGACGTCTGGTTGGAGTTTTCCTCCTCTCCGTTGGTGTCGATAAACGTGAGTCTCCCTTTCGTCCTATGACGTCTGGTTGAAGTTTTCCTCCTCTCCGTTGGTGTCGATAAACGTGAGTCTCCCTTTCGTCCTATGACGTCTGGCTGAGTTTTCCTCCTCTCCGTTGGTGTCGATAAACGTGAGTCTACCTTTCGTCCTATGACGTCTGGTTGAGTTTTTCCTCCTCTCCGTTGGTGTCGATAAACGTGAGTCTCCCTTTCGTCCTATGACGTCTGGCTGAGTTTTCCTCCTCTCCGTTGGTGTCGATAAACGTGAGTCTTCCTATTCGTCCTATGACGTCTAGTTGTACCTGTCCCCTTGTGGATTTACCTCTACTAGTTGTCCGTTGGCATCTAGTTGTGATTTCTTTTCCCATTCATCGCCGTTGCGATGTCTGGATGTGGCCGTACCCTTTGAAAACAAAAAACAAAAATACCCAGTAATAAGTATCAGATCCCAGTGGACGTTTCCATTATTGGATCCCTGCATTGTGCAAATTCTACGGTTCTTTTGTATTCAATCCCTGGTTACCCTGAAAGTCTGACAGCCGCTGCTATCATCCATTCGGGTTCCCAGCTGATTGAATAGGGGCAGCTGTAGCACCTGAAATTTGCACCTATCATTGTACATACCATCTCATATTAGGTCATAGCATATCATGATCCATTGCATAGCATTGCATTGTCCCCAGTTGCCTCAAGAGCAAGCAAGTCAAGAATTAGGTCAAACTGATCAGGAGATCAGTCAACCAAGCAAGCAAGTGTGTTTCTCAAGGAGCCAAGGCCCTAGGGTTTGCCCATCAAGTTCACATGTCTTGGAGGTCCATTTGAAGTGTTCAAGTCAAGGGTTGAAGGCTCAGAAGCCATCAGTCAATGCACAGTCAGGCAAAGACCCTAGACAGTCAACAGTCAGTCAAAGCAGTGGATGGTGGCCATTCTTGTGGAATTTGGGCACCATGATCAATAATCAAGAGTCCATACAACTTGGGACATCATTTGAAGTCAAGGTCTCAAGGAACTAGGGTTTGGAAATTCATCAGAAGTGTTTCAGCCATCCAAAACCCTAGAAAAGTCAAAGTTGGTCAACTGTGGTTGATTTTATGGTTTTGATGGATGGAAATGGTTTGAGAGAGTTTAGTCATGTCCCAATAGGCCTCATATATCATGGCAATCAACATCATTGAAGAATTTGAAGCCAATCAGAAAATTTCCAAAAATAGAAACTGGACCTGTAATTTTAACTGCCAAAAATGGAAACTTTTTGATCCTCAACTTGCATCATGATACAAGCTTCAAATGAATTTTTGCCCAACATGAAAGTTGAAGATCTTGTTCTCCCATTTTCAAAAAGTCCAAGAACTCTCAAATCCCATGAATGGTTGTCAAGATATGATCATTTCATTTTCACCATTTTTTGAACTTCAACAAGCCATATCTCATGAACCATAAGGCCAAATTTGGTGGGGTTTTTTCCTACAAACTACATTTTTCCTCCTCTTTCCAAAAATGTAAACATCATGCACCAAAACCTTGCCAATCAAAATGGCATTTTTTGACCTATTTCATTTAAAAATCAAGTTTGACTCAAGTTTGACTTTTTGATTCAAACATTTTTTACACAATTGGCCAATTGGAATGTGTTTAACATGTTATTTGCAAGATGTTCCAAGCTCAAATTCAAGTTGCTTGCTGTCATACCACCCCCATTTGCCTTTGGTGTCAAATGAGCAAATGATGCATTTTTGGTCCTTTTAAGCAAAACAATTTAACACTTCATGAGCAGACCAAAAACAGCAAATACAAAGGTCACTTGCAGCCTGTTTTAAGGCCCAATTCGTGCAGCCATACACCCTCCATATGCAATGCTCACAATTAGTAAATTTGGCAAATAGCTTCATTAAGGTAAAGCAAGCTTAGCACATGTTTAACCAACCTTAAACAGCTGAATATAAGTCCATTTGCTGTCATTTCACAACCCTAGTAGCAGCTGCAGACCACAGAACGCATCCCATTTCTCTCAATTTGCATTTTGGCCATTGTGATTTTTTTGCTCGAAGCTTCAAAGACTACAAGCTACTCTTGCTTCCTTCATCATCTGGACATCATTTAAGAGCCCTTTGCCACCTCAAATCCCTGCCGAGAGTCCCATTTCGTGCTCTGTTTTCTCAAGGTGCAGCCATGGCAGATTTTGTTTTGGACCATTTCAAGCATTGCCAAGTTAGAACTCTCCAGCCATTCTTCTTTTAGAAGCTTCACATACATCTGTTTGGAGGATTTGCAAGCAAACAACATCCAAACCATCACTGAGTTCCAGTATTGGTCAGTTTTCGTATCTCTTACTTTTTAGAACCATGCCATGCTTTAGCTAGTTTGTGATTTGCTGATTCCAATGAACCTTAAACCATTGCAAATGATCAACTATGTTAAGAGAAATCTGATTTTGAAGTTCAATGTCCAAAATTGTTTTTGTTGATTTCTCTTTTGTGTGCTCAAATTAATGATCATGGATGCCATATTATGTTTGTGCTTAGTTTGATGAATCGATTAGTATGCTTACTGTTAATTTCTGGGAATATTTTTCTGTTGCGATTTTTGGGATGTGATGATGAACACCCTGTAGCTTAAACCCTAGTTCCTTTCCCAGGTTTCTTGTTGGCTGTTGTTGTTGCTTGTGATTGCATGAACATACTTGTACCAATGCCATGTTGTTTGCCATGCTATTCGAATTTTAATTGATGATGATTGTTTGATGATGTTGAACACTGCTGCTGTTTTAAAACCCTTAAACCTGCCCAGAAAATTTCCATGAACCGTGTTTGGCTTGTTTCTGTTTGATGTTACTTGATAATATTGTTTAGTTGCCAGGCTGTTTGGACATCCTAGTTGGAATTAATTTTCTCATGTTGTTGGCAGATGAACATGGCTGCTGCTAAAACCCTAGGGAACATTTACCAGATTTTCATTTTTAATGTGTTTGGTTTGTTACTGCATGATGTTGCATGATGATATTGTTTTGTTGTCATGCTGATTGGGCAACTCTGGTTGGCTTTCGTTTTTGATGTTGTTGGTTGCATAAAGCTGAAAATGCCCTGCTGCTAAAACCCTAGGTTACATGATCTTTAAACCCTGCCCAGAAACAATGCATTTGATTGGCTGTTGTTGTTGTTTTGCTGTAAATTTACTGTTTCATTGGGCAGCAGCCAATCACAACATTTCCTGGTCGCCCCCTGAACGCAGTCGTTTTGTTAAGTGATGGCTGGAATTACAGCATTGCCACTCGGTCAACTTAGTTGACTTTCCTTTCATGCCATGTATTCATGTTTCATCCAATTTGTTCATCAACTTCAACAATTCATTTCTAATTCATTTCAACTCCAAAAATTATGGGATTTTTTGCATTGTGACCTGTTGGATGTCTAGTATTTTACCATGATTTTTAATATTTTTTCTGATCATTGGATATTAATTGGCTCTAGGGTTTTTGTTATGTGACCAAAAATTGTACCCTTTGCCATTTCTATTGTGAAATACTCATGTTGCATCCATTGGTTCTGAAATTTTTTGTGGTAAAACTAGACTCATTTACCTTTGTTTCTATATAAAGTTTGTGGATTTCTCATTTGTGGTTTGTGTGATATGATTTTTTGAAGTTAGGTGTTGCATTTGATGTCACACTAATGATATGCATTTTCTTGATTTTCAATGGCATGCTTCCTTACATCCAAATGACCCCAAATTTTGCATGATCCCTCCCTTACATGTCTAGTTCATGTGTGAATTTTCTGGAAATTAATTGTGCTGCTTTCCATTTATTTGAGATTTTTCTTCCCTGCCTAGTCAAATGTTGACTTTATGTGATACATGTTGCCAAATCCTTTGGGAAATTCTCATACCATATTGTATGACCATGAAATTTCATATGTGATAACTAGACATCTTGAGCTTTGCATTGGTGTTAATCTCATTCATTTCTCACCTGTTTTCAATCTGATATGATTTTCTGAAGTTGACCCATGTTTGTTGACCTTCATTGTGCATGCTTAAATTTGGTTTGACTTCTTGATTTTCATTGACTGCCTTCCTCTCATCCAAATGCCATGAAATTTGACATGCTTGCCATGCTAGATGTTAGGATTGAATGTGATTTATTTGATGATTTTTGAGATTGTTTGGGTTGACTTTTGATGCAAGTCATTCTGTTGACTTTTTTGTGCTTTCATTTGCCTTACTTTGACTTCAAATGTTCATGAAATGATAATAATGCATGATTTGAATGTGAGACCAATTGAGATTGATTCTTAAATGTTTGAATTTAACTTTGGTTGACTTTTCTTTGCTGTTTTGACTTTTTCATTTGTTTTTGACCCTAGGCTTGTCCTAGGGGTCTTTTGGACTTACAATTGAGTTAATGTTTCAGGTTAAGCACCAATGCCTCAAAGATCATTCAAACTTGTTTGAACTTGATTGTTTATCATATGCTAACCTTTGTTTTGTAGGTTTGACTCATGTGTTTGAGTCTTGTGCCTTGCACAGTTGACCATCTGTGTTGACTGTTTACCAATTCCTTTTGATTTAAACTTTTGAACTGTTTGCTGATTGTTTTGACTTTTTCAGGTACTTTAGTTGCTTAAGTTCTCTGAACTTGATTTGCTTTGCTTTTAGCAACTTGCTTGAGGTATAATCTTTTTTACTTCATGTAGTCTGGAGACCCGGTCTGTTACTTGGCCGGGCAAACTGTCTGAAGTCCTCCTTAAATCTTTTTTACTTCATGTAGTCTGGAGACCCGGTCTGATGCTTGTGTATGTTTAAATCTTGTCCTTGTACAGAGTCAAAGACCTCCTAAGTGAAGAGGCAATTGGCAGAACCAAGGGATAAGCAACCTATCCCCTGCTATTCAGTGTGTCTTCTGTTTTGCTCACACCACTGTGTTGATGCATCACAGATAAAAACCCAAGATCTTGTGCAATTGCACAGTTGAGTCAGTATCTAATGTGTAGAAGGGTTCCCGCTTTCTGGACCCACACATTCTTGTCAAATGCTCTCCCTGATCAGGGATAGAAGCAATGAGGCACGCCCCTCATCTCCTTTCATCTGCTTCACCTTGGCTCTCAATGTCAAGGTTAAGAGCACACTTCACCCCATTCCAGAGGTTTGTTTGTTGAGGTTGATATGACCCCTCGACTAAAACCTAACTCTTGTGTGAGCCTCTTGTGTGTATATAGTGTGTGCTATCTGTGATTGTGATTGTTTTGCTTCTTAGGCTAGCTTAGACTTGCTTCCTGTGCAAGTTAGGTTTAGTTTAGACTAATCCTTGTTTGCTTTCGCCCTCGTTGCGATCCTTTCTCTCGCCCTCGTTGCGATCGAGCCTTTTCCTTTCTCTCGCCCTCGTTGCGATCGAGCCTTTTCCTTTCTCTCGCCCTCGTTGCGATCGAGCCTTTTCCTTTCTCTTGCCCTAGTTGCAATCGAGTCCTTTTTCCCTCCGTAGCCGAACTACGGCAACTCTGATTCTCATGTTCAGATGAGATACGTAGGCACGAGACGCGATGTCTTGCCGAGTTTGACTAACAACTAACATTATTTCTCTTCTCTCGCCCTCGTTGCGATTGAGACCTCCCCTTTCTCTTGCCCTAGTTGCAATCGAGACCCTTGCTTCTTGTGCAAGCCGTGTCTAGGATAGGTTGGCCCTCGTGCCATTTAGCTAGAAACCTTAACTTAGGGTTGACTTTTGCATGACAACATCTAGGCTCGAGTCGTAGTCTCCCTAGTGTTGCGTCTCCCTCTGTTATCTGGTTAGGCTAGATCCTTGTCCCTGCGTAGGGGAACTACATCGCCCTGATCTTCATACCAGATGAAGTATGTAGGCAGGAGATTGAGCTGATCTCTCCGGGCGCCCTTTTTCTTTTTCAACTCTTTGTGTCTTAACCACCCTTGTGTGTGTTCTGGTTGGAGTCCGACATAAGTCCAGCGATTGGCAGTTGGTTTCCTGTGTTTGTTTTGGTTCGGATGCTGATGTAAGTCCAGTGATTGGCATTCAGGCTCCACGTTTGCCTGTGTGTGTTTTGTTTGTTTGCGTGCGTGTCAGCCGAGCTACGAATGCTCTGATTCTTCTCTCGTCCGAGAAGATACGTATGCATAGGATGCGATATCCTAGCGAGCATGTGTCGTTTCCCCAGTCCGAACTACTTCGACTCTGATGTCTATGCCTGATAGACTAAGTAGGCCCAGGATACGATATCCTGCCGAGTCAGTTTCAGTCAGTCTCTTTTGTCTCTTTTCAGCCAGTGTGTGTGAGTTTGAGCAGTGTTTAGCAACCATTTTCCTTCCTTTTGTGCGTGGATCCCGTAGAGTACTACGGATGCGTAGGGGTGCTAATACCTTCCCTTCGCATAACCGACTCCCGAACCCATTCTCTTTGGTCGCGAGACCATGTTCTTTTCCAGGTGTACTTCGAGCGTTTCCTTTCCCTCTTTTGGGATAAATAACGCACGGTGGCGGCTCTGTTGTTTCTTTCTTTTCCCGCCGGTTTTTCGCGTGATGCGACACTTGGTAACAATGAAACTTTCCATAAGCTATTCATCTTAATGATACAGTGATTGTCGCCATATAATCCTTAATTTTTGTAGCTGTAATTGTTGAGTTCCAAGTAACAACATCTTTATCAGGCATTCCCTTAAACAAATCCGCTGCACTCTTGACAGAACCAGTTTTCCCATACAAATTAAGCAGCGAATTGGCCAAACACAACTTAGTGTCTAAACCTTTTCTTTTAACAGAGCCATGAACGCTTCTTCCAAGCTTAAAATCAAATAACCGAGCACAATCAGAAGCAACAAGCGTCCATAAAACAACATCAGGTTTCAGATACTCCATAAAACTTCCACAACATCATTCATTTGACCACTTTAAAAATACAAATCAATCTAAGCAGACCCAACAAACATATCATCATTTATCCTCACCTTCTTGAGAAACCCATGAATCATCTTACCCAATAAAAGCTTCTGCAAACCATCACACGATTTTAATGCAGTAGCCACCGAGTAGAGTAATTGTCAGGTCTTTGACTCTCTTCAATTGACATAGAACTAACATAATTCATTTGACGGAATAAAGACAACGTCTCTACCCATGCTCCCTCATAAAAAATAACTTCTAAGCAAAGCATTTCATAGATAAACATTTTTGTGAGGCGTTTCTTCAAACAGCTCATGTGCATGATGAATTGGTGTGTATCTCGCATTGAGCTTGGTAACAATGAAACTTTCCATAAGCTATTCATCTTAATGATACAGTGATTGTAGCAACATGTCTCGTTTCTCTGTTGCTATTCTTCATTTTTCTCTAATTCTTTGCTTTCAACATTGTTGCACCACTTGGAGTCGTTGGAGCTTGTATCTAGTGGACTTCATGTATTCAAGTGGTGATGTTTAAAGTTTATGAGTTAACCCACTTGCCATGGGAACGACGGTTGTGAGTGAGTGGATGTGGTAAAAATGAATGAAGTAATTAAAATATGAATGAGTATGTGTATGGATGAATGGAAGCTTTCCAATGTGAATGAAAAAAATGTGAATGCAAATTTGAACATGATATATAGAAACATAAGATAGTATATAGATGGAATCTCCTTGAAAGGAAAAATGAAGTTCCATGAGAGACAAAACATGGATTGAATTTAGACATGAGAATGACATTCCAACTGATTCTATCAAACTGTATCAAACATCTAAAGCCAAATAGAGAGGTAAAAATCTAATAATCATGGAATGGCAAGTAGTGACAATGTCTAAACAATCAGTGTAGGTGGATAGATCTATGACCAGATGAAACGGTCATGAGGAGGAAAGAAAATTAATGATTGATGAAAGAAATTTTCAGGACCAAAATCAGGGTATAACTTATGCCCCTATTTAAACATCCCCCACAAGAGGAAAATGAAATAGCATTTTTCATCGGATCGTAGTGGGGGATGGTTAAATACCATGGAGACCCAGATTTTGATCCTGAAAAATGCAAATGCTGTGATATGATATGCATGGATACAAGACTCTCTTTTTTGAAATTTTTATCTGCTAGGGATATGGTGAACCCTTAACAGGAGATGCTACTAGGCAGACCAATCTGTGGGGAATGCTGATGGTCCACAGGGAGACAGACAAATGGTAAAAAACAACTTGCTGGGGAAAACAATCCTGCTGGAGAATCAGACACACACTGGGGAGTAATCAAAGTGAAAGTTGATAAACAATACTTAGAATACAAGAGATTTCGGTAGTAAGTTCACATATGACTTACTAAACCCGAATATGAAAAATTTCTACAACAGGTTCATACATGACCTGAAAACACCGAAACAATCATAGAGAAAGATTCTTCAAAACAGGTTTATACATGACCTGGTAATACTGGAATAAAGCTCAACAGCAGGTTCATATATGACCTGACAATGCTGGGGAATATCAAGAATCTGGTAATACTGGAATAAAGCTCAATAACAGGTTCATATATGACCTGATAACACTGAAACAATCATAGAGAAATACTCTTCAAAACAGGTTCATACATGACCTGGTAATACTGGAATGAAAACTCAAACAACAGGTTCATACATGACCTGACAATGCTGGGGAATATCAAGAAGCTCCGACAGCAGGTTCAGATATGACCTAACAAACTCAGAAAAGTTCAAAAAGATTATACCAACAAGTTCATATGTGACCTGCTGACCAACTTGAACATTTTGATAAAATTTCCACAACAAGTTCATACATGACTCGACAACATTGGGACAAAAGGTTCAGCAACAGGTTCATACATGACCTGCCAATATTGGAAAACATACAAAGGAAGCTTCATTCAACAAGTTCATACATGACCTGACACTTTATAATGCATCTGATATTTCTGGAGATTTCTCATAAGAAATTCATCCGATCAAAGATTTTGGAGATTCCTAATAGGGAATTTATGCAAAACAAAGATAAGCAGGAGTCTTCTTATAAGTAGATCATCCGTGCAAAAGGCTATGATGATTCTTTATAAAGAAATCAAACAAAACCAACATCATTGGAGTTTTCTAACACGAAAAACCTACAAGCTTCTGGGAATTCCTCAAGATGATAAGTCATACATGACTTTCACGGAACCATCAGGAAATACAGGGTAATTAAACTCTCTGTACGTGCCAACAATAATTGGACTTTTAACCGTAAGTAATGGATTAAAACCAACTTTTAACGGATTTTTCCAACAACAATTGGACTTTTGACTGTAAGCAATGGATTACAACCAGCTTTTAACAGATTTTGCCAACAACAATTAGACTTGAAAATGACTGCGAAAACCGGATGTTGGTTTAAGGGCACCAAAGACAAACTGGAATTAGAGGTCAAAGGATATAGGATCAACAACAAAACCTAGGTCAATGCAAAATGAGCACGAAGTACATTTCGGCTATGCATGATTTGGATTTTTTTTATGCATGATATATGAATGATCATGATATGAGAATGCTGACACTTGAGTAGACTGGGAGTTGTAGAGGCTTTTTATGGATATCATGATTCCTTAACACCGAGAACTCAACCAAATATTTATGATAGATGTTGTCAAAGGAGAATTCTATCCAGCTTGGCATCCACAACTTAGAAAATGGGATCCTTTTGTAGGATTAACGAATCGTGCTAGCATAATTTACGGGCACTAGTCTTAAACTCAAAAGTTGTTGACGTATGGCAGAATTTGTTTGAACAGTTTGAAAGCATGAAGAAAGAGGTTTTTTGCCCCTTTGTGGCTCATCTTGCCCCAGTCTGTTGGGTCTTTGGAAATGTTCACCTTGAACGTGAGTTTGGAAACAACTTTCCATGAAGACTGCAACACTTTCAAAGCCAAAGTACAACAGTTGATTGACAACGGGTACATAGCCTTTCAAGAAGGAAGCTTGGTGGTAAACGTTAACCCATCGGCCGAATAAGTGCGAAGGTCTCAAGGGGTGTCCCCATAGGTTAATGGATCAAGTTTGAAGAAGTTATTCCCTAAAGCTGGCAATCATTTGGTTGTTTCAACATTTCTTTTGTAGTGTCCTCGCATGTTGATTGTTAATTGCTTTTAAGCATTGTGGTTTTCTTTGAATTGGTAAGATTAATGAAATGTTTATGCATCTTTTGAATTGATCCATTCGTATTCACTCGTTTTTTCATGTTAAAAACAAAAATACTCCTCTCATTCACTTTTGTTTATCAAATCGTTGTGCTAACAAAGATTGGATGGAGGATGATGAAAATGAAACACCTGAAATTGTTGTGGTATGCTTTGAGTAAAACCTTGTCGATGATGTAAGGCATTGTTTCAAATCTCCAAACACTGAAGAGACAAGGAGTTAATCCCTAGTCAACCACTTTGAGCCTAGAAGTTGGTGTTTATTTTGGATCTAAAACCCTTAATCTTAACCTGGGGCAGGGTAGTCGTGTTCAGATAGTTTGATCGTGCATTCGATCTTTAAAAAAAATCGTCCATATGTACACCCTCCAAATAGGTTCAACCACATGTTATCTTTCACGCACATGTTGAAGTGTCAAAGAAGCTAAGAAAAGCTAAAATTAGTGTTGGTTGATCCTCATCCACCAATAAAGTGGCAGTCAACACCTTTAGAAAATAGAAAAAAGCCCGCTAAGTCAAATACCACAAAATGACTTAGGCAAAAGTCAGGGCAACCCTATGGACCGACAGCTTTAAAGAAGCGGTCCAGGCAAAATTAGGGATAAAGAAAATAAATCAAAAGAGGTCATTAAATCCTCAATAAAAACAAAATAAGGTGACTGCCACTTCAAGAAAATCTCACCTTGAATCCTCATTTTCACTTTCGCACCTTCGAAGTCAAATGCGTGTATTGAATTAACTGAACATAGGAACTGGAGATCATCAAGAAGAAGGGGTGTGTAAAAATAAATTTTGAGCCTTATATCCTTTTGTTTCAAAAAACCGTGAACCAGACCACGTTACAATCCTTAAAAGTCCTAATTGAGGCAGAGTTTATTCTGAAAGCATACTACAATAAGGTTGTGTTAACCTGACTCCAAATGATTTTTGTTAACCATTTGATGGCACCAACTTGCATACTGTCAATGACTTTATCACCATTGTGTTCTTATCAACGACTCGTTCACTGTATTTCACCCGTTCATGTCAATAAATTTTGATTTCAAATTTTTGCATAAACACTGCATTAAAATTACCATTTTTGAATGAACAATCTTATTTGCAAGTCAACACTTAGCATCGAAGAAATTCCAATAATACGCAGTTGAGGAACTCGATGGAGTGAAAGAAGTCTAGTCAGGGGAAAATCACTTTGAACATCAGTTAATTCGAGCTAATCACCCTAAGGGTCGTCTAGCCATGAGTATTGTTGAGTAGTCTGATCATAAAGCAGATGAGGCATGGAGTCCACATGCCTTCCAATCTTCGAAGTTTGCTCATTTGGTTTGCTGAAGAAGAAAAGAAGTCGATGGATGACCTGCTCTCGCTTATTGTTGGAAGTGAAAAGGGTGGGCTACAGGCTTCCAATGTAGAGACAACCCATCGTGTTGCACCAAATTGTAGTTTCCAAAATCTTGAACCCGCTGGTGAGGGTATACCAAATGAAGAATCTCTACCGCCCATCACCACGTTCAAGGGTTGCAAATTGATTAGAAAATACACGATCATCAAACCAGAGCTATCAGCCCATGAATCTTGTAGGTATAGCATTCTCCTGCAAAAAAAAGTGTTTTATCTCGAGTCAGCATTGTAACAAACAACACTAATCAAATTCCACTCTAACTAACATAACCTCATAACAAGAATTTTAACTGTTTTCAACATTCATAACAGAATTCCACAATCAACATAACCTGTAGGAAGCCTAATTCCGCAAAAATCTTCAACAAGACATCAAACCACTCATGAATTTTCACCAAGTTTTCACTGCAGTAAAACACAAGTAAATTAGCGAAGGCGGTAAAAATTTAAAAAGTAACCCAAAAGGGATTGAGACGAAATCAAAGCGAGAAAGCGTAGGTTCACATTACCGTTTTCAGATCGAGTACCAAATAAGGCAGACCAAAATCGGAAAACCTTAAAGCACTTCCAAAAGATACCCTTCTGGATCTCCATAAGCCATCTGAAACCCTAGTTGTTGAGTATAAAAGGTGAAAGGGGAGAGGACGCCAGGGGAGGCGAAAAAAACCCTAAATTTTTCCAAATGAAAACCCTAACCACGAAAACCCTAATTTTCAGAAACGGCGTGAAAAACCTTGCGAAGAGAGGAAGATACAAGCTCACCATCGCCGCCGAGTCACCGCCGAAGGTGAGCCTTTTTATTTGATTTTCTTTTGAAGCCATGGTTTTTCCGCGTTTAGAGTGAGATTGAGAGTAGGGTATTGTGAGGTAGGTGCGAAAGTTTGAGGAGATGAGCGATTGAGAGATGACGAGAGGTTGAGGTCGAGAGATTGAGAGAATGGAGGATGTCGTTAGTGAGGAAGACGAACATTTCTGGGTTCTGTTACCGTTTCTCTCACATTCTTTCCTTTTATTTATTTTAAAAAAAACAAACATTTAAACCATTTAAAACTTAATACGTTTAGTCTTCCTTTGCACATTTTTATTAAATAGTATATGTTAATATGTTGTTTTTTGTGTTTCCCGTTAATTTACTAGCCATTAATCTCTTAAACCCAACAACCAGGCGGCTAGGGTTACGTTTTGTATTCCTCCATCATTTTAATTAGTGGTCCATTAACAGTAGCCCACCTCTTTTAATTAGTTTTTATTCTAAACTATCTTCAGCTATTCCTGTTCATATATTCAAGTTATCATTAAGATAACAGATGACCATAAGTGGCCTAGTGGAAAGGGAGTAGTTTCACTTTCTTTAGTGGGATGGGTTTGATACTTAGGAGTAGCATATCTCCATATTTTTATTTTTTATGCTTACTATTTCATTTAAATTTTTTATAACTTCTACTATTTATTTTACTTTTATAATTTTATTAATTTAATTTAATCGTTATTTAGTTGTTTATATTTTTAAATGTTTACCTTTTAGATTTAATTAATGGTTGACTTTCCGATATTGGGTTTTTGTCGATTAGTCGATTTTTGTGTGTTAGTTAATTTAATTAGGTTATTGGTATCCATGTTCGTACCTTTACACATATAAATAATCACATTCAAATTCACTAAATTTTTCGATTTAAAATTTCACTAACTTTCCATAGTTTCAACATTTAATTTCATTTCCTCCCATTAGAATCTAGCATTCTGGTGGGAACTCGATTATATATATATAATTAATTCGATATACATATAAAACTGTAAAATTAATTGTATCCCTACAATTTTATTTTTAAACTATCTTTACAACTCGATTAAATTCCTTTTTAAAAACACGAAAGAAGAGGACCATTCGAATCTTGCATTCCGGTGGGAACCCTCGAATAATCCGTCCTGAGCCTCACGTTTTGAATTAACCGTTCATTCTTAAAACACTCAATAATTAACTTGGACAAAATAAGGGCCGCTGGGATCAAGCATTCTGGCGTAACCCTTTGAACATTTGATTCTCACCAAGTGTTCGTTGTCCATTAAATAATTTTTTTAAATAATTCAAATGAAAAAGGACCATTAGGATCTAGCATTCCAGTGGAACCCTGAGTGATTGATCCCGAGGCTCATGTCTCGTTCTCATCAAATATTCGTCTTTCAAAACTCAAAAAATGTACTTAACTCCTACCTTAACACTTTTTCAATAAAGATGGAAATGGAATATGGTGTATACCGTGCACTCCTGAGATTAAGATTCAAGGTGGATGCCTTGCCTATCTTAGCTCTCGCCATCGTCTAAAATTGTCAATGCGGTTTCTTCAAACCCTTTCTCAATCAAACCTAAAAATACTTAATCTTTATTAAACACTTTTTTTCAATAAAGGTGGAAATGGAACATGGTGTATACCGTGCACTCCTGAGACTAGGATTCGAGATGGATATCTCGCTCATCCAAGTTCTTGCCATTACTCAAAATACATCCAACCAATCAAACTCTTTCCTCGCTGCCGTGCGATTAACTAGAAAAACCTTTTTCATAAATGAAAGATATATTGTCTTAAGGTGATGCAAACAATGTTTCGACCACGATTGTTGAGTCGAGATAAGTGACGTTTTTCCGAATGTAGATTTGTAAATCCATTCGATGTGTGGTATACGTCCACTCCTCATCTGTTTTGGGTAAAACAATGTTTTCGTCGATTAATACAATATAGCTTTCGCTAAAATCGACCAACAAACAAACATTTTCTACCCTGAACTACGTAAGCCTTGATTTCTCTTTTGAGATACGTAGGAGCAGGATTTGTAAATCTTGTCAGGCCCACTAATAAAAAACTTAGGTTTAGTCCTTCGTTAAAAAATCCAAAAACATCTTCTCTTTTCTTTTAATCCTATTATTCTCTCCCTCATTATAACTTGAGAAGACTAACATAAGCTAACATTCAAAACGAAACTAACTAAACGGTTCCCGTTGAATACAACGGACGTGAGGTGTGCTAATACCTTCCCCTTGCGTAACCGACTCCCGAATCCTGATTTGGTTGCGACGACCAATAATCATTGTCATTTTGTCTTGGGTTTTATCGACATTTCCCCTTTCCTTTTTAGGAATAAATAAAGTTCGGTGGCGACTCTGTTCAGTCCATCATTGCGAGCGTGCGATCGCGCTTCGCTTAAAGTCGTATCCCCATTTTTCGAGGTGCGGCAGATGGCGACTCTGCTGGGGAATAAGAACATCCCTAAGTGAGTCAACCCTAGTTCAATTGAGTTTTCGTATGTGTGTTAGCTTTGTCTGTTTATTTTTCTTCCTTTGTTATATGCTTTCTTTATCTTCTGTTTTATCGCATTTTTATATTTGTATATATATCTATGTGTGGGTGTTGGGATTTTGATATCATGAATAATGCTCTACACCCGAGCTTTGGAAAAAGAAGAGAGAACACATAAGTTTAGAATTGGAAGTTGTGTAGTGTTAGTCCCCAAGGGTCACTCCTTGCGTGCCTAGCATGAAGACTCCCCTAGAGTAGACCTGTTTGTAGATCTCATTATAAGACAGCTAGCCTGTTGCATGACGTTGATGGGTTGTCTCTACATTGGAAGCCTGTAGCCCACCCTTTTCACTTCCAACAATAAGCGAGAGCAGGTTATCCATCGACTTCTTTTCTTCTTCAGCAAACCAAATGAGCAAACTTCGAAGATTGGAAGGCATGTGGACTCCATGCCTCATCTGCTTTATGATCAGACTACTCAACAATACTAGTAGATATGCCACTGGTTAGCGTTACCAAGAAGCTTGTATAGGATAAACTCAGAACTCTCAGGATTGAAAGCTGACTCTATGGCCTCCTTTCCTTTTACTTCAGCCTTAAATGGAACAAATGTATTGTCGTCTGATGCTTCCAAGGCTTCTAAAAGAGCAGATCTCTTTCTTAGTTGATCATTAATTCCAATTTTAATGTTGGGGATATCCACAGAAGGTGATAACTTAAAAGTTTTTTCTTTCTCATTGTTGATTGAAACATTTATCTCTGCCCCTTTGAAGATTCTGTTGATTGTTATCCACTTGCATGATTGATAAGTTTTCTTTATTATTTTCAGGATTTATACTGAATACATGGATATCTCGGGTATCTCCGGGCTCAGGTTTCCCAGATTCAAGCCCCTCAGTTGCCACACAATTATCTTGCACAACTTTATTCAACTGAGTTTCTTCTTTCTTCTTAGCATTGGTAATGAATCTTTCTCTCGAACTTGTTTCAACCGTTTTACTGCTGGAGCAGGAACTACGCCATCAGCAACATCATGCTTACGACTTTCCGGCGCGATCTCCCTTAAGTGGAAGCCATCATTGACAGTTCCTATCAGTATTCATATGTTGCCTCATTTAATGCATTCCCTGTGTATGAAAATGAAAAATAAATTAGTATATAGAAGTTACTGTTAGATATCTTAACAAAGATATGTTTAGGAAAATACCCATGTTAACGACTTTTTTTTGAAGTTCCTTGTCTCTGATTTCCCTCATAAAATTTTGTGTTATATGTCTGATGCAATAGACGTGTGATGAGGGAGGGTTTTGCCAGCCATTATCCGGTTTATTATAGGCACTCTTTATTGACTCATGTCGATTTGATATCAAACATAGGTTGGATTATGGTGTAACATGCATTCTAAGATTTCTCAAGAAAAAATTCCATGCTTCTCCAGTTTCACCTTCTACCAATGCAAAAGCTATTGGAAATATGTTCCTATTTTCGTCTTGTGCCACAACCATTAACAAAGTTTCTCCTGTATTTTTCATATAACCATGTGCCATCTAATTGAACCACCGGTTTGCAGAATGCAAAACCCTTGATGCATGGTTGGAAATCCCAAAAAAGACGATGAAAAACTCTAGCACCACTGATTTGTGTCCCTTCGTTTGAAAATACAGGAAGGGTCTCGAGTTCTATTATAGTACCTGGTAGAAATGTTTTCATGACCAACAACCATTGCGGTAGGTCACTGTATGAAGTCTCCCAATTTCCATAAATAGAAGCGACAACCTTATTCTTTGAAATCCTTGCCTTTTTGTAAGAGATTGTGTAGTTGAATGTCTCCCGAATATGAGCGATGACGTGTTTCACTTTTAGCGAGGCATCACTGTTGGTTAGAGATTTGATACTGTCACATATTATATTAGAGTCAAGTTTTCTATGATCTTGAGACATTGCGGAAGACATGCAGGTGTGCGGACTACTAACCTTAGTGATCATCCATGTACCACTCCCCTTCCCCACATAGGCTCTGCATTTATATATGCTCTACTTGAACGATGGAGACCCGAAACACATACTTTTCACTTTCCAACCGGTGAGTACACTATAACTTTAGAAGACGTAAGTATGCTTTTGGGTCTACGCGTCAATGGTAGAGCCGTCGTAGGACCATCCGATAGTAGTGCAAGTGCTTGGACCACGTTTTTGGGTCGTCAACCACCAGAAAATCACATTAAAGGTAGACATATCCGTATCTCTTGGTTAAAACAAATATTAGAAGAAACTGAAATATCTGAAAATTCCTCCCATGAAGAACTCATTATATATACAAGAATGTATAATATATTGTGCATTGCACTTACCTTATTCCCTGATAAATCGGCCAAAGATATACATAGTATGTGGATACCATTTGTTCGGGATTTGCGGCAGTGTCGTGAATATAGTTGGGGATCGACTGTGTTAGAATTTCTATATAGGGAAATATGTAAAGTAGTTAAAGTTGATGTTGATGGTATGCGTGGATGTGTTATTCTGCTACAAACATGGGGATTTAATCGATTCCCATTTATAGCACCAATTAGTTCAGTTGTTTCAACTCACCCATATGCATCAATTTTTTAAAATTTATTCATGTAAATCTATTTTTTTAATTTACGTGTTTCAATATGTTAATTTTTCAATGTATTCTCAATTTTTTTAGATGGGCTTCGACCAACAAGAAAAAAAATTGCTCTAAAAATTGCTCTAAAAAATGCTCTATTAGCTTTCTCCATTTTGCCCTCCAACAATCTTCTTCTTATGCTATATAAGTGAGACTTGGAGACTTGAAGAAAGTCGTCAGTGATACAACATTTTGGCAAGTCTATTTCTTTGTGAAAAGCTATCATTCTTTTGTACACAATGTTTCTTTAAGTGTTTATTTATCATTTGTGTAAAATTTGTTTGTATAGAAGCAACATGTAAGACACAAAATATTATTCAAATTGTTTATTTGATTCCTTAAGGAGGTTATCCTTGAGAAGACAAAGAGGATTATTCTTTGTGAGTCCTTAAGGAGACTAGGGTATACTTGGATCCTTGAGAAGTCAAATAAGGTTGTTTTTTGTGATTATTGTAATTTGTTGATTTTAGTGGATTAAGTCCTTGTGTATAAGGCAAAATCACCTTGGCAGATGGACTGGAGTAGCTTTGAGTTTCAAGCGAACCGGGATAAGAATACTTGTGTTAGTGCTGTTCTTGAGTTGATAAAAAGCTTTTGTTTTGTAAAATCCAATTCAAACCCCCTTTTCTTGTGTTTTCACACCTTCAATTGGTATGAGAGCTCTGGTTCTGATTATGATAAAAGTTTTAGCAAAACTTCACCGTGTTCAATACTGGTCCAGTTTTGTGAGAAACAATGGTTGTTGCTAACACTGCTAACATTGTTAATAATAATGAAAGAGATCACTACCATGCCAAACCACCAATCTTTGATGGTGAGAAGTTTGATTATTAGAAAGATAGAATAGAAAGCTTCTTTCTTGGTTATGATGTTGATCTATGGGATCTTGTAGTCGATGGCTACATTTACCTAGTTAATGATGAAGGAAATAATATAACAAGAAGTGATATGACTGATCAACAGAAGAAAGATTTCAAAAATCATCATAAGGCCAAAACTATATTGCTAAATGATGTCTCTTATACTGAGTATGAGAAGATAACAAACATAGATTCTGGAATATCCATTTTTGACTCTCTGAGGATGACTCATGAGGGTAATGCTCAAGTAAAAGAGACAAAGGCCTTGGCCTTAATCCATAAGTACGAGGCATTCAAAATGGAAGATGATGAAACAGTTGAGACTATGTTCTCAAGGTTTCAGATGCGTGTTGCAGGACTAAAATTTCTAGACAAAGGATACTCTATAGCTGACCATGTCAAGAAGATTATCAGAAGTCTTCCTAAAAAATGGAGACCTATGGTAACTGCTTTGAAGCTGGAAAAGGATCTCAACATTATCAGTCTTGAATAACTTGTTAGTTCTTTAAGAAGCCACGAGATTGAGCTCGAGGAAGATGAACCTCAAAAGCGAGGTAAATTTATTGCCTTAAAGTCTAAGCCTGAGAAGACAAAAGCTTATCAAGCTGAGGAAGAATCAGAAGGATCTGATGAAGACTCAGAAGATGATGATGAGTTCTCTTTAATTTCAAAGAGAGTCAACAGACTCTGGAAGCACAAGCACAATGGTCAAGGGAAGTTCAGAGGAGCCAAAAGGATTGTTGTTTCATTTTGAGTCTTTGTCTGGACAGAAGAAGCAAGGTTCTAGAAAAGAAGTTATCTACTTTGAGTGCAAGTAGTCAGGCCACTACAAAAATAATTGTCCTAAGTTGAAAAAGGACAGAAGGTCTAAGGAGAATTTTTCTAAAGGCAAGAAGGGGCTGATGGCTACATGGGATGACTCAGAATCCGAAGAAGAAGATTTTGACAAAGAAAAAGCTAATGTTGCATTTATGGCAACTACAGATGATCCTGAAGGTTCTGAAGAACTAGAAGATAAAGTATCATCAGAATCAGAATTCGACAATGATTCTAAAGAGGTATTTTCTTACCTATCTCGTTCTGATCTTGAATCATGTATCTCTAAAATGCTGGAAAAGTACCAGAGTCTTCAGAGTAAATACAAGGACCTTAAGCAAGTCCAAGTAGTTGCTTCTGAAACTAGCAATGAGCTTTATAAAGATATTTCCTCTATAAATGAAAAAGTATTTTCTTTAAAAAGTAACAACTCTACTTTGAAAAGCAAAATTTCAAAACTAGAGGAGAAAATAGTCTTAGAAGCTTCTGGCACTGATTGCGTCATTAGATACGATAAAGCATTCTAGTACTTTCTAGCTAAAATCATAGATATAAGCAAAATGGTTTATCTGATCTATGGAGTTATCCTAAATGGCAAAAAAGGTTTAGGTTGTACATAAACTATAAAACCTGGCGAAAGTCAAAAGGTAAAACCAAAACCTCTCTATGTGCATTTCGTGCCTACTGGCACTGAAATTGATATTTCTGCATAGACACAGAAACATAAAAAGGGCAAAAACTCAGTTCTGAAACCTAAGTATCATGCATAAATTCCCTATGATTATCCTTCTTCTAAAAAACCCAAAGTTGTAAGAGAGGACCTAGAATGTGGGTACCTAAGGATAAAATAACTTATGTTGCATAAATCCTTAGCAACTCAGTTGAAACACTAGTCATGGTACCTGGACAGTGAATGCTCGCGACATATGACAAGAAGAAGGTCTATGTTCCAAGATTTGGAACTTAAGCCTGAAGGCTTCGTTGGTTTTGGAGGAAACCAGAAAGGAAAGATCATTGGCTCTAGAACTATTGGTAGCAATAAACTTCCTTCTATTACTAATGTTATTTTAGTTGATGGTATGATGCATAACCTTTTGTCTATTAATCAAATTAGTGACAATGGTTATGATATCATTTTTAATTAAAAGTCATGTAAGGCTGTTAGTCAGAAAGATGGTACAATCCTTTTTAACAGAAAGAGAAAGAACAACATTTATAAAATTAGACTTCTGATCTTGAGGATCAAAATGTAAAATGTCTAATGTCTTTTAATGAGGAGCAATGAGTATGGAACATATGTTTGGGCCATGTTAGCATGAGAAAGATTTATCAACTAAATAAGCTTCGGTTAGTCAGAGGCTTACCCAACCTGAAGTTCTCTTCAGATGCTCTTTGTGAAGCATGTCAGAAATGCAAGTTTTTTAAAATATCTTTCAAAGTGAAAACTGTTGTTTCTACCTCTAGACGGTTAGAACTTCTGCAAATTGAAGTATGGGTTGGTCATCGTTGATGACTATAGTCGTTGGACATGGGTAAAGTTCTTGAAACACAAGGATGAGTCACATTCTGTGTTCTGTACTTTCTGCTCATTAGTGCAAACAGAAATGAACTGCAAAATAGTCAGAGTCAAAAGTGATCATGGTGGTGAATTTGAAAATAAACATTTTGAAAATATTTTTTATTCAAATGACATTTCCCATGATTTCTCCTATCCTAGAACTCCACGTCAAATTGGGGTTATAAAAAGGAAGAATAGGACTTTGCAAGAGATGGCTTGCACCATGATCTAAGAAACTGACATGACTAAGCATTTATGGGAAAAAGTTGTTAACATATCATGTTATATTCATAACATGATTTCTATTAGACCTATTATAGGTAAGACTCCTTATGAATTATGGAAGAACAGAAAGCCCAACATTTCTTACTTTCACCCTTTCAGATGTGGATGTTTTATGTTGAATACTAAAGGGAATCTTGGCAAGTTTGATTCTAAAGCATAAAAGTGTTTATTGTTAGGATATTCTGAATGCTCTAAAGGCTACAAAATCTTTAACACTGAAATCCGAATTGTTGAAGAATCAATTCATGTTAGATTCAATGATAAGATTGACCCTGAAATGTCAAAGCTAGTTGAGAAATTTTCACATTTGAAGATCAATATTTCATAATCCAAGGATACTGATTATGGAGAAAAAGACTCAGAAGTCAAATCTAAAGAATCTGAAGCAAACGACTCAGATATGACTCAACCAGAAGCTGTCGTTGGTCTAACTCATCAAAAGAAGAGTAGATCAAGAACCCCTCATTGTGAAGAACTGATTATGGGAGATAAAAATGCTCCAGTCAGAACTAGATATTCATTCAAACCTTTTGAAGAGACTCTTCTAGGTTTGGTATCTCTGATAGAACCCACATCTTATGATGAAGCTCTTCTAGATAATGAATGGATTTTGGTTATGCAAGAGGAATTGAATCAATTCAGCAGAAATGACGTTTGGGATCTTGTTCAGAAACCAAAAGGTTTCCATGTCATTGGAACTAGATGGGTCTTTATAAACAAGCTCAATAAGAAGGGCGAGGTTGTCATAAACAAGGCTCAACTGGTAGCACAAGGTTATAGTCAGCAAGAAGGTATAGACTATACAGAAACCTTTGCTCCAGTTTTCCAGGTTAGAGTCAATCATAACATCATCCTTTATCAGATGGATGTTAAGAGTGCATTCTTTAATGGATATATTTCTGAAGAAGTATATGTTCATTAACCTCCTGGTTTTGAAAGCTCTCAAAATTCTGACTTTGTTTTTAAACTGAAAAAGTCGTTATATGGTCTAAAACAAGCTCCCAGAGCTTGGTATGATAGACTAAGTAACTTCCTTTTGGAAAATCATTTTACCAAAGGGAAAATGGACACAACTCTCTTTGGCAACACCTTTAAGAATGATATTCTGGTTATGTAAATTTATGTTGATGATATTATTTTTAGTTCTTCTAACGCTTCGTTGCCCAAGGATTTTGCTAAGTGAATGCAGGCAGAATTTGAAATGAGTCTGATGGGAGAACTTAAGTTCTTTATGGGAATCCAAATTGATAAACATTCAGAAGGAACTTACATTCATCAGAGCAAATATACAAAGGAACTTCTGAAGAAGTTTAACTTATTAGAATGCAAGCAAACAAAGACTCTAATGCATCCTACATGTATTCTGGAGAAAGAAGAGGCAAGCAGTAAGGTAAATCAGAAGTTATTCAGAGGTATGATAGGCTCCCACCTTTATCTAACCGCTTCTAAACTTGTTATTTTATTCAGTGTCTGCTTATGTGCTCTTTTCCAGTCAGATCATAGGGAAACTCACTTAACTGTTGTTAAGAGAATCTTTAGGTATCTGAAAGCTACTATTAACCTTGGTTTGTTTTATAGAAAATTAAGTGAATACAAATTAGTAGGATATTGTGATGCTGACTATGCTGAAAACAGAATAAAAAGAAAAAGTACTTTTTGAAGTTGTCAATTTTTGGGAGACAATCTGATCTCATGGTCCAGCAAGAGACAATCAACAATTGCGCTTTCAATTGTTGAAGCTGAATATATTACAGCTTCTGGATGCAGCACTTAGATACTCTGAATAAAGAGTCCACGGGAAGATTATCAAATATCTTAGAGTAACATTCTTATTCTCTGTGATAATACTTTTGCTATTTGTTTATCTAAGAATCCTATATTGCACTCTAGGGATAAGCATATTAAAATTAAACATTACTTTTTATGTGACTATGTTCAGAAGGGTATTTTTCATCTAAAATTTGTTGATACAAACCATCAACGGGCTGATATCTTTACAAAACCCCTTGCTGAAGATAGATTCGTTTTTATTCTGAAAAACTTATTTATGGATTTATGTCCAGAATGAAAAAATGTATTTTAAAATGTTTAAGTCTTCATAATTCTATATTAGACTCTGAGAATATTTCTTCTTGACTCTGAAACATGAGCTTTCTGAAGTAAGGAAGTTTCATGAATTAGAAAGGTTTTGATCAGAATCAGTCTTATCAATTTGTCTTCTTGATTCTGAACAGTTGTTGCATTGAGTGGTTGTCATATCGTTTGACTTCATGTGGTTATAAATGGTGACAACTGTCCCACTTTCTGAGCATGCATCATAAAAGCGTGACACATTGGGTTTCACAATTCTCAGAATTAGGTAAAAAAACTCTTACGCTTCCCTCCTATGACTGCGTATTTTTCCTTGTCATCATTTCAATTTTTTCTATATAAACCCACTTCAGTCACATATTCTAACTACGCGCACATTATTCCCACACTTTCATATTTAAAACCTAAAATACCTCTCGATAACTGTTCAATCTCCTTCAACTTCAAAAATGGCTGCTCCACAACAATAAATTCAACAAGAGTTTAAACAAATGCAACTAGCTCATCCTAAATCTCCTCCTAAATTTGTCACTGGTGGAAGCACTCCTCCATCTAAAGAAGAAATCAGCAGTAGTAATATCCCGTTGGATAACTATCCTATCTTCACAAAGACCGATCCACCAGAGGTTTTAGCATACTACATGGAGATCTGTCGAGAAGATAATATTGATCCATTGGTGGATCCCATAAATCTCCTGGATGGCTACCCAGTTGTTCTGTCGCCTCCTCTTCCTTCTCAAAACCCTTAGTTTTTCTAAAAAATTGTCTTCACACGTGTGTGTTTTTTATTTATTTTTCAATCTAAGTATGTGTGTGCCATTTATGTTCGCTTGAATACTTGTTGCATTTATCTATTATTTTTCTCTATATTTCCATCTTTGTATCTTTTCTGCCTGTTGACATTAATCAATGAAAAATAGTGTTTTGTTTCTTTCCATTATTTCCTTTGTTATTTTATATTTATCTATGTCTTTTTGATTGATGATAAAGGGGGAGAAACATATCTAAGGGGAAGATTCTGTAATTATTTTTTGATATACCTAAATTCCTAACTAAAGACCCAAACATTGCTTAATGTTTTCTGCTAACAACTACTTTGAAGAACAGTTTGTTAACTATTTTGCAGGGTTAAGTTTATAAGCCATAATGACTTAGTTCAAACATCAGAAGCATTTATGAAGTTTCAAAGATCAGAATACAAGTTACCAGTTTATGATGAAATGGTCTTCCATCTGAGTCCGTAAAACCTTCATGTTGTGATTAAGAATCATATTCAAGCGTATGAATCTTCAAGGAATTAATAACCATGTTCTGAACTTAGAACATTGGGTACTTGACATCTAGTTCTGAAGAATTAGAAAATGTTGGCATCTAGATATGAGGAAGAGTTTCCTCCATAGTAATAAGACCTGGAAATCAAGATTTTAAGAAGAATTCTTAACCAGGTGAAGCGCCGCGAAAAATACATAGTCGCCACCGGATTTTATTTATTCCAAAGGAAAGGGAAAATAACGATAAAACCCCAAATGAGAGAAATGGTCTCGTAACCAAGAGCGGATTCGGAAGTCGGTTATGCAAGGGGAAGGTATTCATACCTCTCACATCCATGGTACTCCATGGAACCACTTGCTCGTATCAAATACATGTGGATGTTGTTTATCTGTATGTATGCTTGCTATCGGGAATGAGATGAAAGAATGAGATGGGGGAGAAAATAAGTTTTAAGTTAGTGTGCTCACCGAGGATTTGGGCCCTTGTGCCTACGTATCCTCATACGCGCAATAAGGAAGTCAGAGCTCCGTAGTTCGGCTTAAAAATGAATTATTTGTTTGGTTGTTTTTACTGAACATTATTAATGTTCGCACGCTACTGTTCACTTGCTTGTATACTCTGTCATGGGAGCGGAAAGTATTTGCTTGTTTGCGGTAAAGTGGATACGCTTGGTTCGCACTCTAATAGTTAAACATTACTTGCTCGCACATGGAGGCTTAAGCTTCATTCACGGTTGAATGGAAGTAACATGTTCTTTCTGAAAGGTTTTGAAGAGAAGGCCCTAAGGCAAAATATGATTTGATTTGTTGGGGTTGATTTTATGTACGGAGACAAGCATCAGACCCTTGGCTAGATACAATCAACGGTCCAATAACTCGGGAGTTGAGAGGATAATGTTGTCATAACCACTCTTTTTCATCAAAAAAAAAAGATTTGAATTGTGAAAAGAGTTTGGCAAGTCTAATCATTGGAACTTAGAGGGTGACAAGTATCTGACCCTTGACTAAGTACAACCAACAATCAGAGTACTCATGAATCGAGAGGATCATGAAGTCCTAACTACTCTTTTTATCCCTCATAGCACCTAGATCTAACTTGTTTGAATCATTAGATGTTTTAAGGGGGAAAGTCAAGTATCAAGTCCTCAGGCTAGGTACGGCCGACGACCCAAGTACTTGAATGTTGTGTACAAACACGTACACCCCATTTCACATTCCAATTTGTTATGAAAATGGTTTTGAAAAAGGAACTTAATGTTGAATCAAGTTTTTGAATTTACTATGAAAAATAGTGAGTGAAGAATGGAGGTGAGAGATAGAATGAGGTTGAGAAGAGAATGGAGAAGATATGATAGAATGGGTCATAGAATGGATGGGGGATACTTGACGTTGGATCAAGTATTCATGTTGCAATGGTGTAAGTTTTATTCGGAAAACAACTTGACATTGAATTAAGTACCTTTTGTTTCTTTTGAAATGCTTTATTTATCGTTTTGTATTTTATCTTTGTTATTAACATACATGGTGAACTAACTAGAAAGCAATAAATCTAAGATATTACATGATTATGGGGTGGGGGAACATTTGGCCCATAAATGGGGGATGGATCTATACAATATAATATACATGGGAATGGAAAGAATTATACGAATTACAAACTATCAAACTATGTACCATGCTTAAAGCATACAAGTGGCATGGTACTACAAACAATACAAGGCTATGGGATATGTTAGTAGCATGGTTAGCTAAGAGTGAGCTTGGATATCAAAGTCACACGCGGAAACACAAAGTAACAAAAGGGTTAGCGTGAGGTTAAGTCAAATGAATGAGAATGATGCAACAATATGTAAGTACCTACAATGGTTAAAATCGATTCAAAAGGTAATGAATTAATCAATGAAAAACAATCAAAGATCTATCCTATGATCATGGCAAATGAAATTAGACATATAACGTATGCATCACCTAAATTGAAATGGGATTTTCAATTTACAATACGATCATACACCAACAAATCAATTAAATGGACAATTAAAATGAACATTAATTCTAAAGGTCTAAATCTACCTACACATGAATTAGGAGTTACTAATCAAATGGGAAATTAACAACCTATATCAAGAATTAAGTCTGATGGACGTGATCACATCACCATATAAAAGTCAAATTGAATGAAAATTAACCTAAAGTCTAAACACGCTAAAATCAACATTAACCATATTAATCCACACAAAATCCACAAAAAGAAATAATGAGATTGAAGATTGAAGGGTGAGGTTGGATCGTGTATTGGAGATTGAAGGTTTTTATTGCAGGTTTTTGTGTGTGCTGGTTTTCTGCAGGTGGTGGAATGAAGGGTTTCGAGAGTGGCAAGAAGGGAAGGTTTGAAGATGGAGATTAAAGGGTTTTGGAGGATGGTGATGGTTGTGCGAATGGAGGATTATGGACGAGAAGTTGCGGTTGTGAATCGAAGATGGAGGGTGGTTGAAGAAGAGGTTATTTATTCTGTTTTCGATTAGTATGTGGGGATTCAAGGTTGAAAAAATCTATTGAAAAATTGTTATGAAACAGTTAAAGGTTGTTAGATTGGTTCATTCCAGTTGGAGGCTGGAAATTGGTTTGCAAAAAAACCGAAATTCTGTTGGTTCCGTCCTTTTGGTTAAGGGATTAATCATGGTGAATTTCTGTTAGAGAGTTTTCTTTTAACAGAAACTCTGTTAGTTGGTTATATTTCCGTTGTGGCTTTTTCAGTTTTATTTTCATGACAGTTGGGAAGGTTTTTTTTCTTCCGGTTAGCAGGTAGTTATATCAGTTGGAGTGTGAAGAAAATGGTTAAGTCGTTGTTCGGTTCCTATTATGCGAAGTTAAAGGGTGAGGTTCGTTTTCATTCTTTGCTGGTTGAAGAGGATTTTATTTTGGAAGAGGTGGTGGAATTCTGGATTGATTGGAAGTGTGGATTGAGTTGAATTCTGATTTTTTGTCAGCTGAAGAGTACATGCTTGTCCATATAGAGTTTATATCGCACTCGCCGTACCCAACAAAAACCATTAGCAAATCTAACAAGGGCGGTTATATCAATGGGATAGGCAACTAGTTCAACAGAGTCAATGTGACCGATGAAGGATTGGCTAACTACAGTGATTCCAAATGCTAAAAATTTATGGAATTGGATGCTTGGACCCGTTTGGATTTCTATGGAATCCCACGGTCTTATGGGACATTATTGTAATGATTCATCTATAAAATGTTTGGATTTGGGATTTTGTTTTTGGATGTTTTGAAATGTTTAGTTATGTTGACTCTGGAAATGATGTATGGTTGTAATTGAATTGAAATGGAGAATGAAATGTATGTGAAAATGGAATTGATCATTGTAATGAGAAAACATGTATATTATTAGTTTTAAATGAATTGAAATTGGAATGTAACTTGATGATTGAATATAATGGAAATATTGAATTTGGTTTTAAATGTAATGAAGTATTTCATTTAGGAATGGATTGGAGATGTAACTGGAAGTTGGTAAGAAAATGGTTAAATGCTATTAGAAAAGTATACATGAATTTGGCTTATGTTCGTAATGAAATAATGGAAATTAAATGTGATTGGAATTGATTGAATGGTTAAATGAGTTTGTAAATGGAAAATGGTTCATGGTCAAAATCGGTTAACATGAACATGATTTAAAAGGTGAAAGATGACTTTGGGTTAAAAGGGGTTTATGAAAATGATTAAGAATGGTTTTAAAATGTGAAGATGATTAAAAGTGGATTTAAAGATATGAAGATGATTGAAAGTGGATTAAAAAAATATGAAGATGATTAAAAAGGGATTTTGGTTAGATGGTTGACCAAAAAGTCAACAGTTGACCAAAAGTCAACTTAGGTAAAAATGTGTATTTTCTTATGGATAAATGTATGTGGACCACAATGGCTTTGAACCAAATGAGATATGTCATGCTATTGACTGATATCGAACCAAAGAACACCAACCAAGCAACAAATCATGAACACGTACAACTTTGAATGAATCTTAATCAGTGAATCAAGACCTTGGATATTACTTAAGCCGATGAACCAATCATTTATGATGAACCAAACAAATCAGATGTAACCTCCCTGAATTATGGTTTCCACTATGCTCCCTGGTTAATACCCTTGAACCCATGATTTTATGCTTTTTGAATGCAAGTGGAATGTATTATGATACAATGAATATGTAGATGAGATGAATGCTTATCAGGATATGCAAATGCTTAGGGTTAGTGACCTATATGAGCTTGTGAAAGGTAGGGTTAATTTTGGGGTATGATACCAGGTTCTGAAAGTTCTTTTCAAAGAGTTTTGCTCTTCAAAGGCAACCTAGCTCTGAAAGAGAATTTCAAAGAGAACAAAAATTCTAGTTCTAACTGAAGACAACCAACTCTAAAAGCTTCTTCAAAAGAACTCAATAAAGCTTATGAAGTGAAGCTCATCAGAATGTTGATGTTAACAAACCAGTGCTCTGGACAACATCGGTTAACTTTTGAAGATAAACCGGATTTTAATTGAAAATTACTATGGTACTTCAAAAAGGTTAATTAGGAAAATGTTCTTTCATTATGATTTTATCTTTTTTAGGAATATAGATCTCAGGGGGAGCTTTGTGCTTTTGTAAGATGTATACTTCCATGATTACCCTGTAAAAAACTCTTCATCAAAATACATGTTTTGTCGTCATCAAAAAGGGGGAGATTGTTAGAATAATATTTGGTTCTACATCTATACCTTGAGTTTTGATGATAACAATGTTCTACATCCAATTCTGATTATGAGTATATGATGTGCAACGTCATTAGTTTCTGAATAATGAGTTCCAAATCCGCTCATGCGCCAATTACTAGAAGTTCTGGAAGAGTTCAATGTTGCTGCTGTAGTGGCCTTAATGCTTATGTGTTGATTCACTCCTGAGAAGCTTCTAAGGAGACTCTATGTTGCTGCTGCAACATTCTCTCAGTTCGTGCTTCTTGACGTGACTCTGATCACCAAGCTTTTGAAGAATGGCAAACTTATGAAGTTGTGTTATGTAGCTGAAGATTCTGAAGATCTTAGGTCAGAGGATTGAGGTTATCAAGGTTCTGATTGTAGATTTTGAAGACTGAAGATTCTGAAGATCTCAAGCCAGACTACTGACGTTGTCAAGGTTCTGACCAAAGATTTTGAAGTTTCTGAATCTAGATTTATGTTTCTTCATTTCATGCTTCATCAACCTTCATCAGAAGCCAATGAACTTGAAGATAATAACAAATAGGTATGTGATCAAATAGTACATAGTACAAATCGAATATCATTTCCACTACCTGATTTCTTGGGCAAGGAAAGTACTATACATCACACCTGTCATTGATTTTATGGGCGAAGGACAGTATGCAATATCACTCCTTTCACCATCCAACAGTGGACAACCGCTCTATGAGCTTTCCCCATTTCCCCTTCAACATCTTCTTCTTATGCTATATAAGTGAGACTTGGAGACTTGAAGAAAGCCGCCAGTGATACAACATTTTGACAAGTCTATTTCTTTGTGAAAAGCTATCATTCTTTTGTGCACAGTTTTTCTTTAAGTGTTTGTTTATCATTTGTGGAAAATCTACTTATATAGAAGCAACTTGTAACACACAAAATATTATTCAATCTCGTTGTTTGATTCCTTAAGGAGGTTATCCTTGAGAAGACAAAGAAGGTTATTCTTTGTGAGTCCATAAGGAGACTAGGGTATAGTTGGATCCTTGAGAAGACAAAGAAGGTTATTGATCGATCACCATTTTCACTATGTTTTCGTTGCTTATCCAATAAGAAACCAAGGATTTTGAGACATTGTGTTCGCATTATGTTACCTTTAAAGTTAATTTTCATGCCCATAAGTTATTTAAGCAATTTTATTAATTGTCAGTTTTATTTTGTGTTTTCGTGATTTTACGCTTTGGTTGTCGTGTTTATGCCCTCCAGGTCCACGGAGAAGATCCAATAGACTCAATGCGAGAAAATGGAAAGTTTCGGCGGTCGAAAAAAGAAGATTTCCCATATTAAGAGGCCTGGAACGGCCACCCGTGTCAGGTCACCTAGGGCGTGTCAGCAAGGAAACCACAAGGTAGAAAGCTGATACGTCCGCCCGTGTCAGCCTGACATGGCCGTGTCAGCCCAAAACACTAATTTTCTAGTTTTTGGGCTTTTTCACCGGGCTTGAGCTACAGGGACGTTTTGGAGATTTCCACCTTCTGCCAAGGGATTTTAACTATATTAGGAGAGTTTCTACAAGAGAAAAGATCATCTTGGAACAAGGCGAATGCGTAATTGTCAGACGATCAAGGATTACAGAGATCAAGGAATTCGGAGAATGGAAGGTTTTCATGAGTGGAAGCGATTGAAGATCCAAGTCATCCAATTACTTGTAATGTGTATTTTTTATCTTGAATTTGTTTTGAACAATATGAGTAGCTAAACCCCCCAATGCTAGGGGGTGTCCCTGATTTAGATTTGTAATGACTATGAGTTTACGATTGCATTTATAATATTGTTTTTACGGTAATCTTTTGATGTGTTTAATGCTTTCTCTTTCGGGCCAATTGAGATTGTTGTATAGTTATCAATTAGGTTGGGCCGCCATTGGTAAGGTTTTCATAAGATTACTCTGCAGTAGATATCACCTAGGATTAAGGATACCCTGTATGAATCAGAGCATTCTTGATATAATAAATCTTAACTTCACCCTAATTGCCTATGGACAAAGAATTTAGGGTAGAATGATTAAAGGTTTTCTCACCAAGGACTTGAGAGAAAATACCCTTGAGAACTGGTAGTAATTGATATTTGTTGATGCAATAGTGACTCAGAGTGGTTACATGGATAAATCATACACTTTCCATGGCATTGTTCCTCATACCTTGTAAACCCTTATTTTTACAGTATTATTTTCTTTTGCCTTTATTTTTATATCTGAATCTAAAAACCCCTAACCATATTTTTTGTTTAATTGAACGATGAATTAAACTCAATATTAAACCTGCAGTCCTTGAGATCAATATTCGAGGAATTTCCCCTTTATTACTATAACAAGCAAAATAGTACACTTGTTATTTCTGCGATCATGTTTTTGGCGTCGTTGTCGGGGACTGCCAAAATATGGAGTTCACTTTTAGTTCAATTAAAACTTTGTTGCTCTGCAATAAAATTATTTTTCTTTCATTTATATATTTTCATTCACTAATCTGTGTATGCGAGGAAAGTGTAGCGGGGTATTCGTTATCATTAGAGATATTGATTAAATCCAAGGTAAACCATACAAGTCGAGTGCCACCGCACTTCTATTTATCCAAAGGAATGGTTAGAAAGCGAACAAAAACCTAAAAGTTTTATCGAATCAAAAACTAGTAAAAATGTCAGAGATCGGGATAAGGGGGTTGGTTATGCAATGGGAAGGTTTTAAGCATCCAAAACATCCTAGGTACTCCTAGGGAGCCCTTTTCACATTTGTTGTAAGGTTGGTATTTTTGTGAAAATTTGTTTGTGCAAACATGATTGAAGAGGTGAGAAGAGAATATACAAGTTATTTACATTTTGTGTTTGGATGGATAAACCCATTGCCTACGTACCATCTTAAAAAAGATTAGGATCAAAACCTCGTAGTTCGGGGTAAAAATCCCAAAATGAGTTGGTGAATTGATTGGTCCAAAAGCCTTAAGGTCTTTTGTTATCCAAGGGAGAAAACTCAACCTAAAACCACAAATCCACCATGTGAGGATAGCTTCAACATGCTAGTGAGGGGTTAACCCTATAATAAGCATGGAAGACTCATTGTCCATCACTAAGGATATAGGTGAGTATTACATCTACCTCAAGGATAACTCAAACCTAATAGCTAAAGGTTATGAAGAAAATTTGATTAAGAAAATGGCCATTGAAACCACAAAAGTATTTGAATGAGTTATATTTACCAATGAAAAGTATGTACAAAATATAATCAAAGTTGACTTAAAGGTTCAATTGAAAATAAGTGTTATGAAAATAAAGTTTGAAAATCAAAAGCATAAGGCTTAGGTTTCTAATGTTTGAAAATAAGTGTTAAATGTTTGCACAAAATTTTTGGCTTGGGTTAGAGTGGAAGGAAGAAGAAGAATGGCTAAGTCCTAAACATACAAGAGATAAGGGATAAGAAACAAGACCACAAATGGAGTTCCTCTCTTGAGATCATATTAATGATCCAAGTAGCTCCCATCCTTTGGAATGTGTAAGCAAAACAATATTAAGCTCAAGCCATCAACACAATCAAATAAGCCTCTTAAGAGATCCTCAATGTATCTTGTATATTTCACTTTGGATGAACATGGCAATGGTTCTTCAATTTGAGCTCTCATAGAATCCCCTAGCACAAAAGCACACACATCAAAAGTTCCATGAAGTAAATCAAGAATGGACAAGAGTGAGTTTAGAGGTTTGGTCCTTCTAGTCCATCTTCAACATTAAGGTCCTTTTACTCCAATTTGCATAGGGAAAGTCCTAGAAACTAAGTCCATTTGTCCATTTCTTTGCATTTGGTCCACAACAAATCAAAACAAAACACAAGCAAAATAATATATACACAATTATGTGCTCAAGTGAGCAAAAGGCAAATTGCATTAACATAAACATGTGCTCAAATGAGCAAAGGAAAAAGCAAATGAATAATATGTACAAGAATAGTAAATTGCATAAATGTAAAGAGCAAAAAGTAAATGTTAATGGTTAATGGTTAGTGTTAGTAGTTAGTGTGCCATAAGGCAAATTTAGCGCTATGTTAAGCAATCGTAATTGGACTTATGTAGAAGTCACAACTATCTGAGGCCGATCAATAATAATGTAGGCAACAACACAAGTTAGAGGTCTTGATTAGTGAATCAAACTCCAACAACTTGCCATGCCAAAAGGAAGAAGAGAAACAATCTTGTGTTGATTTAGGTCCTTTGCATGATTTAGAAAACAACCTATCCTTAATGCAAAGTCATTCACTTGATCATTGATCAAGATGAATTAGATTTAAATCAAGGAAGATTAAACCTCCCTTATCAATGCTAACCACCGATCTTTAACCCATTGATCAAAAAAGAAAAAGAAGAAGAAGAAGAAGATGAAGAATAGAAATGAAGAATTAAAGTGCATTAAATGAAATGGAATGTACCAATCAACAAATGTTGACCAAAGATAGGGAAGATCAAGGTCAAACAATAGAAAACAGAAGCAAGATGAAGATTTGAAGTCAAGAAATAAACAAAATATTTTTGGCATTTTTAATATTTGAAAAATAAACTTGAATTAAAATATTAAAGGAAGGTCAAACTTCAAACTCACTTCAAATCAACTTTGAAAAGTCCAAGTGAATTATCCCAAGTTCAACAAGGTTAAACAAAGTTTGACAAAAAATTTCAGCATTTTTTGAAGTCAGAAACTATTTTAAATCAATTAAAAATGCATAAAATAACCTAATTGAATTAAAATCTCAAATAAATCTCAAATCAATTAATAAATTGATGAGAATATTTTTCATAGATCTATCATCATTCAAAGAGGTTGAGAAAATATTTTTGTATTTTTTGAATATCAAAAACTATTTAAAATGAATTAAAAATAACCAGAAAAGAGAAAATTACTAAAAAATAGCAAATGATAAAATAAAAAATATTAAAAATCATTTTTAGAAACTAGAAATTAAAAGAGAAATAATGCAATTGGTCCAATAATTTTTGGACCAATAATGAAAGAGATATGAATTTTAGAAAATGAAATGGAATTAAAAAAATGAAATGGAAATTAAAATCAGAAATGGAAAATATAAAAAATCCACACGCGTTGGATTGTATCTCATTAAATGACGTGGAGGATCCAATGGCATTGGCATGTGCGCGCACAATGAACCTCAGTCAATGAGAAACACAAATAATAAAAGAAAGTCATAACAATGGACTGCCTAGATCTAATCTGGAAATGAAAAGGGATGACCACGATTGGATCTAGAGACCAGACGGTGGCCAGCGCCACCGTCTTCTCCGGCTAGCTCCGGTGAGAACTCAAAAATTGCAGAGGAACAAAGGTGCACCAAAATGCACGATCCAGATATCAAATGAAAGGGGGAGTGATGTACATCACTCCTATGCCACTCAATTCCACTCTAGATCCCTATTGAGAGAGAAACCAGAGATGGAACTTTGGTGGTGTTCAACTGAACTTGCTTGATTTCAACAATTAAGAAGACAATAATGATGCCTCTTTGCAGAGGACTTCAGACAACACACAATCAAGGCAAATGGAGCAGTATATGAGGTGTTTCGAAGCAAAATGCAGTTGAGCAAAACCTTTGAATTGTGAAGAAATGAGTCACGATCTTTGATTCCTTTTGCAAACAGAAGCTTTTATGGATCAAATGAAGAAGGTTTAGGAACAATGGATCTAAAAATTCAATCGATGCAATTGAATTTCAGATCTGAAATTTTTGAAAGAAAGTGAAAAGTTCCTTTGGTAAGGGTTGGGTTTTGAGTTCAGCAGAGGTTTAGGCGCCTTTAGGTTGAAGAATTGTGAAGCTATGGCATGGTATTTATAGATGGAGATGGCTGAATGCATGAGCTAACTCGTGTGCATGGGAGAAGAGGGCCTCCATGCATGGCCTGTACAGGCGCATGGAGGGCCCAATTCTAATTGGAATTGATTGCTATACATCACCTAATGAGAAATGGACGTGCAGGTTGAATGTTAATGATTCATGCAATGTGTTTGAAATGAATTTCCAAAAATGCACCTAATTCTTTATGTCTTCGAAAATGATGCTTCCAAACTCCAAATGCAACCTTATGAGTAATGGTTAGAAATCTTGTTGCATAAGGAACAAATGCTATGTTAATCAAAACTCCAATTGGGCCTTGGAAATTAATGAAATTTGAGCTTGAAGTGTAGGGTGCAAAACATGCATTTGTGAAGTTTCCAAATTTTGCCAATGTTCAAGCCCTTCTGTTTCAATGATGCAATCTCCAAATGATAAAATCTTCAACATGAAAGTTGTATATCTTTTCAAGACAATCAATTTGGACTTAAAGTTTGCATCATTTGGATTTTTAATGAAGAAGTTATTGGCACTTGAAGTTAGACTTTTTCACATTTCAATGCATTTGGTCCAAAGTGACCTATAATGTTTTGCATTATCACATGTATTTCTTTTGAGATTTTGCAATTTTTCTCAACATAAAATTTGAAGTAGACACATTAAGATTTCCAATTCATTAATTCTCACCTCAAAATCATGAAAAATGAATGAGTTATGTTCTTGGGAAGTTGACCCAAAATTAGGGTTTCAGTCAAAATGACCTATAATGTCTTGGAATGGATGATGACCTTCCAAGCTTCAAATTAAGTTTTTATGAACATGAAAGTTGTTCATATTGTCCTTAAGAACAGTTTTTATCTTGGGGTCATCTCCATTTGACCAACACATAAAAAGTTAGGTCTCAGTGTATTTCAAAATAGTCAGATGAATTGACTGATCAACTTCTCAAGTCCACACCTCATATTTTGAAGAATTGATGATTGAGGGCACTCAAATAAGTTCAAATATGCATGAGATTATGAATTAAATAACTTC
This sequence comes from Lathyrus oleraceus, assembly GCF_024323335.1. Taxonomy (NCBI): domain Eukaryota; kingdom Viridiplantae; phylum Streptophyta; class Magnoliopsida; order Fabales; family Fabaceae; genus Lathyrus; species Lathyrus oleraceus. The sequence continues at coordinate 586,254,862 of NC_066583.1, read as the reverse complement.
CCTTGATTGTATTTGACCATGGGTTGAGGTTGCTTCATGAGCAAGGCATAGTTGATAGGCATATGAGCTAGGGTTTCCTTGGGAAACAAGCCTCAAACCCTTTGACTTGCTTGATCAAAAATGATGAATTAGGATACTTGGGAGGCATATTTGATGGATGAGAGCTTTGGGAACCATTACCATGCCTGCTTTCATCTTCTCTTGATCATATCATTGCACATAGGATCTCCTAGAAGCTTTTGACCTTGTGACTGCCCAAGCTACAAACAAGAGATGTTAGTGACATATTTTTGTGCGTTTGAGTTAATAAAAGAAATGAGGAAAGCAATAATATACAATTCAAGCATGCTTGGTGACCTCAAACCACTCACAAGAGGTCCCAACCCAAAGGCAAGAAGCCAAGGTGCTTATGATCCTTGAGGCTATGCAAATGCCATGTTATGATGCCATGAGAGATCTTAGGGTCAAAATTGGGGTCTTACAGAGAGCCCTCAGCAGAATTTCTTTTTGATGCAGAAATCGAGAGAACCCTTCACAGGAGACGTGATCCGCTGTCGCGTGCGGATCAAAAACGAGTATTTTTGACAAAATGTAGTTAGCGACAAATTGACTCGGATTATCGTTCTCACAAGGATTCTTGAATGAATTAACCAATGATAGTAACTATTAATGGGGTTTTGGTTGGTTTAGGATTCAATTAAAAAAATAGATTAAAATAAGTGATTATTGAAATAAGCTGTAGCAACAATTTACTGATTCGGTCCTTGCCTATCATCGACTATCGTAATTCCAACCGCAGATTAACTATTCCTATTCGATTATAATATCAACTGACAAGCGCAATTGATAGTATAAGTTGTATGTTCCTATTATCCGAATTAAGCAAACGGGACTAAGTTTCATGAATTAAGCAAACATGAATTAAACGGACTCGATAACGAATTAAGCAAACGAAATCGTGACTATAGTTAGGATCACACAATCAATCGGATTAAATCAATATAGCATATGTAAATCGGATTAAGCAAACAAAATACATATATTAATATTGAAAGGAATAAAAAACCTGAATAAGAATTACTAAAATCTCAAGGTATCGGAACCCGAATACAGCAAATTGTTTGGATCAATTAGTTCTTCATGAGAATTCTTGCCAAAGCTTTCAAGTATTTCGTGAATAATGATCCTCATGTTATGCGGCTGCTAGGTATATGGAAAACAAGGAATTTGGTTTACAACCCAACTGGATCGAAAACATAACCCAAGCCCAAAACTAATGACCCAAAACTTAAATAAAATTAATGCTGCAACTTCAATGAATTTTCTGGCCCTGTTACAGCCTGATTCAGCTCTTGACTTCTGAATAAAAGTTGTAGATCTTTTTCTTAGCTTTTCATCAACTGGTAGCGCGTCTCAATCCGATACTCTTAGCTCAAGATATGATTTTTCTCGCGAAAGCTGCTAATGCTGAAAATTAAATACGAAAATTAAATAAGTGCAAAAATAAAATAAATTATGAAAACACATTAAAACATCAAAATAATCAAAGCAAACCGAAGAAATGCTTAAGTACAAACATGGAAGAGCGTGCATCAAAATGCACTGATCAAATTCCCCCATACTTGAACTTTTGCACTCCGAGCAAAATGAAAAACAAAACAAAACACATACACATCAACGGTTACTCATTCTAGGCTACAAGTCATCTTCGGTTAAGTTTGCTTCGATAGGTACTAATCTTGCACACTAAGGATATCGTAGGAACACTAATCCACAATTGTGCAGTCATAAACCTCCTGAATACACAAATCAACTCGAATCATGTTATTATGTTAAAGCCTAACTTACTCATCCTTCTTTTTGCTCTTTTTCATTCAGGCGCAATCACATTAAGCCTATTATCTCCACACACCCATAACAAGGCGACCGGTTAGTGACTCTGATCCTTTTTGCACGGGATTCTAGTACTTACGTGGCATAACCCTTTGCTTACTCAGTTGTAGTTGTGGGGGATCGGACCGTAATCCGCCCTACCACGTTCAGCACCATAAACCGCTGAACCAACTGACAACTAGTCTTATTTTCAATTTTTTTTGAAGGTTCTACATCCGTTGGGTTAAGTGACCGGGTGAGGGTCACCAAACTTAGAATGTGCATTCCCTTTTCTTTCTCTTTTTCTTTTTCTTTTTCGGAACACTCACTTATGTTCATCGGCTTCCCTGCGTAGAGTGTGTGTGTGAGATGGTGCTGACTGCTGAAATAAACTACTCAAGAGCTGTCAGAGAATGAGAATTTAAGGCTAAAACATAATAAGAATTCGAATCAATTCCCATATGCAGGAGACTTACGGTGTTAAGACGATACCGATCTTGTGAATTTTTCCCAAGTCTCCGCAAACCAACCTCAAATTATTCTATAGCCTAAAACTTTCAACAAAAATGCAATTTTTTTTTAGAAAGAAAACAAAAACAAAACAAAACAAAGAACAAAAACAAAGAAAATAAAGTATTCCCTCCCCCACACTTAAAATATGCATTGTCCTCAATGAAAGAAACAAACATAAAATAAGAGAGAGAAGAGAGAGGAAAGAACACACCCGAGTAGTCAAGGAGGATAGGTGATCACATAAGCAGCCTTTCCCAAAGAGATATATTCTACATTTTCTTCTTCCAAAGTGGGGTTGTCATGGAATAGCTTTGGGTAATGTCCATTGAACTTGAAATTTTTATTAGTATCTTCGCCTTTTATTCCAGGATCAAAGAATCTTTTAAAAGTAAAAGTGTCAAATGGACACGTGAAGGTGATCTGATCTGGAATGTCCGCCAATGTCCAACCAAATGCCTTTTTATGCTTCCTTAAAACCTGCAAAAGCTTATTTTCTTGATTGAAATCAAGGTTAGAAGAAATTATAGTCGGTAGTTTTTCATTCATCTCTAAATAAGCATATTTCATATTTTCAGGAAGTTGCTTCAGCTCGAGGGAAAGTGGCTGCTCAATAGAAGGAGTGTTTGGGGCAGCCGGAATGTCAAGAGCTTTATCTACATGAACAACTTTATTTGCAACCTCATCTACAGTAAGAATATCAACTTGCAAGGCAGCCTCAATTTCAGCACAAACAGAGCAAATTTTAGTTTCAGTACAAATATCACAAGAATAAACATCATCAAAACCAGACAATGATGGAAAATCAGATGCAAACAAATCACTACAAGTATCATCAACGATTTCAGAAATCAAATCTATTTGAAAAACAGAATGTTCTTCCAAGGGTTGTTGGTTTGATCCTTGAGCTTGCTGCATGGCATTCACCAAAGTGGCAAGCTGCCCAATCTGTGTTTGCAAAGTCTTTAAAGTAGAATCTACTTGTTGTTGAAACTGGAGATTATTTGAAGCCATTTGTTTGACAATATCTTCTAGTGAAGGTCCAGAAGGTGCAGAGCATACAACCTCAAATTCCTTCAGATGCTCATGCGGATCCTCACCTGCAAGACCACTAAACCTTGGAAACAAGTGTATTAAACCAGATTTCAATTCAAAAGGAACCGAAACATCAGAATATTCAATACAAAAGTCATTATAATTAACATCAGGAGCAGCAAACTGCCTTAATGTTCTTTGATCATCCATGTAATAAAAAAAACACAGAAATACCAATTATGTCCGAAATAGACAAAAACAAATAGAAAGAAGAAAAACAATTAAAATAAATTCAGAAAAATACAAAAGCACCAAACTTAATCTAATGACGTGAAATAAAAAATTTGAGATTTTTTTTGGATTTTTTCGACACTATGAAAACAGTAAAAAAATTAATTAAAAATAGAAAAACAAGGAATTTGGCAAATTTGACGTCAGAATCCTCTACTCTTCTAGAGTAAGGGAGTATTGATCGCACGATTTTTCTGCTTCCAGTAGGCAAAAAACTTATACAATGAAACACAAATTTTCCAAAAACCGGTTTTTTCTGACTCTAGACACAACTCCGAACGCGAAATTGTAGAAAAATTCGGAAAAATAACAGGAAATTGCAGAACAACAAAACACACAATACTTAAAACTAAACTATTGGCTAATTCGACAAGAATCCTCGGCAACAGCGCCAATTTGATCCGTTGTCGCGTGCGGATCAAAAACGAGTATTTTTGACAAAACGTAGTTAGCGACAAATTGACTCGGATTATCGTTCTCACAAGGATTCTTGAATGAATTAACCAATGATAGTAACTATTAATGGGGTTTTGGTTGGTTTAGGATTCAATTAAAAAAATAGATTAAAATAAGTGATTATTGAAATAAGTTGTAGCAACAATTTACTGATTCGGTCCTTGCCTATCATCGACTATCGTAATTCCAACCGCAGATTAACTATTCATATTCGATTATAATATCAACTGACAAGCGCAATTGATAGTATAAGTTGTATGTTCCTATTATCCGAATTAAGCAAACGGGACTAAGTTTCATAAATTAAGCAAACATGTATTAAACGGACTCGATAACGAATTAAGCAAACGAAATCGTGACTATAGTTAGGATCACACAATCAATCGGATTAAATCAATATAGCATATGTAAATCGGATTAAGCAAACAAAATACATATATTAATATTGAAAGGAATAAAAAACCTGAATAAGAATTACTAAAATCTCAAGGTATCGGAACCCGAATACAGCAAATTGTTTGGATCAATTAGTTCTTCATGAGAATTCTTGCCAAAGCTTTCAAGTATTTCGTGAATAATGATCCTCATGTTATGCGGCTGCTAGGTATATGGAAAACAAGGAATTTGGTTTACAACCCAACTGGATCGAAAACATAACCCAAGCCCAAAACTAATGACCCAAAACTTAAATAAAATTAATGATGCAACTTCAATGAATTTTCTGGCCCTGTTACAGTCTGATTCAGCTCTCGACTTCTGAACAAAAGTTGGAGATCTTTTCCTTAGCTTTCCATCGACTGGTAGCGCGTCTCAATCCGATACTCTTAGCTCAAGATATGATTTTTCTCACGAAAGCTGCTAATGCTGAAAATTAAATACGAAAATTAAATAAGTGCAAAAATAAAATAAATTATGAAAACACATTAAAACATAAAAATAATCAAAGCAAACCGAAGAAATGCTTAAGTACAAACATGGAAGAACATGCATCAAAATACACTGATCAAGACGCATAAACACTACATTGAATCCAAAGAAGAAGTTCTTCTGATCACTCCGATTCAGAAAAAGAAACTATGGCTGAAATTCCTCCAGTTCCACCTCCTCCACCTTCGGATAGACTCCTAGGTGACTATGGAGGTGCAAATGCACCGGGTGGTAAATTGACCATTGTCAACCAACTGGTGAATGTGACAAATTTTCAACTGCATCCTAGCACAATCAATCAACTTGAAAGAAAATCTTTCACCGAAAAGGTTAATGAAGATGCAAACAAGCACTTGCAGAGATTCCTGACCATGAGTACTACTTTGAAAATTGATGGTCATAATGATGAAGCAAAGAAGTTAAGAATGTTCCCATTCACTTTATCTGAAGAGGCGGAATATTGGTTCTACCCTCTTCCAGCTGGAAGTATTACATCATGGGAAGAGATGGAAACAACTTTCTTAAATGAGTAATTTCCAGCATCAGTATTTCTGAGAAAAAGGTATGAAATCTTGAACTTCAAACAGAAAGATGACGAGTCTTTGGGAGATACCTACAAAAGATTCAAAAGGGTCCTGGTAGCTTGCCCAACTCATAATATGGATCATACTGAACAAATGCAGATGTTTGTCAATGGGCTGAAAATAAAGACAAAACAATTGATTGATACAACAGCCGGTGACTCGACAAATTTCTCAACAACCACCGGTATTAAAAGGATCATTGAAGCGATAGCCGAAAATGAGCATCTGGAACTATATGATAGGTGTACAAGCAAACCTGAAGGAGTCATTGATTCGAAACTGGAAGCTAATAAAATTCATTTGGAAGATACAATCGCTTCTGAAGTAGAAAAGAAATTGAAAGCAATGAATATAGGTACTCAACAGGTACCTCAAATTCAACCTGCTCAGATCATCACTTGTGAAATCTGTAATGGACTTCACCACACTGTATTGATTTGCAACTCCTTAACAAATTGAAGAGATAAAATTCTTAAAGCAGAATAACCCCTACTTCAACACTTACAATCCAGGTTGGAAGAATCATCCAAACTTCTCCTGGAAAGATCAGAAAGGGAATGTTCCACAACAGGGTCAAGGTCAATATCAAACTCAATATCAACAATAGCAGCAACAACAAGCTCCAGGGAAAGCAGACTGGGAGATTGTCATTGCAAACATGATCGCTCAATGTCTGCAATTCCAAGAAGAGACTAGAAACAATTATAAAAACAACACCGCATGTATAAAAAATCTTGAAGTCCAGTTGGGTCAGATAGCACAACAAATAGCAAGTTCTCGAACACCAGGTTCCTTACTAAGTGAAACATTTCAAAATCCAAGAAATCGGGAGAATATTAGTACTGTCACGACGAAAAAGAAAAAGGTCGCTAAAAAGGAAAAAGTTATACCACCTGCAAATCCAACTGAAGAGGAAATTAAAAGGGAGACTAAACTCGTGATTAAGTTGCCTTATCCTTAGAGAGTGACAAAGAAGGAACCAAGCCAGTCAAACTTTGAGAAATTCATGACAATGTTTAAAAAGGTAGAGGGCTATATGTCTTTGTTTGAAGAACTCGAGAGAATGCCCATGTACAAGAAATTCATGGAAGAGGTAATGGCCAAAAAGAAGAACCGGTAGCCTGGAAGGAAAAGTATAGTGCAAATTCACTAAAGCGGAAAATTCCAAACAAACAGAAGGATCCTGGAAAGGTAACGGTACCATTCACAATTTAAGGAAGAACCTTCAAAAGGGTACTGATAGATTTTGGAGCTAGTGTGAGTTTGATGCCATTATCAATCTATCACAGGTTAGGTATCAAAATTGTCAGCGATACAAAGACAAATCTGAAGTTTACGGATCACTCGAGAAAGGACGCATATGGTATAGCAGAAGATGTATCGTAACAATAGAGGACTTGATTTTTCCTGTTGATTTTGTAATCCTATACATACCTGAAGATGATGAGGCACCCATCATTCTGGGTCAACCTTTCATGCAGACAAGTCGATGCAATCTCGTCATGGACCAGGGCATGTTAACCTTGAAAGTTCACGACAAAGAAATAACGTTGAATGCTATTGAAGACCAGGAGCTAGAGGAAGATACATAATCTCACTATCAGTAGGCTAGATCAGGACAGAGGCAAGAAGGCAAATTAACATACCAACATCAGAGAAAGATACAGAAGACCCTATCGATTCTCACCACTGCCATTAGCAACCCTGAATGCAAAAACTCCTATCTCCATTATAAAAGTCGAGAGAAAGAAAATAAAATGAAAACAAGGTAAAGATATGGAGGTTAGAAAGGACTTATGGCACAAAGGAATCCATACTTATGAAAAAGACGACTTCCTAGTTTTGGCAAGAGGTGCAACAAGGTTTGGAGGCTGAAGTACCCCCCATAACAAGGGAAAATGAATCGTCGAGCCATACAATGTTAAACGAAGCGCTTCGTGGGAGGCAACCCATGCATTTTTATTTATAATTATAGTTTGTGTTTGTTTGTTATTTTAGGTTTACATAGTGACTTGCATAAAAGGGCGAAGGTACTCACATGGAAAAGTTGAAAAAATGAGCAGAAAAGCGGCCTGACACGGTCGCCCGTGTTAGGAATACTGAAGGCCACGCTCAACCAAGAGAAGAGACAGGGGCCTGACACGGCCGCCCGTGTCTGCTGACACGGCCCGTGTTAGGCCTGTGGATTTGAAATTTGTTTAGAAATTTTGAATTTCGCGTGGGCATATCGCACTTTCCGCCTCAGCCCCCTCAGTAGGGCACTATGAGTCACCCTCATTCTATCTTGTTCTAAAAAATTGAGGTCAATGTTTAGTTCAAGTGTGGGGGAGGTTTTACTATGCTATTTGCTTTTATTTTTGTTTTATTTTATGTTTTATTTAATTAGTTCCCAATTTTTATCGTTTGACATTTGGTTTATTGTTACTATCAGGTATCATGTGTTGCATGCATTTGAGATTCTTGGTATTATTGTTGGATGAGGTGATAATCAATAGAGGTAGTGGATGAAATGATCACTCCACCTACTATTGCTTATTGTGAAGGATCTTCCCAGAAAGTCGATACTGCTGAAGAAAAGATCAGACTCAGCTTCTAAAGCTCAACTAACATAGGTTCCCTATGCATTCTGAGTTGAGTAAGAAGCCACACCATACTCGAAGTACTGTGGATGCTGTCAAGCTTTACCTAACATGGTGAGTGCATAAAAAGCCAAACACATTTGTCATTATGAGCGATATTCAGGTATGTCTTTATCACTCTGACTTTGCGTAGGTTCTATGGGAATTTCACTGCATGTATACACACACTGAGGCACGTTATTTGATTATAGCCCTGAGCCTTTCTAGCCATCTCGTTAATGTTATCCATTGTTAACCCCATTTGAGCTTGTACCCTTTATTTGTCTAACCACATAAATGTAACCCTCGGCCCAAAACACTTCCTTACCCTGTTCGGAGTTAATGTGATGTCATTAAGTTGTGTTAAATTCTAAGTTTGGGGTAAACCCCATAAGTATAAAAAACCAAGGTGAGTACGAAAAAAATAATAATAAGAAAAACGACCATAAAAAAAATTGAGAAAACGAAATGTAGTCGTTGGTTCGAAATAAGTACTCACCGAAGGGAGAACACTCAGTTGAAAAAAAAAAAGAGAATATCAAAGAAAAACTGAGCAATTGAAAAAGAAAAGAATAAAACACAATGAAAAGAATATTAACATTGACTCTGAATCCAAAACCACTTGTTTTCCCTTTTGTTTCTATTTACCACACCATAACCTAAGCCCTGTTACAATCCGAAAGACCTCAAAAAGTGTGTTATGTGTAATTGATACGAAAGGAGAAACTATTCAAACTTATGAGTTGATATTGCATATTCTGAATTGGGAGTGAAAACACTTTAACCCCGAGAGACTTTGTGAGAGTGTGATGTAAGCTGACAGGTGAAGTGGTACTTCGATGAGGAAGTGCGGCAGAAAACTCATTAGAAAAAGCATGAACTATAAAAGGGAAAGTGAAGGCGTTGGCGAAAGATCTCAGCAGTATTATGGTAAGAATACAAGTTTTGGGAAGTGACACTTTGTCGTATAGGACATTACTTGAGGACAAGCAATGAGCTAAGTTTGGGGTTATGACCGGTCACCATTTTCACTATGTTTTCGTTGCTTATCCGAAAAGAAACCAAGGATTTTAAGACATTGTGTACGCATTATGGTACCTTTAAAGTTAATTTTCATTCCCGTAAATTATTTAAGCAATTTTATTAATTGTTAGTTTTATTTTGTGTTTTCGTGATTTTACGCTTTGATTGTCGTGTTTATGCCCTCCAGGTCCACGGAGAAGATCCAACGAACTCAATGCCTGAAAGTGGAAAGTTCTGGCGGTTGAAAAAAGAAGATTTCCCAGTTCAGGAGGCCTGACACAGCCACCCATGTCACCTGACACGGGCCGTGTCAGGAGGAAGGCCAAGAAAGAATAAGTAATGCCCAAGACAGAGGCCTGACACGGCCGCCCGTGTCAGCTGACACGACCCGTGTCAGGTCACCTGAGGCGTGTCAGCAAGGATACCACAAGGCAGAAAGCTGACACGGTCGCCCGTGTCAGCCCAAAATGCTAATTTTCTAGTTTTCGGGCTTTTTCACCGGGCTTGAGTTGCATGGACGTTTTGGAGATTTCCACCTTTTGCCAAGAGATTTTCACTATATTAGAAGAGTTTCTACAATAGAAAAGATCATCTTGGATCAAGGCGAACACATAATTGTCAGACGATCAAGGATTATAGAGATCAAGAAATTCGGAGAACGGAAGGTTTTCATGAGCGGAAGCGATTGAAGATCCAAGTCATCCAATTACTTGTAATATGTATTTTTCATCTCAAATTTGTTTTGAACAATATGAGTAGCTAAACCCCCTAATGCTAGGGGGAGGGGTCCTTGATTTAGAGTTGTAATGACTATGAGTTTACGATTGCATTTATAATATTGTTTTTATGGTAATCTTTTGATGTGTTTAATGCTTTCTCTTTCGGACCAATCGAGATTGTTGTATGGTTATCAATTAGGCTGGACCGCCATTGATAAGGTTTTCATAAGATTACTCTGCAGTAGATATCACCTAGGACTAGGAATACCCTGTATGAATCAGAGCATTCTTGATATAATAAAGCTTAACATCACCCTAATTTCCTATGGACATAGAAATTATGGTAGAATGATTAAAGGTTTTCTCACTAAGGACTTGGGAGAAAATACCCTAGAGAACTAGTAGTAATTGATATTTGTTGATGCAATAGTGACTAAGAGTGGTTATAAGGATAAATCATACACCTTCCATGGCATTGTTCCTCATACCTTGTAAACCCTTATTTTTACAGTATTATTTTCTTTTGCCTTTATTTTTATATTTGAATCTAAAACCCCCCAACCATAGTTTTTGTTTAATTGAACGATGAATTGAACTCAATATTAACTTGCAGTCCTTGAGATCGACATTCGGAGAATTTTCCCTTTATTACTATAACAGGCAAAATAGTACACTTGCTATTTTTCTGATCAGTTATTCTTTATAATTATTATAATATGCTTATTATAGTGAATTAAGTCCTTGTGTATAAGTCAAAATCACATTGGCGGGTGGACTGGAGTATCTTTGAGTTTCAAGCAAACCAGGATAAAAATACTTGTGTTTTTATCTCTTTGTTATTTACTTGTTAGTGGTGTTCTTGAGTTGGTAAAAAGATTTTGTTATGTAAAACCCAATTCAACCCCTCCTTTCTTTGTTTTTCACACCTTCAAATCTAACATGAGCGTCTATCATAGTATCAATCTCTATTTGGGCTTCACCTAGGGTATCTCCCAAATAGGTCACCATTATGTCTAATGCCTCAAGTCTAGAGATTCTGGAGTGGTTTAGTAATCTTCCTTTGATCAAAAGATGTAGGAGGCATGAGATATCATCAAGGTGATGGACATATCACCAACAATAATATTAAAATATGATGTCTCCGGGTGCCAACTCTCCATTAAATCGGCCAACATGACATGATTAATGGTCTTGTACCCAATCACACATGAACATTATTTCCCAAATAACTGCAATACATATTTAATTAAAACTCGTCCAGAGATGCATCTTTGTAACCCTTATTGAGTTTTGAAATCCAGGTTATTACGGAAGTTGCATCTTTGTTATGGATTCACCCTAACATTGATACAAAGTTTCATCTCTGAACTAAATTTTGGGCAAATGAGGGTGACTCACTTACAAAGTATTAAGGTGTGTGTATTCTGAATGCGTCCGAATATACATTTACGAATTTGATAGACATTTTTTATTTTTTTTACTAGGGTGCGCTAGCATCCCATGGGATGTAAAAAGTAGCCTATGTTACTTATAAGATGTGTGCTAAATGGTTGGAGTGATATATTTAGAGTTTAATGGCAATAATATTTTGTTGTATTTTTATAATGTAAACAAATTATTAATATTTTGAATCAATTTTTTTTTTAAATTTAAGCATATATTTATTTTCTAGGGTTGTTTAAAAATGAATGGATTTTTAATTTATATAAAATTTTATGTTTTTTAATAAAGACAATTCACTGAATAAAAAAAACAAGAAGGACGAAGGGATGTAAAACTCAACCTATTAAAAAACTAGCAAATATGAAAGTTGAACATGTCAAACTTATCTTTCAAAAAGTCAATCACAACAAGTGTCATAATCAACAAAAAAATATGTGTTCACTAATCTATCTACACATACATTTTTCTATTTAAAAATTTGAATATTTTGAGTCTAAAGGAGTGTATAATGTGCAAATTATTATTCCATTTAATTAAAAGATGCCAAAAGACAATATTCTAATTAGAAAATGTATGAATGACCATCATTGAGTCAAATTCAAGCCACAAATTTCTCCAATTCTTCATGTTATCATATTTGATAAAAAACATGATTCCATGCAATTCAGTTTTAAATGAGGTGGAAACTACAATCTTACATGAGAAAGCTTCCAAGAATATTATGAAATTATCCCTAAATATGTCACTGATAGACAGCTAGTATACGATTATATCAATGTGATATAAAAAGTTATCGTATTCACAAACACCAAATGACAAGTACCGTTGTCTATTGATTCTATGTGTATCTAAGATTGTGCGAAACTTGCTTTTTGTGCGAAAAAGGAAATAATGAATTTAATTCAATAATAAAACAGGAGACCTAAACAATGAACCTATCTACCATTTCTTTTTTAATTTTCTGCAACCAGTGTCTTACACGAAGGTAACGCTTGATTTTGTCAATCGGTTGGGCAAGATTCCCGATGCTCCGGGTTCTTCACATACAATCGAAAAAAGGAAAAAAAATAATAAAAATAGAAAATGCGTCTGTTTATACGGCGAAACAACGAAATTACGATATTAAAAAACCTGATCCCCGACAACAGCGCCAAAAACTTTATAGACCGCAAGTATACGACTATCCCAATGTAGTATATATAGTTATTGTATCCATAGAGATTAAATTACAAGTATTGTTATTTATTAATTCTATGTGTATCTAAGGCTACATGAAACTTACTTCTTGTGCGAAAAAAACAATGAATTTAATTCAATAATAAAATAAGAGACCAAAACAATGATTCGTGTCCACCAACTTTGCTCGTACAAATCACAACATCTAATATTAAAAAGAATTATATTTTTGTAAAATATATTGAATTAGTGGTAACATCCACTTTCAGCGGCACTTTACCATACTTTAGACCCGCAAAGTATCGACTTTCACAATATAAATTTAAGTCTAAAAATCTCTTAAAAATTAGAAGTAACTTCTCGATCTATTTATAAACGCTTTCAAAATATCTAAATCAATGGTTTGAATTCCTTAGTCGGATACCATTTACACCCTTTCCGCGCATAAACAATGTCTCAGAACTCCTACTTTCATAATGAGTCTTCTTTTCTTCTTTTAAAATAGAAATATCAAAAACAGAAACTTATACAATCTCTCAATAAATTCTGATCCGCTTTTACATGGACTTTAGAACCTATCGTTCAAATTCTTACGCTGAATACCATTATTTCCCTTTCGGCACGCAAACAATATCTCGGTGTTTCTACTTTCGTAGCACACATCTTTTATTTTGAGAATAGAAATTATGAAGCAAACGATTCATTCTCATTATAAGTGTTATTTTTCGCGATTCGAACGAGGTCCGCCGATATGACGGTCCTCATGTTCCAGACTCTAAATAAACTACTTAGACAATGTAAATAGAAAAACAACATAAGCATATAATGAACTCATAATTAAAAATACAGTAAGGAACTGAAGTTGGAAATAAAAGAAAGTGACTTCTAAAATTAGTTATGAAACTTGAAGAAAAGTAAATCGCAAAAACTCAAATGCTGAATTTTAAAGTGAATATAGTACAAAATGTGATTGGCCGCTATTACAATGGATTACAAGCCTATTTATAGAGAAATTCGCACTCCTAAAGTCCTATAAATCATGTGAAATCATGGGCAATCGATGTTGATCCTTAAGTGCTTGTAATATAATGAAAGAAAACCAACTTATCGCAATAAAAGGAATGTGAAAAAAACTTAAATTTATTAAAATCGAGTCAATTAAAATAGTAAAAATGCTTGTTAACAACCACCATAATTGATATTTTAGGATTTCTTCTTTAAGCTTCATCAAAGTTGCACTTAATCCAATTAGACTAGGAAAACACCAATTGACTTGTATGATCTAGGTGCGAGAGGAGTTCGGCATTTGATGTCAAAACATTTAATAATTGTAAACTCGTGAATTGAAGAGTACATGTGCCCCTTGAAAGAAGTAGATGTCATGTGCCTTAGAAAGAAGTAGAGGCCATATAGACCAATTATTTAACATGGAAAATATCTTTATCAAAGTCAATGTTACATTTTTAAACCCTGCTATCATTTCTTATGTGCCAAGTTTTCCAAATAATTATTATGATGAGAGTCATGATCAAATTATGAATTTCAGAGCTCCAACTTCTACCAGCAAGTTTGAATAATCTTTCATAACTAATTTTGTCAATATTTATTCCAAATAATCGCTCTATCCAATGCCAAAAAAATAAAGTGTATATGCATCTTAGAAATAAGTGGTATGCAGTTTCCACATCATGATTGCAGACAGAGCACCTAAACCATATGCATTCCCATTCAAATCAGATTGTCTTTTGTTTTAATAGTATTATGCATTAGTTTTCAAGTCACTAATGACTTAACATGTTGTATGTAAGGTTGCCATATGATTTTTTTCCAACATGGATCAATGTGATTCCTTCTAATACAATTGTAGGCATCTTAATAGATAGAAAACTATTTCCATATATTATCCAAATAAGTTTATCTACAATAGTATTATCAAAATATAGATTACCATTTGCACCTTAGAAGATAGATCACCTTGTGCATATCTTATCCAAATGTCCTATTCATCATAAAAAGAAGATGTCCCTTCATAGTAGGTAGCTGGACCAATAATCTATCTGCTATGATCTATAGATGATGAGTTTTAGGCTTTCCTTTGAATATATGAACTCCAAGATAGTTAAATAGTTTATGTACTACATTGAATCCAAACATATATGCAATGTGCCTCAGTTTAGATTCAAAATTACCTCCATCTTAAAGTTTACATTTAGTTGGACCGATGTGTTAACTAAAATTTTGACTATATTCTTGAAAGAAATGTTTAATGAGTTGAGTATTTTTCTTGGTAGTTTTGCAAAATATCATAAGGTCATCTACAAAAAAAGGCTAGGAATGATTGTCTTACCAACTAATAAGCATGTCAATTTACCCTGATCCACCAACATAGATATATGCCCACTAAGTGTCTCTTCAGAAACAACAAATAAGATAAAGGATCTCTTTGCCTCACTTCTCTAGACCAAGAAAAAATCCTACAACTTTTTCACTTATGATGATTGATAGTTTGGGTGACCGTAGAATGATAAGTATTCAATCGCAAAGCTTTTGATAAAACCCAAATTGAACAAGAACTTTAATAAGATATTATCAATCTAAAGTATCAAAGGTTTTTTTTTATTTTTATCTTTAAAGACATACTACCTCCAAAAGATTTCTTGTCCAACATATTAATGTATTATGAAGTAATCCCAATGCACTCACAAATATGTTTGCCCATAGTGAAGTTTCTTTGGTGTTTTGAAATTATTTTAGGAGTTAAGATGACCAACCTGTTTGCAATGATCTTAGTGATGATTTTGAATTGAAATTCCACAAGTTTTATAAGTCTATACTTCTTTATAAAATATGTTTCATGTTGCTTAGGTATCAAAGTTACATGATTTAATTGAGAATACGAATGATTCAACATTGTTTAAAGAATTGATTCACTGAATTAATCACATTAGTTCCAACTATATCCCAATAGGCTTGGAAAAAACATCTGGCAAAATCATAAAAGGTCTGAAGCAGAGTTATAATCTATATTATGCAATGCATTCTTAATTTCTTCAGACTGAGACATTCTAGTGAGATATTCATTATCTGACTGAGACATTTTATATGTTTGATTCTTAATATATTATAATTATAGTTAATAGTTAAATTAATAAAATTTATTTTTAATACTATTATTAAGTTCGTATCTCAAAATGATTCATAAAATTAATATTATATATATATATATATATATATATATATATATATATATATATATATATATATATATATATATATATATATATATATATATATATATATATATATATATATATATATATATATATATATATATATATATATAAAGGATATAAATGATATTCTTACTCCAAGAGTAAATTACTCCTCCATATCGTGATCATTAATTTATGGGAAATACTAACTAGTGTCCCCGGGATACTAATTAAGAGATTAATATGATAGGTTGAACATTATTTAAGAGATTAAAAATATATGTTTTTTAAAATATATCTATATTCAATGCACTAAAAAAACAAATAACTAACTTTTTAAAAGAATACTGTGTGTATTAAATGAACAAAACATAATCTACCGTTGGATTGAAAGCTATCCGGTGTCAGACTGAGACATTCTAGTGAGATCTTCATTATCTGACTGAGACATTTTATATGTTTGATATTAATAAATTATAATTATAATTAATATTAAATTAATAAAATTTATTTTTAATATTATTATTAAGTTCGTATCTCAAATGATTCATAAAATGAATATTATATATATATATATATATATATATATATATATATATATATTATATATATATATATATATATATATATATGTATATATATATATATATGTATATATATATATATATATATATATATATATATATATATATATATATATAAAGGATATAAATGATATTCTTACTCCAAGAGTAAATTACTGATTGTTACTCCATATCGTGATCATTAATTTTTGGGAAATGCTAATGAGTGTCCCCGGGACACTGATTAAGAGATTAACATGGTAAGTTGAACATTATTTAAGAGATTAAAAATATATGTTTTTCAAAATATATCAATATTCAATGCACTAAAAAAAATAACTAACTTTTAAAAGAATACTGTGTGTATTAAATGAACAAAACATATTGTGTGCATATATATATATATATATATATATATATATATATATATATATATATATATATATATATATATATATATCAGGATCAAATGACACCAAGGTGTCAAACTTACTAACATGACACATCCGATAACTTTTCACGCTATGTCTGTATAACAAAATCCACCGTTGAATTGAAAGCTATCGTCATATAATTCACGCTTATAAAATTTCACTTCAATAAAAAATCATTTGATATGTTAAAGAGAATGATAAAAATTAATGATTTTCATGAAGTTTTGTAAGACGTTAGTTTTTATGTATCTCGTTGTCATGTCAAATGATTTCTGATTGAAATAAAATTGTATAAACATAATCTATATGATAATAGTTTTCAATCCATAGATAAATTTTGTTATATATATTGGTGTGACTAAACATGAAAGAAAGTATGAACTAAATTATATTCAAAATAAAAAAGTAATATGTTTAATGAAGTACATTTACAACGAAAATTGTTTACTATCAAGTTCTTGAAAATAAGTTAAAATGATATCATTGTTAATTGTTCCAAAAACATTACTTTTTATAAAAGTTATATGACGGTCATTTAACCATTGCAATTTTTGGATCAGGTGTAACATTTCTAACATAACTCTGAAGTTAAATTCGCATCATCACTTTTGGCACGTCTACAAAATCATTCGGATAAAGTTCAATCATCCTAAACAATTTTCACAAATTAGGATTTCATGATTCAACTCAAAAAGGAGATAGGAATAAGAAAAAATAGAAATAACTCACTTTATCTTTGATTTTAAATCATCTATAAATAAATACAATCAAATCAAGTAAAAAAAATTGAGAGAAAAAAATGAAGGATTAATAATTATGAAAGAAAGAAACAAATATAAAAGATGGTGATGTTTGAGAGAAAGAGAAAAAAAAAATACTCTGAGAGAGAAACAAAAGTGAGAGAAATAATTATAATGAAAGAGAAAATAAATTATAATATTTTTTCTTTTATTAATTATTCAAATATTTATTAGTTAGTATATATATTAAATAAAATATTTAAATATATATATAAAAAATGAAAAACTAAGTTATTGTATATATTTATATGAGATTAATTGTTATGCATTGTCAATGTAAAAAATTTTACACGGTCAATGCATCACAATCATCCGTTTGTATTATTTTTTAAATGTTTAAAATAAAAGTCAAACCTTTCAAATATACTAGTGGTTGTGATTAACTGTACTGTAATTAAATTTTATTTATATATGATGTAAAAAGTTGAAAAACTGGTGTGATTCTCAATATCAGCCCATGATTGAACCATATATATATATATATATATATATATATATATATATATATATATATATATATATATATATATATATATATATATATATATATATATATATATATATATATATATATAACTTTTACTAAAATAATTATTATTTGTTGCGGTCAATCATTATATATCTATGAAAGGTCGAGGGTGATAATAAAAAAAAATTAAGTATTTGTTTATATCAATAAAACCCAAGATCTTTTATTTTTATCTTACTCCCGAGCCTATATGAACATACGAAAAATCAAATTCACTTATTTATTGAACTATACTTTGGTGTTCAGAGAAGAACATTTGAGAGAGGGCCAACCACTTCACTTAAGTGGATTCATGCACTTCGAAAGAGACAAATCCAAAAAGAAACTAATAAAAGAGATTAAAAATCATTATTAATTATACTTAAAATTATAATACTGTTTTAATTATTTGTCAGCCATTATATTACCTTTGACATTTAGTTATCTATTTAAAAGAGTTTAAACACCATGCGCCGAGGGTGTATAATTTTACACAGTTAGTTTAAAAAAACTTATTATTTTTATAAAACTACTTTATAATTGTTTTTAAAAACAACTATCTCATTCTATATATTAGTTGGACATTTGTGTAAAATTAAGTTATGTGAATATTCTTTTCAACTTTTATTCAAAATATGATAATTAAATGATGGTAAAATATTTTTTTGTTCCTTTAGTTATATTTTTAGATTCAGATCGGTTATTTAACTTTTTTCCGTGTCACCTTAGTCATTTAACTTTTTAAATATTGTCACGTTTGTCCTTCTGTTAGTGCACGTTAGTCAAAGTCAAAAAATAACTTTCAAGTGCTATATCACCTAATGACGTGAGTATGAGACTCAATATAGCAACCAAAATGTTACGTTGTTGTTCAAAAAGAAGGAACCTTAAGTTTAAGATACACAAAGGCAATTTCGAAGGAACAACTTCGAAGAAATGATTGAACCGACGTTTGAAGGCGCACAATCTGGCGAAATCAAGGAAGTGAAGGATTGAAGACGAAGTTTCGAATTCAGGTCAGTTTTATTTGCATGTTTTCGTAACTGAATCAGAACAAATTTTAGAGATTTCTGTAGATTTAGGGATTTCTATACATTTAGTTTTTTTTTGTATATTTAGGACTTTTCACGTTTTAGGGCTTTGACGAAATCTATTTGAATAAGGATAATGAACGAATTTCTGGAACTCAAAATTCATCACAGTGGTGAATTCATTATCCTGAACTAAGTGTGTATGGAGGAGGACTAGTAGATGATTTGAATGTAGATGTTGATAAATGGAGTTATTTTGAGTTAGTTGGTGTATTTAAGTAGTTAGATTATAGGAACTTTGAGACAATATATTACAAGGACCCTACATTTAGGATGAATGCCCTTGTTGATGACAAGTGTGCTTTAGAAATTGTAGATCTTTACGGGATGCACCAAAGTGTTAATATCTACATTCAACACACTTTGTCTCAGCTTGATTATTGTGATGGTGTTGTGGATAATGTTGATGAGGGGCATGATAATATTGTAGATGAGGTGGAAGAGTTGCTTAATAAATTGAATGATGACATTATAGATAAGTTGAATCGTGGTTTCATAGTCAAGTGCAGTAGGTGCAAAAAAGCAGGACACAACCAATTAACTTGTAAGGTTACACCAACAACTCAAGTTACCAGGGAACTCAGGACAATGTTACTCAACAATCTCAAGGCAATGCAACTCAACAATCTTAAGGTAATGCAACTCAGCAATCTCAGGGCAATGCTACTCAACAATCACAGGGTAATGCAACTCAAGGAAGTAGGATTGCTACTCAGTAATCTCATATAACTCAAGGATACATGAACGCTACTCATTCATCTGAAGGAAAGATAACTCAATCAACCCAACCAAGAGAATCACACAAAAGAAGAACATTTAGTGTTATTTAGCCTTTGTCTAGTTAATGGTTCTAGCATGTATTTTGGTATTATGTCTTATGAACATGTTAATGTCATTTTGGAATTCTATAGTGTGTTATGCAAATCAACTTATGTGTTATGTAAATCATTTTGGAATTCATGTTATGTGAACTGATATTGTAAATTGGTTAAGTAAACAACATGTGTTACATTGTGTTTATGCACTGGTTTATGAATTGATATTGTAAATTGGTTAAGTAAACTGGTTAAGTAAAACTAATATGTTTATGGACTGGTACAAACAGTAATCTTAAAAAAAAACTCATATGTGTTACATACCAACTCATCCATAACAATACAATGATACAAACTGATATTGCTAACTGATACAAATTGATACATACCGACTCATTCATATAAACGGATACATACTCCTAAAACATCCTAAAAAATAATACACATAAGATTACAAGAAATATAATATTCCATGTTTTTTTCCAATTCAAGATCTTGTTCACTTGAGTTTGAAGTTCCATCACAACTTTCCCTAATTCTTCATTTGTCACCCTGACTTTTTCAAACTCCTTTTTTGCATCATCAATTTCCTTTGCTATACTTTCCAACTTATTCATCATAAATCGCCCTTTCTCATCTCCCAAATCCTCATGACACCAATTGAAAAAACCACACCCTTTTTTTTGCAAGGATCCCTGAAAATTTTATATATGTATCAAAACGAGTTTATCACATTTGGACATAAATCAAACTGAAATTAGGGCTTACCTTAAAATTTGGACAACCCAAAAAATTCTTTCCAAAATTCTTATCAGTTGTTGCCCTACGAATCACAACTTTGTCTCTAAAATGATATTTTTGGTACACATCGTGAGCTTGTGTATACACTGGATTCACAACTTTCAGAGTTCTTCTGCTTCAGAAACGAAGAACATTGGTCAAACTTCATGCTTTGAAGAAAATGAAA
Source organism: Lathyrus oleraceus (assembly GCF_024323335.1). Classification (NCBI taxonomy): domain Eukaryota; kingdom Viridiplantae; phylum Streptophyta; class Magnoliopsida; order Fabales; family Fabaceae; genus Lathyrus; species Lathyrus oleraceus. Next base: position 586,233,818 of record NC_066583.1, on the reverse strand, counting down.
AAAATAATGAAAACGATGATAAAAACGGATACACGAAGTGAAAAATGAAGAAGCAAATTGGTAAAGGAAGATGATGTACTATTGCCAACTCAGCTGCCAAGTAGCTTAAATAAATGAACGTTTGAAGAAAACAGACAGAAGGGACTCATATGCATCTATTAAAAAGTTAAAGGATCAAGGTGACACGAAACAAATTAAGGGACTAATCTGAACCCAGGAGTATAGTTAAGGGATTAAAATAGATATTTTGTCTTAAATAATTGAATAACACTTTTCTTTTAAGTGAGCCCTATATTTTTAAGTTATTGTATATAAATTTATCACCCTATTTATATTATGACAAAATAAGAGATGCACCGCATTTTTAAAATAACTTTACATTCTAAATATATTTTTTTAAAATAAAATAAAATAATTTTACACCGTTAATCCGTTAATCAATCGTATATTCTTTTAAATCACACTATTATTTTTATGTTACTAATATGATATTACTGAATAACATATTCTTAAATGATGGTTGTTGTGCAGTTGGGTGTTCGCGATGCGGTTTGAATCGGTTTTGAAGTAAGATATTATCCGATCCAAAGATAAATTTACTTGCGGTTTAGTTCAATTTTGGATGATTGGTTAAAAAAACTCGATCCGATCCAATGCACTCTGATCCGATTAAATTTCATGCAATTTGATTTAGTTCGATTTTTTAGATATCCAAATTACAAATTATAATTTTTTATTATATTATAAAAGTACTAATTAATAATAAGTTTAATATAATATATAACTTATACAATATTAAAAGATAATATTATAAAATAATAATGATCCACTTATGATTGAAATAAATAAAATAATAAACATAAATAAATTAAATTAAATAATAAATAATATTTTAAGAAAAGAAAAAATAAATAAACATAAAGATATATATTTAAAGATTTTGTTTGATTTGAATCGATTTTAAAAAATAAATTAATCCAAAATTCTATCTGAATCAAACTATTTTCACTAAAAAAACATTAACAAATTTAATTATTTTTTATTTTTTATTTTTTCTAATAAATTTTTATTTCCATCTAAACGCCAATCTCATATTTTTTTAAGTAATTAAAAAACATTAGTTCAATGAATTTCGGTTGGGAGAATTAAGTAACAAAATGAAATATAAATAGAAATAACACCACATCAAGCCAGCAGGTTCATCTGTTGTCATTTCTATATTTTCTTCTTTCAATTCCTTCTTTTAATCTCTCCCAACCATTTTTTCCATTTCAAATTACTCATATACCTTTCTCCTCTTCCAACCCATTATGGTCTAGACGCTCAAATGCTTCGCCGGCGTCCTTGCACGCCTCCGTTCCCACCACCTCTCTAGTTTCCTTCTCCATCTCTCTCTCTCTCTTCCCCGTCTCCTTTTTCCCCAACTTAATGATCCGCCAGCAACAACTTCCTAATGGCCGTCGCCGCGCCGGAGAAGTCGCCGGCAACGTGACGGCGGATTGCGCTGCAGTGTGCTGCTGCGTTCCTTGCGCGATAATGGACATGGTGGCGCTCGCTGCGTACAAAGTTCCCGCTTGTTTGTGGAAGAAAGCGGTGAAAAAGAAGAGGAAGAAACGGTTGCTGAAAAATAAGAAGAACGAAGCGGCACTGTTGGATCATAACAAACCTGGCGGGCCTGGGCTTGGCCCTGAAACGGTTACTGTCGGGCCCACGTTGGAAGAGCATTTGGCGAAGGAAGAGTTGCCGGGGGATGTTAAATTGGAAGAAGAGATGTGGGCCCGGTTCAGCGGAAGCGGTTTTTGGAGGAGTGACTCTAAGCGACAAGAACCGGAACTGCAAACCGGGGAAAAGGACCGTTAGTACTTTTTTTAATAATTGAAAGAGGGATTGTAACTTCTGTAATGCGAAATTTATATTCAGATTTCAGATACAGGTGCTGAAATTAAAAAACAATTCAATGCTTTGTTACTTTTTGTGGATTGTGATGTTGAGAGGGAATCATTTATGTGTTTTAAGGGTAAGATAGTAATGAATATGCTTCAATTTTACATATATCTTCTAACTAAAATAAGAAATTGGGTTTGGTGCTGTCATGAATTATCATGTCAAAGTCATTTAATGTCTTTTTGCCTATTCCTTGTCCTTGTTTTTTATGTAAGGTAAATTTTCTCTTTTTAAAAAAAGAAAATGCACTCATTTAATTTGGAAATACTGTCTTCATTTTACAATAATTCTTTATATCACAATAAATAATCACGGACAACTGCGAGATCGAGACCTAAAAAAGACATGCAATCGGTGGTAGTTCGAAGATAAGACATAAGATGTTTTTATAGGTTTATTTGGCATTTAAGGAGGGAGATTTCCATGGTTTTGGAGCGTGGGGAGGTCAAAAGTAAGTTTCTGAGAGGGGAGATCAAGAGTAGGTTTTGATAGAGAAAGGAGTTGTCATGTTCTATTCTATAATTTATATAATATATTATCGACTCTATGATATTTGACTTTAGCACCAGAACAACACATGTAGGTTGTTGTTTAGCTGACCAAGACACGAGGTTGTCCTCAAGATATACACAATACCAAGATGTGGATCTTGTTTAGTTGACCAAGAGACGAGGTTGTCCTCAAGATATACACAATACCTAAATGTGGATCTTTTGGTGTTTGGACATCCACCATAACATGCATCAGTATATGTGATGAGGATATCACTAGGAATGATATGTATCGAATGATGTGCTTCAATGTAGATATATATTGTGTTTTTGGATCGTGCATAAATAAACACACTTGACACAAGACATAAGTGGCATCACATGTTGTAAATTCAAGTATTAAAATGCTCTAATAAGATTACTATACTCAATGGATCATGATATGAATTTCCATAATATCAACTTAGTTTGACTTGTGTGACAATTACTGTAATAGATGATGAACAAGTGACTCCAAACACAATTGGAGTGAATTGTGTGAGTTTGAAAAATGATGTCTAAATAAAAATCTTTCATAAAATAAGAGTTTGAAATACATTTGTAAAACAAACAACATGAAAGGATTAAAATAAGAAAAGTTAGATTAGAAAGAACGAAATACATCAAAAGTAAATGAATGACATGGAAGTGAAAAGATAAGAAAAAAGAGAAAAAACACCAGAAATTTATAGAGGTTCGGTCTAATAACATTACATACTCCTCTCCCACAAGAATTCCTTCTTGAGAGTATCCATTACGATCTTGTATGAATTTTTCATAAGTTTTTGCCCACGAACCTACTTACAAAAGAACTAGAGTTTTATATCGGTTATTCTTCCAATCAAACATGGAGTTTTGATTATGGAGACCTCCCAACAAAACAAGAGATTTTAAAACTAAAACAATCTCGAACCAAATGAGAGTTTTTAACACCGAGCTAACCTCACAACCAAACAGAGTTTTAACTACGAATACCTCTCAACCAAATACGAGATATTAATAGGCAGATCTCGGAAACCAAATAGATGTTTTACCAGGTTCACCTAAAAAACAAAATGAGAGATTTTAAAATGGTTTAACTCACAACCAAAAACAACCTTCTCACAAGAGAGATATTACAACAATGTCCCGTAAGTGCTAGATTTACGTCGACGCTTATCTTCTTATTTTACAAGTAATCATCTTAAAAAGCTCTGATTCATCTATAAAAAGTATTAAAAAAACATATGTTTAGACTTTTCTTGTATGCATTTATCAAAAATATCTGAAAAGAACTAGAGAATGAAGGTGAGAAAAATACATAAGAAAGGGGGGTTAAATTGTGTATGCCAAAAACTTGTTTTTCTTCTGATCAAGCAACTTCATAATCTGAACAATGTTTAGAGTTTAATATCAGAAATAGTTATAGTAGAAAAAATAAATGATCAGAAGTAAAAGAAAGTAACACATAAAGATTATCTTGGTTCCTCTCCTTAATTGAGAGTAGTCCAGTCCCATTGCCTCAAGAAGAGCTTTTCACTATAATCAACAAATTACACTTTTCTTAAACACACTTGCAAGAGACTTCACTTGCTCAATCAACCTAGAAAGAGACTTCTCCTCAAGAAACATTGCAAGAGACTTCACTTGCTCAATCAACCTAGAAAGAAACTTCACTAGTCAATCAACCTAGAAAGAGACTTTACTGTTCAAGCACACAGAAAAGAGATTTCCCTGCTCAAGTACGCATGCAAGAGACTTCCTCTACTTAAAAAAAATAGTTTAGTAGAAATGGTAGCCAATATAATTGGATACACAATCATAAGTATAATTATTGTGCAATAACCACAAAGTTTCTTAACCTCATAAGATTTCTAAGATTTACAAAGATAAGAAATCTTAAGATCTTATGCAATAATAGTTACAAATGAAATCTCGGAGTTATGCTCAAGATATTGTATTGTGTTATTGTTATGCACCTTTCTTCAAATATTCATCTTCCTTTTATATAGGTAGAAATTCGATTTTTTCCACTTGTAGTCAAGTTGTGAAGGTTGTTTGAAATTGTTAGATTTGTAACTGAATGTGTTAGTAGCTTATAGTGTCAGTTTAGTTAGTTTAAAGACCTATTAGACTTAATGCGATTAAGTTTGGTTATGGTGTTAAAGTGAACCGTTTTACTGTTTATGCCTTGTTATGAATGTTAGTTCACTGAAAATTAATTGTGGACTATTGGTATTGTAATGAATGGTTGGTATAATAATTGTCATGAATTTCAAATGTGCTTGTGCTAATGTTTGAATGGTTGCTGCATTGCTTTTCTTTGCTAGGATAATGGTTTTATGCGTTTGTATCATGATTGTGCATGTGTGCATATGCTTATTAATGGATGCCTTAATATGCTCGGATGAATTGTTTGGATGTATGGTTACTAATTTACAATGCATTGCTTGAATGGTTTTGTAGGATGTGCAAAAGCGAGATGATGGAATCAAATGCATGACTTGTTCTTGAAGAAAGTAGTGAAGATTTGGATAATGGCTATCATAGGATATTGTGGATTTTATTATTGTACTTGTTGCAAATTGGGATTGGATTGAAATTGAATGTAATAAATTTGGGAATTTGTTTTAATTTTGTATGTAGCTCATGGTTGTAATTTGAAAGAATGGAAAACTTGAATGTTAATGGTTTAGTTATGATTGAAATGAGAATGTTGTAATCTTTTGTATTTGAAATTGGAATATGAATGATATAATTTTGGTAACGAAGTTGGAATATGAATGCTCTTTGTAATGTGTAAGGTATTAACATTAACTTTAAAATTGAATTTGAATGAAAAGTTTGGAAATCGAACGAAAATGGAAGTTCTTAAATGTTTGGATTTGTATATGTAAATGGATTTGAATATGCATTGATTTACATTAAATGTTATTTGAATATGTATAGAATGTAATGAAGTATGGCTTGACCATTTGAATCGTGTTGGTTTGTATGTACTTCAAAGTGACTTGAATTGATAAACCTTGGGGTCAATGATGATGGATTTGTATGATTGTTGTAGCATAATGTATGAAACCTTGAAACATGCAATGCTTATGAAAAATGCTTGAAAATCTACTTGTGATTTCAATGTAACTTTACGATTCCAATAAAAACTCGCCTTTTACTATATGTATGAGATGTTTCTTGGAATAAAATCAAATGAAATGAACATGGTTAATGACATTTTCTAAAGTAAGCCATAATCGCCAAATTATTGAAATGAAACGACAATAATATGAACACAATGCACAATAGGTTTAGAAAGATCACAATTTGGATGGTCGACTTTAGTCAACTGATTGACCAAAAAGTCAACAGTTGACTAAAGTCAGTTGTAAGCTATAAACTAGGGATTTCTCGCGTGGAATAGCTTGTGTAGGTGAATATGACTTTTACCTGGTTCAAATCCCAATTAACATGAATGAAGGTATAGGTGGACCAACAAGGATGACCTAAAATGGTTCAAGAATCTTGATAAATCAAAAGCAAACCAAAGGCCCAAATGATCAAAGTATTAATGCCATCATGAATCCAAGAACCAATGACCAATGATTAACACCATATGAATAGGAGACATGTCCATGAATCAAACTCTAAGATCTTGAAAGAACCAGAAGAATGGTGTGTAGGTTTAGTTGACAAGATGCATGGTCGGAGCCTCCCCAAATGGGCTAGGGTTTCAGTCAATCTGAGATCCCAAGTCAAACTCTACTGGCACAAATCTTCAGGCATCTGGGATTAGGATTTCAAAGAAACATATCCTTCAATCAAGGCCTTTGAATGGCGCAGGGTGTTTTACAAGCAGTTCTGAAATACATATGATCCCCAACTAGGGTTTAGAAGTCCAGATAAGACCCAAGGAACAACCATGAAGCCTTACAACCAACACATCAAGAAAATAGGTTTGAGACCTTGAAGATTACCATGATGGAACTTTGTTGAATTCAAGTTTCAAAGATCAAATAATTATGGTTTTTCATCCCCTATAACCAGATGAACATCCAAGCTAAACTTCTAAGATATCATCCATTATAAAGTTGTAGCTTTACAAGCCAAGAACTTTGAATCCACAATGATCAACCACTAGATATGAATGAATGATTGATGCATATGCATGAAACATGAGGGTATGTGAATGACTCTTAAGTTAAGGTTTGAATGAAAAGATGAAAAGGGGAAGGCAAATTTTAGGGTATGACAGTTGCCCCTATTTAATCATCTTGAACCTGAATGCAAGAATTGCGACATCTTTTTGGATATTCAAGGCAGAAGAGGATTAAATACAATAATTTCCAAAAAAAATCCCGTTGAGAATGAGAGTTTTGTGGTTTGCCAAGCAAAAATTGGGCTTTGGGTGAGTCAATAACTAGATTTTTGGCTTTTCTCATTTACAAGGTTTCATGTTATGCTATATGAATGATATGCATGAGTGAACGACCTGATGGATACATGATGATGATTTATGCCATCGTTACCAGATGCTCATATAGTGGGAGGTGGGAATTTTGGGATAGGATAATGGTCATACAGACATGATTCTTCGACACATACTTCAAGCTGAACAGTTATTGTCACACATCTGAACTTGATCCAAAACATAGTGAGAGCTTGTACCTTCATAGCCTGTCTCTGCCCCAGTACATTAGGTATCTACACAAATTGCCCCAATTACACGCCATAAAGTAGTCTCATCATCTGAGTATTTCCAACTGGATTGCCCCAACGTCTTGAAACAGTATTCTCTTGAATAACCATTCCCGGGAGTGATCGAATTCTCGTGCTCTTGAGATGGCTTGCCCTAATATGAGCCTTGAAGTAACTTTTCCCATATTCAGATGATTCAAAGAGATTTGTAGAATCTCGATGTCGTTTCCCCAGATTGACTGATAGGAATTACATCTATCAGTTACTGGATAGAAAACTAAAAGAGAGAATATCTATCACCGATTAAGATGAGCATATCAAGGATAGACTCCGAAGGGAGAAATGGTAATTATATCTATCAGTTACTAGATAGAAAACCAAAGGAGAGAATATTCATCTCCGGTTAAGATGAACATATCAAGTATTGACTCCGCATGGGGAAGCAGGATTTACAACTACTGGTTACTGGGCAGAAAACTGCAAAGAGGAGGAAACCCGTCATCGGTTAGGATGGACATATCAAGGATTGACCCTCTATGGAATAAAATAGGGATTACAACTACCTTTCTACTGGGTAGAAAAACACAAAGAGAATATCCGTCACCGGTGAAGATGAACATATCAAGGATAGACTCAGAAGGAAAGAATATTCATCATCAGTTAAGACGAACATATCAAGGATAGACTACCTGGGGAAACGTAAAACGAATCCGCTGAGAAAAACAAGAGGAAATAGATTACCGTTACTGGGTATTGGGTAAGAGTAAAGTACTCGCAAATTGAGAAGGATATTACCAGTTACTGGGAAATAGACTCTCAGGGGACCAAAAGCATCGATCTAGGTAAGAGCTAGAAAGAAACGGTCAATCAAAGACTCGACCCGGTGAGGATATAACTCAAGGGGAGTGGTTCCATCCAGACAATCGACTGGGGAGGAAGCTAAAATAATAATCGTCCATGAGGAAATAACTCAGTGGGGAATGAGAAAGGTTAAATTCTTTCTTCTTAAGGGGATGCCACTCTACAATTAAGGGAGGACAGACACACCAAATCTGCGTGGGGGAAAGGATACCACCATAGCATAGGATCAGAAAAAATGAATCACAAGATGCAATAATAATGCAATCATGAAATCTGTGAATGTATATGTATATGTATACATATATGTATATGATGATTATGCAAACAAAGCAATCACAAAGGATACAAATGTCATTGATCTGAATCATCGCTACAACACTCGACTAATCTCGACAGGATGGAGGCATCAACTGGAGAAAAAGTTAGGGGTGGATATAAACTATCTATCTCAAAGGTTCGACCTTGGTTGGGAAAGGGAACAAATCCGCGGAGGATTTGAACCATCAACTATGTGGGGAATTTTAGGTCAACACCATATCAAATGGGAGACAACCTCGTAGGGGGGTACTACCAAAACTGCTCAAGAATCAGTGATGCTGCGGGATCAGGAGTGAAATCCGCTGGCGAACTGAGGGGAAATGAAATTTGTATTGAATCTATGCAAACCGTTGAGAATACATGCCTGAAATCATCTAGGGAGACGATCTCAAAACTCAGCTGGGGAAACTAACTTGTTGCACCAACTGCTTAGGGAAGACCAACAATGCTTCGCATTTTGGGACCCACATGTTTTCAAACTACTGTTGATATTCCTTACTGAAATCGATTGATTAAAAGTAATTGCTTTTATTTTAAGAAAAACAATTTTAATTTTTAAATTCAATTTCATAAATGATCATCATAAAATTTAATTCTATTTGGCTAAAAGATAAATAAAAGTAGAAACAATTGGATAAAAAGCTCAACTTTATTTAATAGAATGGTAGTCTATAAATTATAAGACTCCATAGTTCTTTATAAAAGTCGAAAAATGATAATTTACATGGAAAATGGCTACATTGAATACAATGATCACTAATCCTTCTACCAAACTTTAATTTCCATTGTGTTCTTGGCTTCAGTTGAGAGTGACGAATCAGTATCCAATGACGTACTCAAGAATGTCTTAAAGACTGAAGGTCTACCGAATGCAGTTACTTGCCATAACCTATAATTTTTGCATAAATTGCCCCAATGTGAGGTACTCAATCTATCAGAATAAAATTCTTTGTTTTATGTCTCTAACTTTTTCCTGGATCGCCCTTTCGAGTTTTCAATCCACCGAGACGCTCATTTTTGCCTAAGCTGCCCTTTCGGGTTTTCAACTTAGCGAGTTGTTCTTTTCTTTTTAGGCGAAGTATTTCTTGACTGCATCGGCATTCACCGGACGAGTGAACTCTTCCCCATCCATAGTTGTAAGAATCAAAGCACCGCCTAAAAAGGCTCTCTTAACAACACATGGGCCTTCATAATTAGGAGCCCATTTGCCCCTAGAATCTGGTTTGAAAGATAGAATTTTCTTGAGCACAAGGTCACCTTCTCCGAATACACAAGGTCTGACCTTCTTATCAAAAGCTTTCTTCATTCTCTGCTGGTATAATTGACCATGACACATGGAAATCAACCTCTTCTCTTCAATCAAATTCAGCTAGTCATACCTGGTCTGACACCATTCAGCTTCTGTTAACTTGGCTTCCATCAAGACACGCAATGATGGGATCTCAACCTCTACCGGGAGCACAACTTCCATGCCATAAACAAGTGAAAACAGGGTTGTCCATGTTGAAGTGCGGATGGATGTATGGTACCCATGCAAAGCAAATGGGAGCATCTCATGCCAATCTTTGTAGGTTACAACCATCTTCTAGATGATTTTCTTGATGTTCATGTTTGCAGCTTCCATAACCCCATTCATCTTAGGTCTGTAAGGAAAAGAATTATGATGTGCAATCTTTAAGTCTTTTCAAAGAGCTTCCATCATATTATTATTCAAGTTAGATCCATTATCAGTAATGATCTTACTTGGCACACCATACCGGTATATAATATGATTCTTGATAAACCTTACAATAACTTGCTTGGTTAGATTTGCATACGATGCCGCTTCAACCCACTTTGTGAAGTAATCAATAGCCACCATAACGAAACGATGTCTATTTGACGCTTTAGGCTCAATGATACCAATCATATCAATTCCCCACATGGCGAAGGGCCATGGAGAGGAAATGAAATTCAACAATGTCGGAGGAACATGAATCTTATTTGCATAAATTTGACACTTGTGGCATTTCTTCACAAACTTGCAACAGTCAGATTCCATTGTCAGCCAATAGTAACTTGATCTCAATATTTTCTTAGCCATAGCATGCCCATTGGAATGGGTACCAAAGGAACCTTTGTGGACTTCAGTCATCAATAAGTCTGCCTCGTGTCTATCCACGTACCTGAGCAAAACCATATCAAAGTTTCTCTTGTAAAGCACATTACCATTCAGGTAGAAGTTGCAGACTAATCTCCTTAAAGTCTTCTTATCTTTCAACGATGCCCCAGACGGGTAAATTTGACTTTTGAGAAAATACTTGATATCAAAATACCACGGTTTTTCATCTTTAGCTTCTTCAACAGCAAACACGTGAGCTGGCCTATCAAGACGCATTACAATCAAATTAGGAACTTCATTTCATAACTTCACCACAATCATTGAAGCCAACGTTGCAAGAGCATCTGCCATCCGGTTTTCATCTCGAGGGATATGATGAAATTCCACTTTTATAAAGAAAGTTGAAATCTTCCCCGCATAATCTCTATATGGTATCAAACCGGGTTGGTTCGTCTCCCATTCACCTTTGATTTGATTCACAACCAAAGCTGAATCTCCATATACGTCAAGATACTTGATTCTGAGATCAATGGCCTCTTCAAGCCCCATAATTCAAGCTTCATACTCAGCCATGTTGTTTGTACACTTGAAAGTCAATCTAGCTGTAAATGGAAAATGAGTGCATTGAGGAGTAATAATCACTGCCCCAATGTCATTACCATATTAATTAACAGCTCCATCAAATACCATGCCCCAACGAGAATCAGGTTCTGGCCCTTTTTCAAGCAGTGGTTCATCACAATCTTTCATTTTTAGGTACAAGATCTTTTTATCGGGAAAATCATACCGTACTGACTGATAATCTTCAATTGGTTGTTGAGCCAAATGGCCAGCCAAGACACCACCTTTGATTGCTTTTTGAGATCGGTATTCAATAACATGCTCGGATAACAACATCTGCCAACGAGCAATCCTCCCAGTTAAAGCAAGCTTCTAAAAAATGTACTTAATTGGATCCATTTTGGATATTAACCAGGTGTCGCAACCCGAAAAAATACAGGAGGCGAAAAAACAACCGGCGAGAAAAATGACAGAAGAGTCGCCACCGTGCGTTATTTATCCCAAAGGAGGGAAAGGAAACGCTCGAAGTAAACCTGGAGAAGGAAAGGAAAAGACAAGGTCTCGCAACCAAATCTTGGGTTCGGGAGTCGATTATGCGAAGGGAAGGTATTAGCACCCCTACGCATCCGTAGTACTCTACGGGATCCACTCTTGTTGTTCTTGTCTAAAGGGTGTATGTTTATCTAATGTACTATTTACTAAAAAGAAGGGGTCAAAGAAAAATGACTCGCACGGATGTCGCATCCACTGCATACGTATCTCATCTGAATATGAGAATCAGAGTCTTCGTAGCTCGGCTACCTATGGGTTAAGGATAAGTGTGCTCGCTAAGACATCGTGTCTTATGCCTACGTATCTCATCTGAACATGAGAATCAGAGTTGCCGTAGTTCGGCTCACGCACGCCAAACAAAACAAGACACCTACACACAAAAAGGTGGCAAACATGGAGCCCGACTGCCAATCACTGGACTTACATCAGCATCCGAACCAAAACACACACAAAAGGGCAAACGTGGAGCCCGACTGCCAATCACTGGACTTACATCAGCATCCGAACCCAACAAACTCACACTGGAACCCGAATGCCACTCGATGGACTTACATCAGCTTCCAAGCACACAACAAGCACAAACAAACGACAAATCGCTAAGGAGTCGGGAACTCGAGCCTAGCAACTGTCAGACAAACGCACACAAAAAAGGAAAAAAAGTGCCCGGAGTGGTCTCACACGACCACCTGCCTACATACCTTGTCTGGAACAAGGATCAGGGCGATGTAGTTCCTCTTCATAGGGGTTGCCATCTGAATATGGACTTACAAAGGAGGACACCAGTTGTGTCAAAAGAGAGTGGGCAATGTGTTCACGCCCTAGCAGTAGGTGTCGCAGCTCGCTGAATCGAGTCTTAGGCGGTTACCTCTTTGCAATAGGACGGACTACATGCCACAGGATCGGAGACGCTCGGAAAGGTCTAGAAGTGGGGAAGCTCTGCCCTAGAGTTGTCATGCAATGTGTACTTAAGTGTTTAGGATTTACAAATGGGAATATCTACCTAATGTTAGCATGCAAAGGAATGTGGGAATCCTACCTATGTTATCATACAAAAGGATATGGGAATCCTACCTATGTTATCGTACAAAAGGATATGGGAATCCTACCTATGTTATCATACAAAGGGTTCTATCTAATGGGTGCTACCTAAACGGAACAAGAATCGACGAATGGAGCAAGGAGAGGAATGGGGTAAAGGTAGATGGCGATGCATGAAGCAATCGACTTACAAGGTTGATGGCGATGCATAAAGCAATCGGCTTACAAGGTTGATGGCGATGCATAAAGCAATCGACTTACAAGGTTGATGGCGATGCATAAAGCCATCGACTTACAAAAGGGGTGGATGAATACGTGCTGGTTCTGTTAGGTTTTGAAAAATGATTACTCGACGTTGGATCGAGGTTTTGATCTTGTTTTGAAATGGTTATCGGGTGTTCATTTTAATTCTTGTATTAACAGGTGAATAAAGAATGAAAGAGTAAATTTTATACATTTCATGGGAGAGGGGTACATTTGTTATGAATGGGGGTTGTTCATGGCAAACAAACAATAATAATACATGCCTCATACACCATACAAGTAGGCCACAGTTAATCAAACAATTAAGATATAAACAAGTATATAATCGGATCAAATAATCAAAGAATGAAATAATAAAGCATTAAACAATGTATGAGTGTAAGTGCAAAGGAACCGGCTCATTGTAAGAAAGCCCAAGAGTAAGCTATGTGAGGTCGACGGCGATGCTTAAAAAGCAATCGACTTACAAGGGTGTAAAAAATGGGCTCGATATTAAATTGAGAAAAGTATGATTTTTTTATAATTTTAAAAAATGGTTTTGAATGAATGATGAAATTAAATTTACATTATTAACAAATGAGACTATGAGTATAATAAGGACATAAACATAAAGAGAAATGAAAATGCTAAAAGAAATAAAACACCAAGGAAATGCCACACATGAGTATTGAACCCACCCCACTCAAGACTATGATACTACCCTTCTCCACCAGGCCACCCATGGTTATTTAATATTGTGATGCTACTTTAAATATATAAATCAAAATAGATTAAACATTAGAATAAAAAACTAAAAATAAAAAAAAGAGTCTGTTGGACTACCGGTAGTTAAACCCAGCCGCTTGGCTGTTGGGTTTTTCAAGGGAATATGAATTGAAAAAAAGGAAATATTTATTAACTACTTAGGAATTTTAAACGTGTTTTTTTTTAATGTTTTCCCAAAGTCTATTATGCTAGCAACATATAAAGAAACAAGTAGAAAAGTTCAACAAAAAGAGAAAAAAACGGGAACAGTAACCCTTCGTTGCCTTTGAGTTCTCTCCATCTCAATCCAAAGCTCTCACTCAATCGCTCTCTCATGTATCCAAAACCTCTCTCTCTCTCAAAATTGCTCACCAGCGAACCCTCTCTCACTCGAACTCAAAGAAAACTCCCTCTGCTCTCGCGTCCCCAACCTTCGCTCATCTTTCACAATCCCTCACACAATCGCCCAAAACCCTCTCACTCGCGCTCTCTCTATCTCGACTCAACGTATCTCTCTCGCCCTCAACCCCATTCCCAAATGCATAAAACCCACAGCTTAAAGGAACCTGAAGTTTACCTCCGATAGCGATTTGGTAGTGACGATGAACGATGAAGCCAAAACTTCACTCTTTCGCCTCTCCGATCCGGGTATCTTTCGATTTGGGATTTAGGGTTTTTGTGTTTTGAAATTCTCTTCGCCGTCTCCTCCTTTTTCTGATTTGCTTCCTTCTCCTTTTTATATTCACAACTTTAGGGTTTAGGGTTGTTGTATGGAATTCCCAAAGAATATCTTCTGCAAACTGCCTTTGATACGCTCAGTTGGGATTGGCCTTTTTGATGCTTGATTCGGAACCGGTAATCTGAGCTGCGCTTTCTTCTTCGTTGTTTTGTCTGGATGCCAAATTGGGATGTTTTCTTGAATTTTTACTGCTTTGGCTTATTACTTTGTATTGTTTACTGCAGTGAAAAATTAGAAGGAAATTACAACTTCAGTTATCACAAGGATTCTTCATCGTGATTTTGGGTTGAGTGAACTAAAACAAAGTCTTTGATCTCCCTGACCGGGTAACTTTGGGCTGTGCAAATCATTTCCACCAAGAATGGAATTTTCTCTCACGATTTGATTGTTGTTTTGCTGCAGGATTTGTGTGAAGGTAATCTGAGATATCGGATAGGTAAGGCTGGATAATCCGCTGAGTGTCACGTTTTGCATTGCTTTTGTTACAAACAGACTTATCCGAATTGGGATTAGGAAGTAAAGGAATTGTTGAAGTTAATGCTGATTTGCTGAGGTTCTTGAATTGGCTGGAAATGCTGCAAGGGACAACAGGAAGACTGAAAGACTTCCACGCATTCTTGAAGTAGGACGCCGATTCTGATCTGGTTGTGAATTGAATAATTCGTCAGTCCTAGAAACTGCCTGTACCGGTGGTCCTCTTTGCTCTCCTTGTCTGGCAACGTGTGATGAAGCCATAACCTTTGCTTGTTGGCTATTTGCTGTTTAATGCAGATGCGATTTTTTGCACCAGCTGGATGAATCAAAATCAAGGGCCATCAGTTCATGCTTTTGGGTGATGAGGTAATACAATACATCCTTGCCATGCGTCTGTTTGAAATCCATGGCAATGTTAACCGATTTTTCAAGTTGTTGTTGCTCTAAAGGTGAGTTTCGCAACATGGTTGGATTTCAGGTTGCATTGGCCTTCTTCTATTTAATGTTGAGTTTTCTCCTGTGTAAGGACTGATGCACCTTTGGATAACATGTACTAAAAACTCTTAGTCGCATGAATTGGTTTCCGTTTGTTATGCAAGTTGCATCTGATCTCGCTTAAGAGCTTGTTGGAGTTGGACGACCTGTTGTTGAGATTGCATCTGAAGCTTATGTCTCAAAAGCTGTTGGTTGTACAGATACTGTCTTTTTGGATTTCAACGAGTTTTGGCAAATACCGGTTCTTGGAGCAGGCCCTTCCAATCTGGTCATGAACTGACTGATGTTGTATGGGCTGCAGAATGTTGTGATTTTGCACATCTAAGCATTGGTTTCCAGCAGGTACAATTTGCAACATGGTTGAGGTTTGCCTTCTGACTTGATGTGGTGCAGCAGGGTTCCTGGCATGGTTCAATGGAGTGTTTTGCGCTAGTATTGGCATCTGGGGCGCAGGTAATAGACTTACACTTATTGGTTCGATGATGAGTCTCTTGCAATAACATTTGAACTGTTTTAAAACATGCTGATCACAATTGTTATGGAATTTGAAATGCTACCATTTTTGCAGATACTGAGGGATCTAGGTGTTCAATCTATGAAGTTGATGACTAACAATCCTTCCAAATATATTGGTCTCATAGATTATGGTTTAACTGTTTCTGGTAGGATCCCATGCTATGATTCATCGCAGCAGCAGCGAGAGCAGAAACTTCCTCTGCATTTATCCTTGCCTCCTCAGTTTTTTTTTGTAAGAGACTCGTCTGACATAATCCTCTTTTCAACATTCCAGCCACTTTTGAGGCGATCAGGAAGAGATAGAGGAGATACAGACTCAACTGATTTCAACAGTAGTTACTGGCACATTCACAACAGGGGTTGCAGCGGCGTTAGCAGGAGATATATGGTTGCTGACAACAGGAGTTGATACCAGATGGGACTGCATACCAGGTCCTGGATCGGGAGGTTTATTGCTTTACGGAACTGAACCATGTATCATTCAATTCATGCTCCATTTACCGTAACTTTTGATGGCTATTGGCATTCTGACTTGTAATTCCATCTTGGCAGGTTTGATGGCTGGCTGCATCTGAGAGGCTTTGGCTAGGTTGGTAATGCTGCAGTTATGTATTACTGGAAATGTATGGTTAGTGAAATTGGTGTATGTTGGCATTGTATTGGGATAATGTTTGTAATGTTGCAGGGTTGTTTTGAGATGCATGCCAGGCTGTTATGGTTTTTGTCATCAAGAGGAATGGACTTGAGCCAAACAGGGAAACCTCCAAAGTTCCATTCAGCACAAGCATAAGGACCAATTCTGAGGTGAACATAAAGACCTGCTTGCTGCACCAGCTTTATGAACTTTACCAAATCATGGTTCCCCTCAAAATAATATTTGCCAGGTGAAGGTTCATGCCCATTCCAAAAAACATAAGTTTGAATCACATCCAATCCTCCTTCTTTAGCCTTTTGGATAAGATCTGTGTCGCATCTCAGGAGTACTTCTGGGGTAATGAATGGAGCCAGAAAGTAGTATCCTTCTTTGTCCATTAATGGTGATAGCTTTATAATCATATGAAACAGAAACTTCATGTTGAGCAATAAGTGAAGTAGCAAGTATCACAAACAGCAACACATTGAGCTTGAAGCCCATAATGAATAACGAACCTTGAATATGTTATGTTTTATTTTCCAACACTTTATTCTAAGCTTCAATGTAGAGAGAGAGAGAAAGAGAGAGAAAGTGGTTATTTTTGTGTTTTTTTTTACCACATGTAACAATACCTTTGGTGTAATTTGGATATGGACATGGGTTTATTTTAGGGTTCTCGGATTTAGGTTGACTTTGGTCAAAGTTGACCAAAAAGTCAATTGTTGACCAAAGTCAACAATTGGCCAAAAGTGTCAATTTTTTTTGTATTTTTCTTGTATGAAATCATATGTACTGGTTTAAACATGGATGAAATCGATTGAAATGGATTAACAAATGGTTTGAAGTTGGTTTCCAACTTGTTTTGCCTTATGACTTGAATATTTGACTTTGAAAAGAACATGACTGATAATGCACATGACCAAGGCCACGAACTGAGACCATAAGGTCAGGGTTTTGACATAGTATCCATGAACCAATAACATGATTAGCGAGTGGCTTGAAACACAAGAAGCTTGATTGCTCAGATGACCAAGACCATATGTTCATTAACAATCACATGAACAGCACCATGACTTTGGATCAAAACCACAATCCTCATACAAAACCAAAGTAAAGCTAGGCCAAGCATGCCAAACAAACATAAAAATTCTGGATCAAAATCGGGGTATGACAGCTGCCCCTATTTAAGCGTCTTCAACTAGAGAAAATGAAGCAGGACGTTCTTCATATGATCATAGTGGGAGATGATTAAATACTAAGAAGACCCGAATTTTGATCCTGAATCCCCATGAAATAGTTAACAATGTCTGTCAGAATCGGCAAAGAAGCAATCTCGAAAGAAAAGTCCGTCTGGTAC
Source organism: Lathyrus oleraceus (assembly GCF_024323335.1). Lineage (NCBI taxonomy): Eukaryota > Viridiplantae > Streptophyta > Magnoliopsida > Fabales > Fabaceae > Lathyrus > Lathyrus oleraceus. The sequence goes on along the minus strand of NC_066583.1, from coordinate 586,216,022 downwards.
GGTGAAAATCGGCCTGAGTACCGAAACAGAAAGTTGACCTGGATACCAAAATAAATGGTAACACAGGAATACCCATGACCTGAACGCCACACATTAGTCTGAACACTAAGCATTGGAATATGAGAGTATCAATGTTGGTCTGATTACCGGAAATCTGGTCTGAACTCCACTTCGATCTGGAGATCGGAAATTGGCTTGAATGCCACTTCGGTCTGGATACCGGGAACTGGCCTGGACACCACTTCGGTCTGGATACCGGGAAAGCTGGCCTGGAATGCCACTTCGGTCTGGATACCGGGAACTGGTCTGAACACCACAAGTTCTTCGTCCTGACTGTTGAGAACTTCTTCGATCTGGAAATCGGGAACTGGCCTGAATGCCACTTCGGTCTGGATACCGGGAACTGGCCTAAATGCCACTTCGGTCTGGATACCGGGAAAACTGGCCTGGAATGCCACTTCGGTCTGGATACCGGGAACTGGTCTGAATACCCTAAGTTCTTCGTCCTGATTATTGAGAACTTCTTCGATCTGGAAATCGGGAACTGGCCTGAATGCCACTTCGGTCTGGATACCGGGAAAACTGGCCTGGAATGCCACTTCGGTCTGGATACCGGGAACTGGTCTGAATACCCTAAGTTCTTCGTCCTGATTGTTGAGAACTTCTTCGATCTGGAAATCGGGAACTGGCCTGAATGCCACTTCGGTCTGGATACCGGGAAAACTGGCCTGAATGCCACAAGTTCTTCGTCCTGACTGTTGAGAACTTCTTCGATCTGGAAATCGGGAACTGGCCTGAATGCCACTTCGGTCTGGATACCGGGAAAACTGGCCTGAATGCCACAAGTTCTTCGTCCTGACTGTTGAGAACTTCTTCGATCTGGAAATCGGAAACTGGCCTGAATGCCACTTCGGTCTGGATACCGGGAAAACTTTTCATGTCTATCAGCATCGGCGAAGATAACAAAACAGTGATACGTGAGCCGGCACGCATGCCAAAGACCTATGCTGGGGATAACAATCGAAAGATTGACCAAAGAGTGCATGAGATATATTATCTATAGCCGTCAAAACGTAGATAATACACCCGCATGGAAGATTATCCATAACCGGGTTGTAGGTTGCTAAATGAATAATCGACCGAAAAGAAAGGTATCAGGGTACCAGGGCTAGGCATGCCAAAGATGACCAATCAAAAGAGGATAAAGTTTCTTACTCGGAGCAAATAACCAAAAGAAAGGGGAAGACCCACTGGGGACAATACTGCTTGATCAGGGCAAGTATCCAAAGGGGACAAGACTATCAATACCACAAAGAGGGAATTACATTTACCGGTTAGTAGGCAGAAAACCACGGAAAAGTAACCAGTCATCGATAGGATGAGCACACAGGGTTAACTCCACCAAGGGGATGAAAGTGGGATTTTACAGCTACCAGTTAATGGGTAGAAAACCACAAAGATAGGACTTACAACTACCGGTTTGTAGGTAGAAGCCACTGAAAGGTAACCAGTCATCGATAGGATGAGCACAAAGGGTTAACTCTGCCAATGGGATGAAAGTGGGATTTTACAACTACCAGCTAGTAGGTAGAAAACCACAAAGATAGGGCTTACAACTACCGGTTTGTAGGTAGAAGCCACAGAAAGGTAACCAGTCATCGATAGGATGAGCACAAAGGGTTAACTCTGCCAATGGGATGAAAGTGGGATTTTACAACTACCAGCTAGTAGGTAGAAAACCACAAAGATAGGACTTACAACTACCGGTTTGTAGGTAGAAGCCACAAATTCTGCTGAGGATGAGATGAATGAGTGCCGGTTAGTGAGCGACTATTCATTTATGCCCCAGGGAAGCACGGGAGACAGCCAACAGGAAGCCAATTTAGGATCGATCCAAAAAGGCAGACTGAAATAGGACTCATCCTAATGAGGAAAGAACTCAATAGGGAAAACCCATCCCGTTAGGGAGGGAACAGAAACAACCGTCATCCACGAGGATATAGCTCAGTGGGGAGCGTAGAAGGAAATGGTAGACACTTTCTGCTTAAGGGGTAGACTCTACATGGAGAGATCAGACACACCCACTTCTGCTAAAGGGATGGAACCAATGCTTGCAAGATGCTGCCAACTTCGAGGAGTAACACTGCTAGGAATACCCACTCAACTAAGGAGTCACTTGTTGGGAAAGCACCAACCTCTCAACCATGCTGATGAACCCAATTCTGAAGCCGATCCAATGGCGCGAAGCTAAACTCTTTCCAACAAACCAAACTCGGCTGGTCACCACGGCCTAGGGCTAATGGATATGTTTGCCATGTTGATGCATGAGTTTTTTTGTTTTACACAATGCCCCATGATCATGGAAATGCTATGCACTAATGATGCAATATGATATACTTATCTAAATGATGAATGCCTAAACACACGTCTCCTCCAGAGACAACACCGGGGAACTCCAGGAACTGTGCTGAGGATCCTATAACCATGTCAACTTCCATCCTGCTGGGGAAAGACAAACCTTGCTGGGGATGCACTCCATCGAAACCGAACTGCTTGGAGATTAACCTGCTAGGGGAGGCAACCCATTCTTATCTCTACTGGGGATGATTTTCTCCGAACCCGATCCGCTTGGGGACCTCGCTGAGGGAAAACCATCAACACAAACCCTACTGGGAAGGCAGTAACCTTCAGGCTCGCTGAGGAGACACTGATCTCAAATCTGTTAGGGAGGTAACCCTCTCACACCCACTAGGGAAATACAGCTCATTGAACACGGAACATCTGTCGAGTCGCCGAACAGCGACATCCATCGTCCACCCACAGTGTCGGCTTTCCTCTTTTGAGAACACCCAGACTCGCCTAGACTCCTCTGATTCATCCCACGAAGATTGAATTCCTGGGATTCATACAAACTTTCCGGTCTTTAGACTTTGAAGAGTCTTCTTGATTAACTTTCCAGGACTGTCGTCGTAATCCTTCACTGTCTTTTCACCGTTCAACTATCTCTTGCCCCTGATCAGGCTTTGCAGCAGAGATCGTTAGATAAAAGCGTGCCCCAGGTATGCCCCAGGTGTTCCGATATTTCAACGCCTAAGTCACTCAAACTTCCGAATAAGATTTCCAGATTTCAACCTCATCAGCATGCATCGGAAGGGACCTCTATGTTTCAAAATGCAAATATTCTTATCAAAATAAACGGATGTTTTCGTAATCAAAACGGTACTGACACAAAAACAAAATTTATTTGACCGAACACACGCTTTATTGACTGGAATAAAAGATGGCTCACAACCGAGCAACACACAGGAAGCAAACCCTGGAAAGAGGTGATTGCACACAACAGAAAAAACTCTATCCTAGTGGCAATGTGAAACCATGATTTCATCGGGTTCCAACTTGGTTACACCCCATATGTCCTCGCACTTTCTGTCTTCTGAACAAGACGCTTCCGATCGATCTCTGTCGGAGATTATCCAAGTCATATCTCAAGCACAAACGATCATGTCAGACGCAGTTGTTCGTTTCAATCCCTCTTTTGCCTGGGCCGCCCTTTCGGGTTTCAGTCCACCGGGATACCCTTTTTTGCCCAAGTCTCCCTTGTGGGGCTTTCGACTTGCCGGGTGTACAGTTTTTTTTCTTTTTATTATCCCTAACTTTTGCCCGAACCTTTTCTCTTTTTCTTGGTTCGCCGGGATGCCCTTTTTTTGCCTGGACTCTTTTATTCTTTTTGTCCAGCGGGTCTCTCTTTTTTTCACGAAGTATCTTTTAACTGCGTCCGCATTCACAAGGGATGGAAAATCCTCGTCATCCATGGTCGTCAGCAACAAGGCTCTGTCAGAGGAGACCTTTTTTGACCACGAATGGATATTCATAACTGTATTCACTTGCCCCACGGTCGTCTTGAGGAGGAAGGATCCTTTTCAACACCATATCTCTTCCCTGCTACCCACGAGGTCGCACTTCTCGGTTAACAACACGCTTCATTCACTGGGTACAACTGCCCCATGACAAGTAACTGTCAGCCTCTTTTCTCAATCAGGCTCAATGCGTTATACCAAGGCCTCATCCACTCGCCCTTTTCTAACTTCTCATCCATCCGGACTCTTCACAATGAAATCTAGCCTCCAGCAGGTAATATCACTTCTATCCCATACCGCATGAGGAAGGCGTTGCCCCAGTAGATGCACGTACCAAGGTACGACACTCAGGATACCAACTTCGTACTCAGCCACTATCATTGGTGCGTTCACATGTTATCGGGGAAGCACTAGCTCACTCTCTTTAAACTCTCCCCATCAGACATCAAAACCCATTCGGATTCGGGGTCAGGCCCCTCCTCCGGGATCGGTCACTCTCAATCTTTCGATTCGAGTACCTCGAGATGTCCTCATCAGGGACTTCAGACTTCCTTGGTTGACAATCATCAGTGGGTTGTTGGGCGAGATAACCATACAATACCCTCCTCTTGGTTGCTTTCTGGGAGGTATACTGAATATCGTATTCAGTTGACATCACTTGCCCTCTCACAACCCGTCCGTTCGATGCTAGCTCCTCAAGCACATACTTGATCAGATCCATTTTGGACATCCACAAGATGGTATGAACCAGCATACACTGTCTCAATCGGCGAGCAGCCTATGCCAAAGTACATCAAGTTTTCTCGAGCAGTGAGTATATTGTTTCACAGTCGATAAACTTTTTGCTTAGGTAAATTGCGTGCTCTTTTCGACAAGACTAGTCATACTGACTCAATACGCGCCTCATAGACCCCTTAAGGGCTGTCAGGTACCAGATTAGCAGTCGTTTCTTCCCCGGAAGGTATCAGAATCAAAGGTTCCTGCTACTCTTTTTTTTTTTTTTTTTTTTTTTTGCATGATCGACCTCGACTCCTCTTTCGTTTGCAACATGCCTCGGCAGCTTGCTGGGCTGCACTCCATAAGTGCGTTAATTCGAACTCAACAGTATGAGTTATCTCTACCTGTCAAACAACTTAATCCACCGGATGCCCCTCTTCTGCTTGGGACTCTGCCATCATGTCATCAACATGGCATTTGCTTTCACGATGAATCATATCATGAAACAAAGTCACCCTAGACTTCTGATACTTGGCACCGACCTTCTCGATACTGAACGACATCACCTTACAACCAGAAGGTGCCCCTTGTGTGATGAACATGGTTTACGTCATATCATCTGGCAACAGTTCAATCTGGTCTCGGCCAAGAAGCCATCCATGAAGATAAACTGAGCATTATAACCAATCCAATACCTCGTTGTGACGTACCGGGAATTCATCTTTCAGATTAGCTCAGCTCACATCTCGACAGTCCACACACATTCTCATCTTTCAACACCGGTTTCCGCTTCCCTGGAGGACAGTCTTCTCTCCATGGTAACTCGTGCCTCCACAACATTGGTATCCTACCTTGGTGTATCTAGATACAACCAGGCGCACACATACCATCCTGTTCTTGACTTGCCTCCGAAGCGGCCTCAATATTCGCTTTCTGACTTCGGCGGTGCTTGGAGCAACAATTCTGAGCACTCCTCATGCGGTTGAATCACCTTCTCCTCTGGTTTCAATGACCCAACTAATTCCAACAAATCACAATCTTCTTCGCCTTCTTCTTCGGCATGATAGATCGAATTGTCGAAGTCATACAAAGGTGTAACCAGATTGTTATCGATGAGATCAGGAGGGTAATCACTTTTGAGGTTGGAACGAGACAAGTTCGAAAGGAAAACGAAAAACATTGCCATTTTTATTTTTATTTTAAAACTGTAAAAAATGAAAAACAGGGAACACCGCTTTTAATCACAAAAACATCCATTTATTACTGATGCAAAACGTTGCAAAATGAAACACATGAGATGGCCCTTACAATGGACCAGTACGTTTCGGGCAAAACGTATGGCTTTCATGCAAACAAAATTAAAACAGAAATACTACACTTCCGGATGAGCGACAGTAATGCTTTTGGAGGCCTTCCAGTTGCCTGGTACGCACGACTTTATCCACAGCTCGAGCTCGCGGTCGCGGTCGATCTCTTCACTCACTGAACAAGCATGATCAGAATCCAGCATTCCTGCACTGACAAAGATGTACGGTGGACGACGTCCTCTGTTTGGTCTAGACGACTCTTGATCTGGATAACCAATCCCAAACATGTCTGCCTTTACCACTATGTCGATGATCCTGCCCCAACCTCGGGCCTCTTGGTTCTTCACCACCTCTAGAGCTTGTTTATAGGAGGAAATGGACAACTTCTTCTCTTTCTCGACGACAAGAGCGCTCTCCACCTGGACGGTTTCGATTGCTTGACTGGGTATTTCAAGTTTTCCGATGTCCATTTCTACTTCTTTCATCTTCTGGGTCGTGTCTCCCATCAATACACACCCCTCTGTGGCAACGGCCGCACAACAATTATCAACCACAGGGAAGACTCCATCCTGCACCAGAGGTTCTGGGACCACAGACATGGGAACCTTTAACTGATCTTCCTCAGTCATCTCCATTCCTTTCTTGACCTTTTTCACCATCTTCATTTTTACAGGACCCTGCCTGGGTACAGGGTTGACATCCCCCTCCATGATCTGTGCCAAACTGATGATCTTGGAGTCCACCAAGTCTTGGACAACATGCTTGAAAGCCCTGCAACCCTCAACACTGTGCCCGGGTGCCTCAGAATGGAACTCGCACCTGGCATTCTCATCATAGTTTGGAAGCCTCCGCTGCTGTTCTACAGGAATCAAAATCCTCGGCCGAACTAATCCCAGATCTCTCAATCTCCTGAACAAAAGGGTATAAGTCACAGGTGGTTCCTCAAACTGACGATCCTCCTTCTTCTTCCTCACCTGGCTCCTAGCTCTCGGTGCCTTCTGTTGAAGTGGTGGTTGTCGCGGGGGTACAGGTGAGTTACCAACAAGAGTGGTTACAGCAACAGCATAAGGATGATAACGATCCTTACTGCGTTCTTTCTTTGCTGGCACACCACTTGACTCAACTTCCTTTTTGAGCGGACCACTGTCAGAGAGTTTCTTTGCTACCGAGCCAGAGGGATTTGTCACATCGGATGATGGAGCCTTTCCCTGAACTTTCTCCTTGATCATCCAACTCTCAATCCTTTCCAATCCCTCAGACATGGCTTTCTGCCCCAAGGCAAGCCCTTGCACAATACTGAACAATCCCCTCATCATCTCTTTCAGTTCAAGGATGTCGGCGTTGGGAAGATCCATCAGCTTGGATTTGTTGAGTCTGACTGTATGTCTGAATGGAAGAGCTATGCGTACCGGTTGACACCTACAAAATAACAAATGGGTTAGTATGACTCACGCATGCAATGTCTATCCGTACCAGGAATATTCCTTTGATTTTGGTTTCACAGAGACAGATAATTTTTCATCAATAACATTCTGACATCTGGCTATCTCTCAACCAGAATCTTAATCAAAAAGTGGACCCTAAGTACGGATAGACACGAGTTGAATGCAGATGAATGCGATGCAAATGCATGAATGCAAGTCACTGCGCCACCAAGCCATCTGAAGACCCATTCTCTGAACTAGTCATAGTCATCGGGACTAAGTCACCATAAATCCGACTTAGGGAGTTCCGAAATAAACGGAACTGGGGATTACGTCACTATCATCACGGGAACATCCACTGAACGGATGACAGTCAGATCCTCTGAACAGGTACTTTCAAATTCAACCCGGGGATCCGCAATAAACGGAACCCATTGATAACCCACGGACAGAACTCCGGCGTCCCAGAAATAAATGTCCATAAATTTGGCTGAACCAAAGTCAACATCACAACACCACTGGCAGAAACCGTATCTGTAGAGATCAACCCCTCCCCTCATTGGTAGGTTCTAAGAACAGAAGTTTGTCAGCTTCAGCCCTTTAGTCGAGAATAATACGTTTACCACTGAAGGTTTGGCATTATTACGGGATAAAAGACCTCTGCTGACTCCCCTCAACAGGATATCCTAAAGCAAGTTCCCAGTCTCGGGGTCCTCGGATTGAGCAGCGAGAATGTGCCCACCAGAGCTAACACAAACGCGTCTCGGAGGAGAGGCCTCGACTGAGTTATCGGGAAACGGTCACCAGAGTCGACGATTTCTAAAGGAATATCTGTCGTTACGGAACACCCATAGGACAAAATATATCCAACAGAAACCTCCTCTGGAATGTGGGTCTCATGAACGACTTAACGTAGCAACATACCACGCAAGCCTCATGACTATCCACTCTAACACTTATGTGTATGCTCAAGCCTGGGTAGTGGGCTTATCTCTCATAGAACATCCCCCCTCAACAAACAAACAACCCACGGAACCCACAGATACAACAAACATATGTACATGAATGCAATAAGATAAAGCAGGTAAATGCGGAAAATAAATAACTGTACAAAAGAATAAACACCCAACAGACAAGAAAACTACAAAAGCTAGGAGGGACTCGCTTAGGGAAACCAGATCCCCAGCAGAGTCGCCAGCTGTCGCAACCCGAAAAAATACAGGAGGCGAAAAAACAACCGGCGAGAAAAATGACAGAAGAGTCGCCACCGTGCGTTATTTATCCCAAAGGAGGGAAAGGAAACGCTCGAAGTAAACCTGGAGAAGGAAAGGAAAAGACAAGGTCTCGCAACCAAATCTTGGGTTCGGGAGTCGATTATGCGAAGGGAAGGTATTAGCACCCCTACGCATCCGTAGTACTCTACGGGATCCACTCTTGTTGTTCTTGTCTAAAGGGTGTATGTTTATCTAATGTACTATTTACTAAAAAGAAGGGGTCAAAGAAAAATGACTCGCACGGATGTCGCATCCACTGCATACGTATCTCATCTGAATATGAGAATCAGAGTCTTCGTAGCTCGGCTACCTATGGGTTAAGGATAAGTGTGCTCGCTAAGACATCGTGTCTTATGCCTACGTATCTCATCTGAACATGAGAATCAGAGTTGCCGTAGTTCGGCTCACGCACGCCAAACAAAACAAGACACCTACACACAAAAAGGTGGCAAACATGGAGCCCGACTGCCAATCACTGGACTTACATCAGCATCCGAACCAAAACACACACAAAAGGGCAAACGTGGAGCCCGACTGCCAATCACTGGACTTACATCAGCATCCGAACCCAACAAACTCACACTGGAACCCGAATGCCACTCGATGGACTTACATCAGCTTCCAAGCACACAACAAGCACAAACAAACGACAAATCGCTAAGGAGTCGGGAACTCGAGCCTAGCAACTGTCAGACAAACGCACACAAAAAAGGAAAAAAAGTGCCCGGAGTGGTCTCACACGACCACCTGCCTACATACCTTGTCTGGAACAAGGATCAGGGCGATGTAGTTCCTCTTCATAGGGGTTGCCATCTGAATATGGACTTACAAAGGAGGACACCAGTTGTGTCAAAAGAGAGTGGGCAATGTGTTCACGCCCTAGCAGTAGGTGTCGCAGCTCGCTGAATCGAGTCTTAGGCGGTTACCTCTTTGCAATAGGACGGACTACATGCCACAGGATCGGAGACGCTCGGAAAGGTCTAGAAGTGGGGAAGCTCTGCCCTAGAGTTGTCATGCAATGTGTACTTAAGTGTTTAGGATTTACAAATGGGAATATCTACCTAATGTTAGCATGCAAAGGAATGTGGGAATCCTACCTATGTTATCATACAAAAGGATATGGGAATCCTACCTATGTTATCGTACAAAAGGATATGGGAATCCTACCTATGTTATCATACAAAGGGTTCTATCTAATGGGTGCTACCTAAACGGAACAAGAATCGACGAATGGAGCAAGGAGAGGAATGGGGTAAAGGTAGATGGCGATGCATGAAGCAATCGACTTACAAGGTTGATGGCGATGCATAAAGCAATCGGCTTACAAGGTTGATGGCGATGCATAAAGCAATCGACTTACAAGGTTGATGGCGATGCATAAAGCCATCGACTTACAAAAGGGGTGGATGAATACGTGCTGGTTCTGTTAGGTTTTGAAAAATGATTACTCGACGTTGGATCGAGGTTTTGATCTTGTTTTGAAATGGTTATCGGGTGTTCATTTTAATTCTTGTATTAACAGGTGAATAAAGAATGAAAGAGTAAATTTTATACATTTCATGGGAGAGGGGTACATTTGTTATGAATGGGGGTTGTTCATGGCAAACAAACAATAATAATACATGCCTCATACACCATACAAGTAGGCCACAGTTAATCAAACAATTAAGATATAAACAAGTATATAATCGGATCAAATAATCAAAGAATGAAATAATAAAGCATTAAACAATGTATGAGTGTAAGTGCAAAGGAACCGGCTCATTGTAAGAAAACCCAAGAGTAAGCTATGTGAGGTCGACGGCGATGCTTAAAAAGCAATCGACTTACAAGGGTGTAAAAAATGGGCTCGATATTAAATTGAGAAAAGTATGATTTTTTTATAATTTTAAAAAATGGTTTTGAATGAATGATGAAATTAAATTTACATTATTAACAAATGAGACTATGAGTATAATAAGGACATAAACATAAAGAGAAATGAAAATGCTAAAAGAAATAAAACACCAAGGAAATGCCACACATGAGTATTGAACCCACCCCACTCAAGACTATGATACTACCCTTCTCCACCAGGCCACCCATGGTTATTTAATATTGTGATGCTACTTTAAATATATAAATCAAAATAGATTAAACATTAGAATAAAAAACTAAAAATAAAAAAAAGAGTCTGTTGGACTACCGGTAGTTAAACCCAGCCGCTTGGCTGTTGGGTTTTTCAAGGGAATATGAATTGAAAAAAAGGAATATTTATTAACTACTTAGGAATTTTAAACGTGTTTTTTTTTAATGTTTTCCCAAAGTCTATTATGCTAGCAACATATAAAGAAACAAGTAGAAAAGTTCAACAAAAAGAGAAAAAAACGGGAACAGTAACCCTTCGTTGCCTTTGAGTTCTCTCCATCTCAATCCAAAGCTCTCACTCAATCGCTCTCTCATGTATCCAAAACCTCTCTCTCTCTCAAAATTGCTCACCAGCGAACCCTCTCTCACTCGAACTCAAAGAAAACTCCCTCTGCTCTCGCGTCCCCAACCTTCGCTCATCTTTCACAATCCCTCACACAATCGCCCAAAACCCTCTCACTCGCGCTCTCTCTATCTCGACTCAACGTATCTCTCTCGCCCTCAACCCCATTCCCAAATGCATAAAACCCACAGCTTAAAGGAACCTGAAGTTTACCTCCGATAGCGATTTGGTAGTGACGATGAACGATGAAGCCAAAACTTCACTCTTTCGCCTCTCCGATCCGGGTATCTTTCGATTTGGGATTTAGGGTTTTTGTGTTTTGAAATTCTCTTCGCCGTCTCCTCCTTTTTCTGATTTGCTTCCTTCTCCTTTTTATATTCACAACTTTAGGGTTTAGGGTTGTTGTATGGAATTCCCAAAGAATATCTTCTGCAAACTGCCTTTGATACGCTCAGTTGGGATTGGCCTTTTTGATGCTTGATTCGGAACCGGTAATCTGAGCTGCGCTTTCTTCTTCGTTGTTTTGTCTGGATGCCAAATTGGGATGTTTTCTTGAATTTTTACTGCTTTGGCTTATTACTTTGTATTGTTTACTGCAGTGAAAAATTAGAAGGAAATTACAACTTCAGTTATCACAAGGATTCTTCATCGTGATTTTGGGTTGAGTGAACTAAAACAAAGTCTTTGATCTCCCTGACCGGGTAACTTTGGGCTGTGCAAATCATTTCCACCAAGAATGGAATTTTCTCTCACGATTTGATTGTTGTTTTGCTGCAGGATTTGTGTGAAGGTAATCTGAGATATCGGATAGGTAAGGCTGGATAATCCGCTGAGTGTCACGTTTTGCATTGCTTTTGTTACAAACAGACTTATCCGAATTGGGATTAGGAAGTAAAGGAATTGTTGAAGTTAATGCTGATTTGCTGAGGTTCTTGAATTGGCTGGAAATGCTGCAAGGGACAACAGGAAGACTGAAAGACTTCCACGCATTCTTGAAGTAGGACGCCGATTCTGATCTGGTTGTGAATTGAATAATTCGTCAGTCCTAGAAACTGCCTGTACCGGTGGTCCTCTTTGCTCTCCTTGTCTGGCAACGTGTGATGAAGCCATAACCTTTGCTTGTTGGCTATTTGCTGTTTAATGCAGATGCGATTTTTTGCACCAGCTGGATGAATCAAAATCAAGGGCCATCAGTTCATGCTTTTGGGTGATGAGGTAATACAATACATCCTTGCCATGCGTCTGTTTGAAATCCATGGCAATGTTAACCGATTTTTCAAGTTGTTGTTGCTCTAAAGGTGAGTTTCGCAACATGGTTGGATTTCAGGTTGCATTGGCCTTCTTCTATTTAATGTTGAGTTTTCTCCTGTGTAAGGACTGATGCACCTTTGGATAACATGTACTAAAAACTCTTAGTCGCATGAATTGGTTTCCGTTTGTTATGCAAGTTGCATCTGATCTCGCTTAAGAGCTTGTTGGAGTTGGACGACCTGTTGTTGAGATTGCATCTGAAGCTTATGTCTCAAAAGCTGTTGGTTGTACAGATACTGTCTTTTTGGATTTCAACGAGTTTTGGCAAATACCGGTTCTTGGAGCAGGCCCTTCCAATCTGGTCATGAACTGACTGATGTTGTATGGGCTGCAGAATGTTGTGATTTTGCACATCTAAGCATTGGTTTCCAGCAGGTACAATTTGCAACATGGTTGAGGTTTGCCTTCTGACTTGATGTGGTGCAGCAGGGTTCCTGGCATGGTTCAATGGAGTGTTTTGCGCTAGTATTGGCATCTGGGGCGCAGGTAATAGACTTACACTTATTGGTTCGATGATGAGTCTCTTGCAATAACATTTGAACTGTTTTAAAACATGCTGATCACAATTGTTATGGAATTTGAAATGCTACCATTTTTGCAGATACTGAGGGATCTAGGTGTTCAATCTATGAAGTTGATGACTAACAATCCTTCCAAATATATTGGTCTCATAGATTATGGTTTAACTGTTTCTGGTAGGATCCCATGCTATGATTCATCGCAGCAGCAGCGAGAGCAGAAACTTCCTCTGCATTTATCCTTGCCTCCTCAGTTTTTTTTTGTAAGAGACTCGTCTGACATAATCCTCTTTTCAACATTCCAGCCACTTTTGAGGCGATCAAGAAGAGATAGAGGAGATACAGACTCAACTGATTTCAACAGTAGTTACTGGCACATTCACAACAGGGGTTGCAGCGGCGTTAGCAGGAGATATATGGTTGCTGACAACAGGAGTTGATACCAGATGGGACTGCATACCAGGTCCTGGATCGGGAGGTTTATTGCTTTACGGAACTGAACCATGTATCATTCAATTCATGCTCCATTTACCGTAACTTTTGATGGCTATTGGCATTCTGACTTGTAATTCCATCTTGGCAGGTTTGATGGCTGGCTGCATCTGAGAGGCTTTGGCTAGGTTGGTAATGCTGCAGTTATGTATTACTGGAAATGTATGGTTAGTGAAATTGGTGTATGTTGGCATTGTATTGGGATAATGTTTGTAATGTTGCAGGGTTGTTTTGAGATGCATGCCAGGCTGTTATGGTTTTTGTCATCAAGAGGAATGGACTTGAGCCAAACAGGGAAACCTCCAAAGTTCCATTCAGCACAAGCATAAGGACCAATTCTGAGGTGAACATAAAGACCTGCTTGCTGCACCAGCTTTATGAACTTTACCAAATCATGGTTCCCCTCAAAATAATATTTGCCAGGTGAAGGTTCATGCCCATTCCAAAAAACATAAGTTTGAATCACATCCAATCCTCCTTCTTTAGCCTTTTGGATAAGATCTGTGTCGCATCTCAGGAGTACTTCTGGGGTAATGAATGGAGCCAGAAAGTAGTATCCTTCTTTGTCCATTAATGGTGATAGCTTTATAATCATATGAAACAGAAACTTCATGTTGAGCAATAAGTGAAGTAGCAAGTATCACAAACAGCAACACATTGAGCTTGAAGCCCATAATGAATAACGAACCTTGAATATGTTATGTTTTATTTTCCAACACTTTATTCTAAGCTTCAATGTAGAGAGAGAGAGAAAGAGAGAGAAAGTGGTTATTTTTGTGTTTTTTTTTTTACCACATGTAACAATACCTTTGGTGTAATTTGGATATGGACATGGGTTTATTTTAGGGTTCTCGGATTTAGGTTGACTTTGGTCAAAGTTGACCAAAAAGTCAATTGTTGACCAAAGTCAACAATTGGCCAAAAGTGTCAATTTTTTTTGTATTTTTCTTGTATGAAATCATATGTACTGGTTTAAACATGGATGAAATCGATTGAAATGGATTAACAAATGGTTTGAAGTTGGTTTCCAACTTGTTTTGCCTTATGACTTGAATATTTGACTTTGAAAAGAACATGACTGATAATGCACATGACCAAGGCCACGAACTGAGACCATAAGGTCAGGGTTTTGACATAGTATCCATGAACCAATAACATGATTAGCGAGTGGCTTGAAACACAAGAAGCTTGATTGCTCAGATGACCAAGACCATATGTGCATTAACAATCACATGAACAGTACCATGACTTTGGATCAAAACCACAATCCTCATACAAAACCAAAGTAAAGCTAGGCCAAGCATGCCAAACAAACATAAAAATTCTGGATCAAAATCGGGGTATGACACCAGGTAGTATGATTCAACATATACTGGTACGGACGCTTAGCAGCCCAAGCCAATGCGCAACAAGTCTTTTCTAGCATAGAATACTGAGTCTCACAGTCGGTGAATTTCTTACTGAGGTAGTAAATAGGATATTCTTTCTTTCTAGTTTCGTCTTGCTGACCCAGAACACAACCCATACTTTCTTCAAGCACAGTCAAATACATGATCAATGATCTTCTTTCAACAGGTGGTGACAGAATCGGAGGTTCAAGCAGATACTCTTTGATACTGTCGAAAGCTTTCTGGAAGTCTTCGATCCAATCACAAGACTGGTCTTTTCGAAGAAGCTTGAATATAGGCACACACGTGGCAGTCATGTGTGATATGAATCTTGAGATATAATTCAAACGGCCGAGAAAACCTCTGATTTGCTTCTCAGTTTTGGGCGCAGGCATCTCTTGTATTGCTTTGACCTTGGTAGGATCAACTTCAATACCCTTCTCAATGACAATAAAGCCCAACAACTTACCAGAACGAACACCAAATGTATATTTATTGGGATTCAAGTGGAGTTTGTACTTTCTCAAACGCTGGAATAACTTCAACAAGTGGTCAACATGCTCTTCTTCATCACTAGATTTAGCAATCATATCATCAACATAGACTTCGATCTCTTTATGCATCATATCATGGAAAATAGTGGTCATTGCTCTCTGGTATGTTGCACCGACATTCTTTAAACCGAAAGGCATCACTCTATAACAGATTGTTCCCCAGGGTGTAATGAATGTGGTCTTCTCCATATCTTCGGGTGCCATCTTAATTTGATTATAACTGGAAAATCCATCCATAAGCGAAAAGACTTTGAATTTAGTTGTATTGTCTACCAACATATCAATGTGTGGCAGAGGGAAATCATCTTTCGGACTAGCTTTGTTCAAATCTCTATAATCGACACACATGCGTGCTTTTCCATCCTTCTTTGTGTAACACCTCAAAATTTGCCCTCCTCTTTTGGGACTAGCTTAACATATTGCATTGCATTTTTAGGTCATTAGTTATTGCATATTGCATATCATGTGGTTACATTGTGCAAGTCATCCTCATAAGTCTTGATCAGAAGATGAAGAGGTGGAGATGCAAGCCTAGGGTTTTATTGACTGATCATTAGCCATCTGAGGATTGGGCTATGAATTAGGGTTTTAATTCTCAAGGAGATGGGTCTTGATCTTGTTTGAAGTGATACATCATCATCATCATGGTTTTGATATCATCCAAGAGGTTCAAGTGGTTGATCATATTCCTTGAGATTAGGGTTTTGACCACTGGTCAACCCTAATCAATTGCATTGGGCCAATCAGGGCAAGGCAAGGAGATGGGGTCTATAATGGATATGGGGATCATTTCATGATTGTATTGAGCTTATGGAGGCTAGGGTTTCATCCTTGAGCCATTTCATCAGAAGATTGGGGCTCAGCTTGATCAGTGCATTGCCAAATTCATCTATCAGCTGAAAAAGTCAACTGTGGTCAACTGTGCTTGATTTTATGGATTTGGAGGTAGGAGAGGGTTAGAGACACTTCATTCAGGTTGAAACAAGTTTCATTTGACATGTCAAAGCTCAAGAATGAAGAAAATAAAGTCAGGACAAAAATTGCCAAAAATAGAAAGTGACTTGTAATGGAAGTTTCCAAAAATGGAAAGTTTTTCATCACAAAATTACGTGTCCAAAAAAGCTTCAAATGAAAATTTGTTCAACATGAAAGTTGTAGATCTTGGTCTCACCTTTTCAAAAAGTCCAAGAACTTGAAATTCCCATGTATGGTTGACAAGTTATGGTCCCTTCATTTTCCAAAAATGCCTATAATCAAAGTGGCATAACTTTCACATGGGATGTCCAAAATGGATGATCTTTTTATGAGCAAACCCCATTTCACATGTACTTTCATGGTGTATGATCAAAATTCATCAAAAATGGTCAATGCAAAAAGTCAAAATTCAAGTGGACTTAAGTGTATTTTTGGTGTGAACATGTGATTTTGAGATTTACAAGGCCAATTGACATGAGACCAAAGCCAACACACTCCAAATGCCAATTGAAATTTGTTTGAGCTGTCATCTTGCTGTCACATAGCCAATTTGGAAAGGTCACTTTTGCCCTTGCATTAAGAAAACACATTATGCTAATCCAACTCATTTTTGCTAATTTGAGATTAAGAAGTGATTAAGGCATTGGTATAAAGCTCTAATTGTAACAGAATGCTAATCACAATTGCACATTCCAAGAAATCTAACAAACTTTCCCTCCATTTTCTCCCAAATTCTCCAAGAACCTCATCAACATTTTTCATCAAATCTTCATCAATTCTCAACCAAATTGGATAATTCTTTTTGATTCGTGCTCCATGGACCAAGATCTACAACTGTTTTGATATGCCATTGCCAAACACATCAAGATTCGTGACTGTCCAAAGCTTGTGCGACAATGGAGTTTTGAGATTTCTTCCAATTGAAGCATCCTTGAGCTAAGGCACGAGTCCTATTCAACTTCCTATACCTTGATGTCCATCTGTTTTGGAAAATTACACGCAAAAGCATTAAGATCAAGCACTGCCTTCATCATTAGGTATTTTTTCGAATCTCACCATTGCTTGCATTATTATAGGCGTTTTGAAGATCACTTAATGTAGATGAACATGATGTGTTTAGTTTGTGAATTGATTGAGTGAGGTGAGAGAAATCTGAGTTTGAATGTTTGGAAGTGAAACTAAAATCGTTCGATCCGAGATGTGTGGTTAGAATTAGGTTGATTGAGTTACGTATTCGTCATGTACATGTTGAGACGGTTCTAGTGATATGTGGCACGAGGCATTTGGTTAGATTCATTGTTCATGATTTTCTGGAATTTTCTGGATTTGTGTTTGAAGAAGATGACGAGAAATGCGTTTGATCCATAATTTGCCTTGCCTCGTTTGAATTCGTGTTTCCCTCCAGCGCTATCCAATCAGCGCGCGCCATGGCTTCTTTTCAAAACGCCGTCGTTTTGGCCAGTGGCATTAGTATTACAAAAATGCCACTGGCGTATTTAATTTATATTATTTCAATTTCTTTTTTTCATTTTTATTTCATTTGATTACATGATCTTACAAAATTCATAGAGGCTTCAAAACTCATCGAAATTTTGTGAAATTTTTTGCATTGTTCTCATGATGGTGTGTAGAATTTGATTATGATTTTTGTGGATTTTTTGCACGTGTGGAAATTTAATTGGCCTAAGGTTTGATTGTATGTGTCACATTTGCATATGTTTTGCCAAATCCTTCATGAAATGATGATACCTTTAAAGAAATGGATGAAATTTTTTGTGCTTATTCTGGACTCATTGCTGGTGATTTTCATGTAGAGTTTGTGATTTTTGGATACTTGGTTGATTAGATATGAATTTTTGATTAGAGGTGTGACAATTTGTGTCACACCAAGCTAGGTCAACTTCATGATTTTATTTAAAATGCTTAGGGATGTTGATTTGAGCTGAAATTTTGTGTGGATGATCATTGATATGTCCAGATTACATGAGAATTTTTCTGGAATTGTTGATGGCATTTTCTAATTGATTGATAATTTTCTTCTCTGTTGGCTCATTTTGTGAGTTTGTGTGACACATGTTGGAATTTCATTTGTGAAATTCTCATATTGTATTGAAAGAGGATGAAATTTGACATGTGCATTCTAGACACATTATAGGACATCATGGTTTTGATCCCATTCATTTCTTAATTGTTGTCACTGTTTTATGATTTATGGAATTTGATGCTTGTGTTGATGCCTTGAATTGGCTTGTATAAATGTGTCTGGACTTCTTGATTTTCATTGACCTACTTCCTTTTGTCCAATTGAGCTGAAAATTGACATGTTATTCCTTGAATGTGTCCTGTTTAGGTGTGAATTTTTGTGGAATTAATTGAATTGTTTTGATATGGATTTGATTGAGATAGTTCTGTTTGGTCATTTGGAGTTGCAAATTGCATGTTTGATACTAAATTGTGCATGAAATGATAATGGTGATTGATATGAGCATGGGACCAATTGCATTTGCTTCTAATTTGTTTGAATGTGATTTTGGATAATTTTCACTTGCTGTTTAGGATTTTTTATCTCCTTTGGACCCTAGGCTTGGCCTAGTGGTCTAGTTTCTCACATTTGGTTTGGATTTTCAGGTTAAAAGTGCAAAAGGCTTAAGGAGAAAAATTCAAGTTGTAAATTGAGATTGTTTGATGTTATCAACTAACATTGATTTTGTGTTGTAGGATTTGATGCTTGAGCTTGGGCTCATGGCTTGCACTTATGTGCATTAACTTGTGTTGTCTGTATAGATTGACTTTTGCTGTTTACTGTTGGTTTGTCTGAGTACTGATGATACTTGATTGATTTCAGGTACATTAAGTTGCTTTAGTTCTTTAAGAAATTGCTTGCTGCTGCTTGGTTTTATAAACCAGTTGAGGTAGAATCTCTATACTCCATGTAGTCTGGAAGACCTGGCCTGTTACTTGGCCAGGCAACTGTCTGAAGTCCTCCTTAAGAGGCGATGTTTGTGATTGTTTACTTTTGTGCCAAGCAGGTGAAGACCTCTATGAGGCAATTGGCGGAACCCAATGGATATGCAATCTATCCCCCGCTATTCTGTTGAGTCGTCCCTCTGCTCACACCACTGTGTTGATGCATTGGGACACAAACCCAAGATCTTGTACTTTGTACAGTTGTGTCAGAGTCTTGAGCGTAGAAGGGTCCCCCCATTCTGGACCCACGCTCCTTCGTCTGAAGCTCTCCCTGATCAGGGATAAGAGCTGTGAAGTCTCATCTTCACTCACCTTTCATCTGCTTCACCCTGACTCTCAATGTCAGGGTTAAGAGCGAATACTACCTTGTACAGATGACTTGCCTCGGCAGTCCACCCTTGTTTGAGCCTCACTTGACTGGATATAGTGTGTGCTATGTGAAATTTTTGTTTTATTTTGATTGATGCTTGCATGCTTGCTTTCTTCCTGGATAGGATTAGCTTGCTGTTGTGCAAGTAGGTAGAAACCACAACATAGGGCAATGATGCATGATAACACTAGGCTCGAGTACAGCTCCCTGGTAGTGTGTCTCCCCTTGGTTTCTGGCTAGAATTTCTTTCCCTTTCAGGGGAACTACATCGCCCTGATCCTCGTTCCAGACGAGGTATGTAGGCAGGAGACCGTGCGAGGTCTCTCCGGGCACTTTTCTTTCTTTTTGTGTGTGTGCTTGACGGTTATAGGCTCGAGTTTCCGACTCCCTATTAACTTGTTTGGTTGTTGTGTGCTTGGAAGCTGATGTAAGTCCATCGAGTGGCATTCGGGTTCCAGTGTGCGTGTGTTTTGGTTCGGAAGCCGATGTAAGTCCAGTGATTGGCTTTCGGGCTCCACGTTTGCCTTCTTGTGTGTGTTCTGGTTCGGATGCTGATGTAAGTCCAGTGATTGGCCTTCAGGCTCCATGTTTGCCGGCGTGTTTGTTTGTTTGTTTGGCGTGCGTGAGCCGAACTACGGCAGCTTTGATTCTCGTTCCAGACGAGATACGTAGGCATAGGATGCGATATCCTAGCGAGCCCCTTCCTCTTAACCCCATCTGTGTTGTCTTCAGTGCGTGTGTGTGTGATGTCTGTTTGTTTAGCAACCTTTTCTTTCTTCTAGAGCGTGGATCCCATCGAGTACGACGGACGTGAGGGGTGCTAATACCTTCCCCTTGCGTAACCGACTCTCGTACCCTTTCTCTTTGGTCGCGAGACCATGCTTTTTCCTAGGTTTACTCTGAGCGTTTCCTTTCCCTCTTTGGGATAAATAACGCACGGTGGCGGCTCTGTTTGTTTTTTGTTTTAGCCCGCCGGTTGTTTTTCGCGGATGCGACAGCTGGCGACTCTGCTGGGGACCCACAAGATGTTGACCTGTGCTGGTCTATCTTCCCTAAGCGAGTCTCTCCTAGCGTTCTAGGATAGTTTAGGTTGCTTGTGCCGCTTTATTTATTGCATTTATTATTCTGACAGTGTATATATTTGCATAAATACTTGCATGCATCATACTATCATTCTATTATCCTTTGTGCAGGTGGTTCCTCTGTTTCGGGGTGGGTGTTCTGAGAGGGGCTAAAACCCAGGCCCGAGTGTACACCTAGGATTAGTGTGGTCTCACGTTCCTCATTTGCTATATTAGTATATTGTTGTAACGTGACATACCACAAGCCGGACGAGGTTCATTGGAGAGCTTTCCATTGTGGGATACTCCACTTTGGTTTAGTTATCTCTTCTGGGCTATTGACTCTGGTGACCGATCATTTCCCGGATCTTTGGTTTAGACGATCTCAGGAGAGCTACAATGGCACACCCGAAAGGGCAAACCCATTGAGTATCTTTGCCCGATTGTCGAGACTATTATCCGTCTTGGGGTGACCTGATTAGAATTTACCTGTGAGGGGAGGGTGATTCTTTCAGATGCATGTTCAGATGGTGACTCAGATGGTGACTTTTGGTTCCGTTGATCAGAGTCATATTTATAAGTCGGATTTATGGCCATTTATGTCCGAGACGCCGGAGTGCTGTCCGTGTTATTTATTAGTGGGGATCCGTTTATTTCAGGATTCCCCGGGCCGATTCGAAGATTATTGGGTATCTGCTCAGAGATTGTTTGGTGATGATGATGATGTATCTGTCTTCCGTTTATTTCGGAACCCTTGAGGAAGATTGGTAATTACATGTTCTTTCAGATGGTTGTGATCAGTTCAGAGATCAGGGTTGTGACTCAGAGCAACAGATGATCAGATGACTCGGAGGATGGCACAGTGCATTGCATTCATTCATCAACATCATCACATTTTGCATTTACTTGCATCTAACACATGTCTATCCATATGCAGGGACCCTTTTGATCGAGATCCTGGTTGAGAGACTTTCTGCTCAGATATGAGAAGACCCGGCTTGAAGGACGATGTTGTCTATAGCTTCTTCAACCCCGAGATTGATGAGCTGAGAGATATGATAGCATTGATTACACCCGACCATGTGGGGATGTTCAGAGAGGCATACGGTAGTATCCTGAAGATGGTTTTCAGGCTCACTGACAGTGACAGAAGTGCCATTCATACTCTTCTCCAGTTCTATGACCCGGGCCTGAGATGCTTCGTGTTTCCAGACTATTTGTTGGGGCCTCTGATGGAGGATTATGCTAGCATTCTGGGTGTTCAGATCCGCGATCAGATTCCTTTCTGTGCTATTAGGAGAGAGCCTGACGTCCTTGGGATTTCCCGTGCTCTTTATTTGAGTCCGGAAGTGACCAAGGAGGGTTTGAAGGAGAAAGGAAAATTACCCGGTTTTCATTTGAGTTTCTTGGAGGCTAAAGCCAAGGAACATGCTGCAGTGGGTAACTGGAAGACGGTTTGTGCCTTGATTGCTGTGAGCATTTATGGTGTCATCATGTTTCCTAATCAGAAGAGCTTTGTGGACCATAATGCCATCAGATTGTTTATACAGGGGAATCCTATTCCTACTCTGATCGAAGATGTCTATTACTCGATTCATAACAGGAACGAGAAGCGGCGTGAGGGTTTGATCCGATGCTGTACTCAGTTGCTATTCCGGTGGTTTATGGGATATTTGCCTTCCCGAGGTGCTTTTGCTCATATTGATTCTACGGTCAAGTGGTCTGTCAGATTGATGGGTTTGCGGGCTGATGACATTGCTTGGACTCATAATGGTATGGCTGGACGGGATTTCATATACAGCTGTGGGAGATTTCCCAATGTGCCTCTCATAGGGGTTCGGGGTTGCATTAATTACAACCCGACGCTTCTTAGGAGACAGATGGGGTTTGCCATGGAGGTTCCTCCTCTCGAGCGAGAGATTCAGGAGTCCTTTTACTTCTCAGCTGAGGGTGATCAGGCCAAGTTGAGGCAAGTATCTGGGTCATGGCGTAACATTCAAAGAAAGGGCAAGGTTCCGTTTGGCAAGGTCAACAGCCGGTCTTTCCCTCCATTTGATGATTGGTTGCGGCAGAGAATTGAGATTACACATCTACCATTTCCGGGAGGTGATCCTTGGTGTCCTATGATTGAGGGACCGACTTCCACTGTTAGTATGGAAGAGTTCCTTGAGATGAAGAGAGCCAGAGATCAGTTGCTTACAGAGAAAGCGGAATTGGAGATGAGTGTTGCTCGGATTCAGATGGCTAACCAGGAGATCAGAGTGAAGATGGAGGATCAGGACAAGCGACATGCCCTAGAAGCGAAGCGCTTTGAGATGGATACTGCCTACTATGGGAAGGTCAGTCAGGCTTTGGCATCTTCAACAAAGGAGCATGATATTACCAAGGAGAGATTGGCTAGAGCTTCAGAAGTCATTGAAGATCAGAAGAGGAGGCAGATCCTTGTGAAGACCCAACGAGACGATAGAGCCAGAATCCTTGCTACGGAGTGGGAAGCGGAGAAAGCAAAGATCATCGCCGAGAGAGATCATTACATTGCTGAGAGAGATCATTACTTCAGGCAGATGAAGATTCACCAGAAGGAAGTGGGGAGATTACAGCAGGAGAACACCGAGCTCAGGTTCGCCGCAGAGTTCGCGAGGATGGGTGATGATATAGGGCCATCTGTGAGACCCTCATCAGGCTAGCCTTTCATTTTTGGGGATTACCGTCAGGCCTGTTGACGGAATCCATTTGCTTGTATTTCCTTGTCGATTCTGGGGAATTGTATCTGATTTATATCAGCTGTGATGTATGACTATGGCACTTATTGTGCATTTTGCTATATGATGGTTATTTTCGTTCAGTGATTGATCTTCAAGCTTTATTTGCTTTACTGTATGCACTCACACAAGCACACACATGGTTGGGGGTATTTTGCTGAATCATATATTTCTGATCCGAATGATGAAATCAAATGCTGAATATCAGAATATTGCTGCCGGATTATTGTTTGTCTCGATGAAGCCAGGATCAAGAAACAAAGTGTTCCTCATGTGGATAGACATTGCATTCATGCATGATCATAATAACTTGTCTTCTGTTTTGCAGGTATCAGTTTCTAACCTGTTTGATTGACACAGGAATGATGAATCCGCCTAACGCCGACATTCTCGAGCTGAAAGAGAAGATGGGAGAGCTGATCAATGTCATGCGAGAGTTCGCCTTAGGGCAGAAAGGAATTGCCGAGAAGGTGGGGAAGATTGAAGACTGGCTGAAGATGGGGAACATGCAAGGAAACGCTTCGTCGTCTGGACCGAAGAAATCCTTTGGTGATGGTCAGCCTAAGAAGGAGGATGGCGCGAGTGCTGTGTCTGTGCATGCCCAGAGAGGACGTGGTAGGGATCGTTACTACCAGCACACTGCTGCGGTAACCATCCCTGCTGGTAATCAGTCAGTCCGACAGCAACGTCAGCCACCTCAACAGAGAGCCGGGTATCAAGTGAGAGGAAAGGGGGTCGATCGCCATTTTGACAAGCCACCCGTGACATACGCTGTTCTGTTCAAAAAGTTGATGGATCTTGGGTTGGTTCAGCCAAGGGCGATGGTTCCGATGAGATCAGATCAGAGGCCTCCTAACTATGATGAGAACGCCCAGTGTGAATTCCATTCTGGAACACCGGGGCATAACATTGAGGGCTGTAGAGCATTCAAGAATGTTGTCCAAGACCTGGTGGATTCCAAGGCCCTCAGTTTTGCGCCATCATGGAATGTTAATGCCGATCCCATGTCAGTACAGGGTCAGGTGATGGGGGTGTAATTGCTGGAAATTCAGATCACGTCTATGTGGTGGGGGAAGAGACTGACAGTGACGGTGAACTGGAGTCGTGGATAAAAGCGTGCGTACCAGGGAACTGGAAGGCTTAAAAAGATCAGCACTGTCACTCATCCTGAAGAGTAATAATTTCTTGTTTTCAGTTTATTTGCATGAAAGCCATACGTGTTGCCCGACACGTAATGGTTCATTGTAAGGGCCACCTCATGTTCATAATTTGCAACATTTCTGCATCATTAATAAATGGATGTTTTTCAGTCAAAAAGCGGTGTTCCCTGTTTTTCATTTATTTTTGCAGTTTAAAAACAAATAAAAATGGCAATGTTGGTTTTCTTTCTTTTTCCTTTTTGATTTGTCTTGTCCCGACTTCGAAAAATAATTCTCCGGATCTCGTTGATAACAATTTGGTTACACCTCATATGACTTCGACAAACCGATCTATCATGCCAAAGAAGAAGGCGAAGAAGATTGTGATCTGCTGGAATTAGCCAGGTTGTTTAAACAAGAGGAGAAGGTGATTCAGCCGCACGAGGAGCGATTCGAGATTGTTATTCCAAGCACCGCCGAGGTCAGGAAGGAAAAAAATTGGGGCCGCTTCAGAGGCGAGTCGAGAGCAGCATGGTAGTCCTGTTGAAGGGACATGTGGATACCTTCGCCTGGTCATGTCAGGATATGCCAGGGTCGGATACCGATGTCACTGTGCACAAGCTGCCATGGAGAGAAGATTGTCCTCTAAAGAAGCAGAACGCCAGTGCCTGTATCAGAGAGCCATGGTGACTTTGTTTCATGATATGATTCATCATGAAGTTGAATGCTATGCTATGACATGATAGCAAAGTCCCAAGCAGGAGAGGGGCATCTGGTAGATCTGGCCAAGCTGAATGGACCAGTTGAGACAATTCAAACTGAGGTTGAATTCATATAAGTGCACTATCAGAGTGCGATCCGGTAAGATGTTGGGGTTCATTGTAAGAGAGGAATCGAGGTTGATCTTGCTTAAAAAAAAAAAAATGCCTGAACCGGAGGAAGAAAGAGATTCGTGGACTATTAGGTAGATTGAACTACATGTCATGGTTCACATCTCATCTAACAGCCACGTGTGAACCTATACTCAAGCTGTTGAAAAAAAGAGATCAAACGGTCAGGTGAAATAATGATTGCCAAGGGGCATCGAGAAATAAAAGAATGAGTTGCAGGAACCTCTGATTCTGATGTCTCCCATGGAAGGAACAACTGTTAATCTGTACTTGACAGCCTTCGAGGGGTCTACGAGGTGAAGTGGGTCGGCATGACGAGTCTTGTCGAAAAGAGCATGCAATTTACCTAAGCAAAAAGTTTATCGACTGTGAAACAATACACTCACTGCTCGAAAAAACTTGATGTACTTTGGCATAGGCTGCTCGCCGACTGAGACAGTATGTGCTGGTTCATATCACTTTGTGGATTTCAAGATGGATCTGATCAAGTACATATCTGAGAAGCCAGCATTAACCGGACGGGTTGCGAAAGAGCAAAAGAATGTTGACTGATTTGGGATACTCTCAGAAAGCAATCAAGGGGTGTATTGTCTGATTACATCGCTCCGTAATCCGTGGAGAATTATCAACCGATGAGGTTTGAGTTCCCTGATGAGGACATCTCGAGGTGCTCCAATCGAAAGATTGAGAGTGACCGATCCCGGAGGAGGGGCCTGACCCCGAATCCGAACGAATTCTGATGTCTGATGGGGTTAATGTGGACGAGTTAGTGCTTTGGTTACGCCAAAGGGATCCCATGTTCCCTTCGTTTCCAGGTTAGCATTCGAATGCATCGACAGTATGGGCAAGTGTGAAGTTGGTATCCTGGGTATTGAACCTCAGTGCGCCTACTGGGGCAACGCCTTTCTCGTTGGTGTATGGAATGGAAGCCGTGCTACCGGTTGAGGTTCAGATTCCCTCTTTGAGAGTCCTGATGGACGTGAAATTGCAAGAGGCTGAATGGGTAAGGACCCGGTATGAAGAGTTAAGCCTGATTGAAGAAAAGAGGCTGGCAGCCATCTGTCATGGGCAGTTGTACCAACAGCGGATGAAGCGTGCTTTTGACCAAAAGGTACGACCGCGGGTATATCACGTGGGTGATATGGTGCTGAAAAGGATCCTTCCTCCTCAAAACGATCGAAGGGGCAAATGGACACCCAATTATGAAGGTCCGTTCGTGGTCAAGAAGGTTTTCTCTGGCGGAGCCTTGTTGTTAACGACCATGGATGGTGAAGATTTTCCATCCCCTGTGAATGCGGACGCAGTTAAAAAGTACTTCGTATAAAGAGACCCGCTGGACGAAAAGAACAAAATAGTCTAGGCAAAAATGGGCATCCCGGCGAACAAAAAAAAAACAGAAAGAAAGGTTCGGGCAAAAATTAGGGATAAAATGAAAAAACTGTACACCCGGCAAGTCGAAAACCTGAAAAGGCGACTTGGGCAAAAAGGGGTATCCCGGTGGACTGAAAACCCGAAGGGGCAGTCCAGGCAAAAGAGGGATTAAAACGAACAACTGCGTCTAGCATGATCGTTTGCGCTTTGGTTAAAGCATCATGGATAATACCCGGTGGGGATCAGTCAGAAGCGTCTTGTTCAGAAGGCAGAAAGCAGGGAGAGTCTGAGGATATATGGGGTGTAACCGAGTTGAAACTCGATGAGATCACGGGTTTCACATTGCCATTAGGATAGATTTTTTCCTTTTGTGCGCAATTACCTCTTTTCAGGAATTGCTTCCTTTGTATTGCTCGGTTTGAGCCACACATTTTTTTCAATCAATAAAATGCATATTCAGTCAAATAATTTTGTTTTTGTTTTTCATTACCGCTTTGATTGCAAAAACATCCAGATATTTTTGATGAAGAATCTTTGCATTTTAAGATATACAGGTCCCTTCCAATGCATGTTTATAAGATTGAAAACTCGAAATCTTATTCGGAAGGTTGAGTGACCCAAGTGTTGAAATCTTGACACGCCGGGGCACGGTTTTATCTAACGATCTGTCTTGCAGGTACTGTTGGATATTTTCACTCACTTGCAGGTTGGGATGTGGAAGCTGTTGACAAAACAAATCCCCATGGAGTCCGGTCAGAGACGAGTGAATGGGTAGTGAAGGGATGACGAAGAGACGTTGAGACGTACGACGATCCTTGATAATAATCAAGAAGACTCTTCAAAATCGGAAGATTGGAAAGTCTGTGGAAATTCCCCGCAGGGTCCAACCAGGGACGAATGAACGGGTAGAGAAGTGATGAAGAGACGTCGAGGCGTACGACGACCTTTGGAATTAATCAAGAAGACTCTTCAAAGTCGGAAAATTGAAAAGTCTGTATAATCCCCAGGAGTTCGCTCTCCGTCGAGCGCGGAGCGGTTGGGAATACGAGATGATGGAGCAGAAAAGGTCCAGACGAGTCTGGGAGTTCTCAAAAGTGGAAAGCTGATACGAGATTGGGAGGCGGATACCGTGGTTTGACAAGTCGACGGGTGTTCTGTACCGACTTTTCTCATTTCCCAGCTAAGTCTCCAAGCAGAGTTGTGAGGGCTAACTCCCCAGCAGGTCCAAGGTCTGTGGATCCCCTAGCTGAGTCAGGATGGTTATCCCCGACAGGTTTAAAACGGTGTCTCCTCAGCAGCCAGGCCTGAAGATTGCTATTCCCCGAGTGGAGCGGGTTTCAATGAAATATATCTCCAGCAGTGTTCATCCTGCCGGTGGATTGGATGAGTTTCCGTAGCAGACTGATATCTGCATCCCCAGCTGAGTTGATTCTACCTATGGATTGCATGGGTTGTCCCCAGCGGAGTGGCATTCGCTTCCCTAGCAGGGTCAGGATGGTTATCCCCAGCAGGTGTCAGATCGATGCTTCCCCAGTTGCCAGGCCTGGAGGTTGCTGTTTCCCAGCAGAGTATCTGTGAGCATTTCCCCAGTGAAGTCGTCAGGTATCAGTGAGGTTTCCCCAAAGCAGGTTCGGGATTGATATCCTCAGCAAGTCGAAGACCGTTGTATCCCCACAGAGTGTTGGTGGTTCTTATCCCCAGCAGTTTCCCGAGCGGATTGGGTGCAAAGGAGGTTCTTCCCCAGCAAGGGTTACCTTTTCCCAGCATCAGTGCTATTCCCCAGCGGGGTGGAGATCGGAGTATTGACGAGTTCCTCAGCAGAATGGCTCGTGCTCCTCAGAAGAGTCCCTTGAGGGGGATGCTTTTTATGCATTCATCATGTAGAATATAGCATAGCATGTTGCATAGAAAAATAAATCGCGTAGCATTTCCATAGTTATGGAGCATTACGCAGAAAAATCAATCATGCATCACATTGTAAGCATAAGCTAGTCTCAGGCCGTGGTTATCGTTTGAGAAGTGGTTTTGCCCAAAGGTGAAGGTGTTACTCCGAGGAGTTTAGCATCGTGGTTTTAATCAAAGGTATTCTCCAGTAGTGCGATATTGGAAGAATTTGTTTTCTGTCGGCCAGAGATGGAAGTATTACGCGATCAGCGCGATTCAAGCCGTGGTTACCGCTTGAAGTTTTTGTTTCGCCGGATGGTGAAGATGTTACTCTGAGGAGTTTAGCATCGTGATGTCAAATCAGCAATGTTCTCCAGTAGTGCGATACTGGGTGAGTTTTTTTCGTCGAACTGAGATGGAAGTGAAATCGAAGGATGTTACGCGATCAGCGCGATTTTTCGGGGTTCAACCGGAGAAAAGGAAGTGTTGCGGCATTTTCTGGAGATCGGGGTCCAAATGGAGATTAAAGTTGGAGATTATATCCAGGATGAGGTCCTTAGGATTATCTTCTGTTCATGTGTCACCTTAGACTTTGGCGGATGTCAATGGAGGTCGTTATAGGTGTCTTCGGATGAAGAGACGCGCATGTTACCTTCCTTTTGTGAAGGTTTACCCTCTGATATGTCGCCCTCAGAGTGGTTTGGTGTTATTTCCGGTATTGCCAGCGGAATTAGCACGAGAGAATGGGAGATCGGGGTTCAAACGGAGAAAAGGAAGTGTTGAGGCATTTTCTGGAGATTGGGATTCAAATGGAGAAAAGGAGACACGAGGTGTTTTCTG
This sequence comes from Lathyrus oleraceus, assembly GCF_024323335.1. Lineage (NCBI taxonomy): Eukaryota > Viridiplantae > Streptophyta > Magnoliopsida > Fabales > Fabaceae > Lathyrus > Lathyrus oleraceus. The sequence continues at coordinate 586,186,451 of NC_066583.1, read as the reverse complement.
GAGAACGGGGTTCACAATGGCGATCGCGAGTTATCGTCAGGCGACTGGGGTTCAAATGGAGAAAAGGGGACACGAGGTGTTTTCTGGAGATTAGGATTCATTATTTTGGCAAACAGGAGAACGAGGTTCAAATGCAGTGATCTGGGATCATTTGCGCGAAGAAGAAAATTCGGGGTTCAAGAAAAGCATTAAAAAGAAATAATAATCCCCAGCGGATGTGGTGTTCAGGCCATGGTTATCCCTGCGTTACCATTTATTTTGGTATCCAGGTCGACGTTGTTGCTTCAGGTGATCAGGCCAATTTTCTCCGTACCAGACGAATTTTTGTTTCAAGATTGTGTTCTTCGCCGATTCTGACAGGCGTTGTTAATTATTTTCCCATCAAAGTGCAAATTATTCGTTTGTTCTTGGTATTCAATCACTCTTCATCCTGATCATCTGAAAGCCGAGGCTATTCATATCGACAGGTTCACAGTGGATTGAATAGGGGCAGCTGTAACACCTCAAAATTTGCCCTCCTCTTTTGGGACTAGCTTAACATATTGCATTGCATTTTTAGGTCATTAGTTATTGCATATTGCATATCATGTGGTTACATTGTGCAAGTCATCCTCATAAGTCTTGATCAGAAGATGAAGAGGTGGAGATGCAAGCCTAGGGTTTTATTGACTGATCATTAGCCATCTGAGGATTGGGCTATGAATTAGGGTTTTAATTCTCAAGGAGATGGGTCTTGATCTTGTTTGAAGTGATACATCATCATCATCATGGTTTTGATATCATCCAAGAGGTTCAAGTGGTTGATCATATTCCTTGAGATTAGGGTTTTGACCACTAGTCAACCCTAATCAATTGCATTGGGCCAATCAGGGCAAGGCAAGGAGATGGGGTCTATAATGGATATGGGGATCATTTCATGATTTTATTGAGCTTATGGAGGCTAGGGTTTCATCCTTGAGCCATTTCATCAGAAGATTGGGGCTCAGCTTGATCAGTGCATTGCCAAATTCATCTATCAGCTGAAAAAGTCAACTGTGGTCAATTGTGCTTGATTTTATGGATTTGGAGGTAGGAGAGGGTTAGAGACACTTCATTCAGGTTGAAACAAGTTTCATTTGACATGTCAAAGCTCAAGAATGAAGAAAATAAAGTCAGGACAAAAATTGCCAAAAATAGAAAGTGACTTGTAATGGAAGTTTCCAAAAATGGAAAGTTTTTCATCACAAAATTACGTGTCCAAAAAAGCTTCAAATGAACATTTGTTCAACATGAAAGTTGTAGATCTTGGTCTCACCTTTTCAAAAAATCCAAGAACTTGAAATTCCCATGTATGGTTGACAAGTTATGGTCCCTTCATTTTCCAAAAATGCCTATAATCAAAGTGGCATAACTTTCACATGGGATGTCCAAAATGGATGATCTTTTTATGAGCAAACCCCATTTCACATGTACTTTCATGGTGTATGATCAAAATTCATCAAAAATGGTCAATGCAAAAAGTCAAAATTCAAGTGGACTTAAGTGTATTTTTGGTGTGAACATGTGATTTTGAGATTTACAAGGCCAATTGACATGAGACCAAAGCCAACACACTCCAAATGCCAATTGAAAGTTGTTTGAGCTGTCATCTTGCTGTCACATAGCCAATTTGGAAAGGTCACTTTTGCCCTTGCATTAAGAAAACACATTATGCTAATCCAACTCTTTTTTGCTAATTTGAGATTAAGAAGTGATTAAGGCATTGGTATAAAGCTCTAATTGTAACAGAATGCTAATCACAATTGCACATTCCAAGAAATCTAACAAACTTTCCCTCCATTTTCTCCCAAATTCTCCAAGAACCTCATCAATATTTTTCATCAAATCTTCATCAATTCTCAACCAAATTGGATAATTCTTTTTGATTCGTGCTCCATGGACCAAGATCTACAACTGTTTTGATATGCCATTGCCAAACACATCAAGATTCGTGACTGTCCAAAGCTTGTGCGACAATGGAGTTTTGAGATTTCTTCCAATTGAAGCATCCTTGAGCTAAGGCACGAGTCCTATTCAACTTCCTATACCTTGATGTCCATCTGTTTTGGAAAATTACACGCAAAAGCATTAAGATCAAGCACTGCCTTCATCATTAGGTATTTTTTCGAATCTCACCATTGCTTGCATTATTATAGGCGTTTTGAAGATCACTTAATGTAGATGAACATGATGTGTTTAGTTTGTGAATTGATTGAGTGAGGTGAGAGAAATCTGAGTTTGAATGTTTGGAAGTGAAACTAAAATCGTTCGATCCGAGATGTGTGGTTAGAATTAGGTTGATTGAGTTACGTATTCGTCATGTACATGTTGAGACGGTTCTAGTGATATGTGGCACGAGGCATTTGGTTACGATTCATTGTTCATGATTTTCTGGAATTTTCTGGATTTGTGTTTGAAGAAGATGACGAGAAATGCGTTTGATCCATAATTTGCCTTGCCTCGTTTGAATTTGTGTTTCCCTCCAGCGCTATCCAATCAGCGCGTGCCATGGCTTCTTTTCAAAACGCCGTCGTTTTGGCCAGTGGCATTAGTATTACAAAAATGCCACTGGCGTATTTAATTTATATTATTTCAATTTCTTTTTTTCATTTTTATTTCATTTGATTACATGATCTTACAAAATTCATAGAGGCTTCAAAACTCATCGAAATTTTGTGAAATTTTTTGCATTGTTCTCATGATGGTGTGTAGAATTTGATTATGATTTTTGTGGATTTTTTGCACGTGTGGAAATTTAATTGGCCTAAGGTTTGATTGTATGTGTCACATTTGCATATGTTTTGCCAAATCCTTCATGAAATGATGATACCTTTAAAGAAATGGATGAAATTTTTTGTGCTTGTTCTGGACTCATTGCTGGTGATTTTCATGTAGAGTTTGTGATTTTTGGATACTTGGTTGATTAGATATGAATTTTTGATTAGAGGTGTGACAATTTGTGTCACACCAAGCTAGGTCAACTTCATGATTTTATTTAAAATGCTTAGGGATGTTGATTTGAGCTGAAATTTTGTGTGGATGATCATTGATATGTCAAGATTACATGAGAATTTTTCTGGAATTGTTGATGGCATTTTCTAATTGATTGATAATTTTCTTCTCTGTTGGCTCATTTTGTGAGTTTGTGTGACACATGTTGGCATTTCATTTGTGAAATTCTCATATTGTATTGAATGAGGATGAAATTTGACATGTGCATTCTAGACACATTATAGGACATCATGGTTTTGATCCCATTCATTTCTTAATTGTTGTCACTGTTTTATGATTTATGGAATTTGATGCTTGTGTTGATGCCTTGAATTGGCTTGTATAAATGTGTCTGGACTTCTTGGTTTTCATTGACCTACTTCCTTTTGTCCAATTGAGCTGAAAATTGACATGCTATTCCTTGAATGTGTCCTGTTTAGGTGTGAATTTTTGTGGATTTAATTGAATTGTTTTGATATGGATTTGATTGAGATAGTTCTGTTTGGTCATTTGGAGTTGCAAATTGCATGTTTGATACTAAATTGTGCATGAAATGATAATGGTGATTGATATGAGCATGGGACCAATTGCATTTGCTTCTAATTTGTTTGAATGTGATTTTGGATAATTTTCACTTGCTGTTTAGGATTTTTTATCTCCTTTGGACCCTAGGCTTGGCCTAGTGGTCTAGTTTCTCACATTTGGTTTGGATTTTCAGGTTAAAAGTGCAAAAGGCTTAAGGAGAAAAATTCAAGTTGTAAATTGAGATTGTTTGATGTTATCAACTAACATTGATTTTGTGTTGTAGGATTTGATGCTTGAGCTTGGGCTCATGGCTTGCACTTATGTGCATTAACTTGTCTTGTCTGTATAGATTGACTTTTGCTGTTTACTGTTGGTTTGTCTGAGTACTGATGATACTTGATTGATTTCAGGTACATTAAGTTGCTTTAGTTCTTTAAGAACTTGCTTTCTGCTGCTTGGTTTTATAAACCAGTTGAGGTAGAATCTCTATACTCCATGTAGTCTAGAAGACCTGGCCTGTTACTTGGCCAGGCAACTGTCTGAAGTCCTCCTTAAGAGGCGATGTTTGTGATTGTTTACTTTTGTGCCAAGCAGGTGAAGACCTCTATGAGGCAATTGGCGGAACCCAAGGGATATGCAATCTATCCCCCGCTATTCTGTTGAGTCGTCCCTCTGCTCACACCACTGTGTTGATGCATTGGGACACAAACCCAAGATCTTGTACTTTGTACAGTTGTGTCAGAGTCTTGAGCGTAGAACGGTCCCCCCATTCTGGACCCACGCTCCTTCGTCTGAAGCTCTCCCTGATCAGGGATAAGAGCTGTGAAGTCTCATCTTCACTCACCTTTCATCTGCTTCACCCTGACTCTCAATGTCAGGGTTAAGAGCGAATACTACCTTGTACAGATGACTTGCCTCGGCAGTCCACCCTTGTTTGAGCCTCACTTGACTGGATATAGTGTGTGCTATGTGAAATTTTTGTTTTATTTTGATTGATGCTTGCATGCTTGCTTTCTTCCTGGATAGGATTAGCTTGCTGTTGTGCAAGTAGGTAGAAACCACAACATAGGGCAATGATGCATGATAACACTAGGCTCGAGTACAGCTCCCTGGTAGTGTGTCTCCCCTTGGTTTCTGGCTAGAATTTCTTTCCCTTTCAGGGGAACTACATCGCCCTGATCCTCGTTCCAGACGAGGTATGTAGGCAGGAGACCGTGCGAGGTCTCTCCGGGCACTTTTCTTTCTTTTTGTGTGTGTGCTTGACGGTTATAGGCTCGAGTTTCCGACTCCCTATTAACTTGTTTGGTTGTTGTGTGCTTGGAAGCTGATGTAAGTCCATCGAGTGGCATTCTGGTTCCAGTGTGCGTGTGTTTTGGTTCGGATGCCGACGTAAGTCCAGTGATTGGCTTTCGGGCTCCACGTTTGCCTTCTTGTGTGTGTTCTGGTTCGGATGCTGATGTAAGTCCAGTGATTGGCCTTCAGGCTCCATGTTTGCCGGCATGTTTGTTTGTTTGTTTGGCGTGCGTGAGCCGAACTACGGCAGCTCTGATTCTCGTTCCAGACGAGATACGTAGGCATAGGATGCGATATCCTAGCGAGCCCCTTCCTCTTAACCCCATCTGTGTTGTCTTCGGTGCGTGTGTGCGTGTGATGTCTGTTTGTTTAGCAACCTTTTCTTTCTTCTAGAGCATGGATCCCGTCGAGTACGACGGACGTGAGGGGTGCTAATACCTTCCCCTTGCGTAACCGACTCCCGTACCCTTTCTCTTTGGTCGCGAGACCATGCTTTTTCCTAGGTTTACTCTGAGCGTTTCCTTTCCCTCTTTGGGATAAATAACGCACGGTGGCGGCTCTGTTTGTTTTTTGTTTTAGCCCGCCGGTTGTTTTTCGCGGATGCGACACTTTGGAATACACACAATATTGGCCACCCATTATGGATACTCAGTGGTAACAAGGAAACCAACATTAATTTGCTTATGCACTTCTTCTTTGATCTTTACTGCCATATCAGGATGAGTCCTCCTCAACTTTTGCTTGACTGGTGGGCATTCTAGCTTCAACGGCAATCTATGCTCTACAATTTCAGAATCCAAACCAGACATGTCTTGATAGGACCAAGCAAACACATCTGAATACTCACGGAGAAGATCAATCAACCCCTTCTTAACTTCTGGACACAATTGAGACCCAATCTTGACTTCCTTCACATCATCTTCGGAACCCAAGTTGACTAGCTCAATCTACTCTTCGATACTTCTTCATCAAATAATTCATCAGATATTTCTTCATCAATCTCTTCCTCAGCCTCAAACACATGGAAATCAAAGTTTGGAGAGGGAGTAAGATCATTGTATTCAATGGGTTTAGACACCAACCTGCATAATGATTTGATATTTTGATTTTAGAAAGTGAATTGTGACCAAATATTATGCAAATGGACAATTGTTTATTTATAATTTTTGTGATTACCGTTTTTAGAAAAGAAAAAAATAAAAATAAAACATCATAAATGTGGATGAATAGAATTGCATTTTATTGATGATAATTTGAAAAATGTCCAACAATGTTCACTTCTCCTTTAGGCATAGAAGAAGGATTTTTCCCCCTAAAATAATGAAAAAGGCAGATTACTTAGAACGATGGACAATAATAGGAACATCAAAAGCAACCCAATTATTGCAAGTCTTGCCATGCGTCACAAAGTTGGTGCAGTCTTTGTCTTCATCGCCTTCGATCACAGCAGCTGAGTGTTGTTCATTACCATGGATGAACCGTCCGCTACGGAAACTCGGTTGCACTTCTTCAATTTTGGCATTAGACGACCCTTGCTGGAATCCCAATCCGGCTCGGTTCTTGTTCTCGGCGACCTCTACCATACGGTCTCACTGATATGTACTGCCATCTTCAATAATTTTTTGTGCATCCTTGAAAGAAGACATGGGGAGTTATTTCCATGCTTGAATCCAGTGAAAAACACGTGTTTTGAGGTTTTAATTTTGGGGTAGTTGAAGGTTGAAAACGACACATGCGCGCGTTTTCAATTTTAAAATTTGTGATGTTCCACTATGATTGGTTAAAACACGCGTGTGTCTATTTTAATTGTGGTTTTAATATTTATTTCATTTTAAGCGCTTATGAATCACTAAGAGCGCTTGGCTTTGTTGGTAAGGGGGTTGACCCTATGGTCAGGGGTTCAACCCCTAGTGCACCCTCTTTGCTTTATTTTGTTTCTTTTCCCTTTTTATTATTTTCTAACATATTTATTTTATTTTTTATTTTATTTTTTCCCCTTTATTTTTATTCTACTAAAAATATTTCCAACACAAACCCTCATTTTTTTCCCTCTTTTATTTTATTGCACTTTATTTCATTTTATTTGAACAATTTTTGATTGACTTTTGGTGTCTTAAACATTGATGGCTAATGAGGTCTAAGTTGTCATGATACTGGATTGATTAGAGTTGATTAAACCTTCTATGTTTAAAATATATTAATGAATGATTAATGGATCATTCATGAGACTTTGAGGCATAGATAGGTTGCTTATATATCAACCAAACTTGGACCATTTCATACATAGATAAAGCTTTTGCTTGTACATATTAACTTTTGATTCCATTTGATTCATTTTCCTTCCATTGTTTATACTAACCCTCTAACCATTATGTTTACTTTGTATATTAATCATTATATAACTTGTCTAACCTAACTATTAATCAACTTGTTAATCTTTAACCCTTGAGTGATATAATCTTCCTTTTGTCAAGCTATTGATAGATGGATTTTGGTTTTGCATAACTTTCATTGTTACAAATCTATTGTAAGTTGATATTTGATCATCTTCAATACTTTGCATCAGTGATAAGTTATCCCCTGATGCGCCATATTTTGAATCTTTTGAGCTAAGGATAGATAATCATCAAGTGTTTATGTTGTACCTATTACCAACCATTAACTATACATTACTAACTTTGATTATCACTAACCATTGTTATTATGACTTTATCATTATTATCTTGTAGTTTACGTTTATGTTATTGCATTATAATTTACTCTATAACACTCATCATCATCATCATCATTGTATAAACTCCTCATGCATGTTTATTTATTGTCACTTACTTATTGTCATCATACAATAAAAAAAACAAAAACATGATAAAATGATAAGACCAAAAAAGATTCATTCCACTTATAATCAACTTGGACTTATAGGATCTCATCATATGACCTTTGCTTGAAGAACCTTTCCTTATCTTGTGATACTCTGCTTGGAGTTCATATGTAACTTACTTACCTATTGTAAGAATGACATCATGGCACTACCCTAGGGAGACATGATTATAAGATCATTATCCTTTGTTAGCTTATGCCACTTTTGCCCACACAAGGCTTTCTCTTGGGCTACCTTATATTGAGACCTTTTACTTCCTTGTTTGGTTACTTTGTATATCCCTTGCATCACCTAATTTCATAATCAAATAAACAAACCAGTGATCCAACATCAAGTAGCATTTTCATAATCAAATTCAAAATACGATAAAACTATGATTAGTATTGTGCACCATAAGCCTTAAGTGGTAGAGAATGAGTAAGAATGGAGCTTTCCTACCCTTACTCTGATTATTTTGGACACAAGCCACTTGACTTGTTTGTCTAAAATATTCACCTCCGCCCATAGACTTTAGTGCAATCTAATCACAAACTCTTTTCATAAACCCTTATTCAAGGTAAAATTAACACAACCCATCAAACCTAATTTTTGTGTCTTAGTGCTTCACACTGAAAACCCTTTTCTCAAAGGTAAAATCAACCAACCCATAAATATTTTCTACTTCGAACTACAGAGCTCTGATTCTTCATCACCCGATGAATGATACGTAGGCACAAGGGCCACAATCCTTGGCGAACACAATAATAAAAACCCAAAAATCTCATTCTTTCACACTCTTTATAAAAATAAACATAATAAAAAATAAATACCCATATATGCAGACAATCTAAATGGTTCCCATGGAGTACCATGAACGTGATGGATGTTAATACCTTTCTCTTGCATAACCGACTTCCGAACCCAATATCGGTTGCGAGATCAATTATTTATCCTTGCACTTCCTATGTGCATTTTCTTTTCCCCGAGGGCTTTATCGACTATTTTCCCTCTCCTCTACGATAGAGGAAATCCAATAAAATTCGGTGGTGACTCTCTTGACTTTTTTCGTATTCTCTTTCAAGGACGGACAAGGTCCCTGTTGATTCTTAGTATTGGCAGCAATTTTGATAAAACAAAGAGTGTTCACAAGATCTTATGTGTGATGTCTTAACATAAGATATCCTATGTACCTGCTGGAGTTCAAGAACATGTTCATGCAGGATTGTTTCAGAATATGGATGTACCTGCTGGAGCTTAAATGAAAGACATGTTCATGCAGGATTGTTTCAAGATGTCATACACAAGGTCATGGCATCTGATATGGTTGTACCTGCTGGAAGTTATAAAAGGAATTATTGAATTATGCAGGATTTTTCCAGGATGTCAGACCTGATGTCATGACATCTTGTACACATAACATTTAGTAGGAATGTCTGGTGTTTTGTGATTGCACAATTAATGGCAATCTATGTATGATTGAAGATCTGATTAGCTGGCGCATTCAATCATGGATTACAACCTGATTTACTTATTTTCCAAGGAGATCTAACCAGCTGTTATAAAAAGATTTGATTGGAAAATAGATTTAGGGTTTTCAAGATGTCCAAGCCCAGCTGAAAGCTTCTATAAAAAGGGACTTAGAAAACCTGTTTCAATACACAACCAATACTGAGCAAAATACAGAGAGAGAGCTAGGGTTTGTGTCTGTTTAGTCGTGAGACTTGTAGGTCATTCAAGTCATCCATTGATGATTGAATTGGACTTATTTGTGGTTATAATTTGTCACTCTAAAGCTGTTAAGCAAGAGTGTGTGTCTACTTGATCAAAGTTGTGAAGCAAGATCAATTGTGTGTCTTCTTGATCAAAGCTGTTAAGCAAGATCAAGAGTGTGTCTTCTTGATTGAAACTGTGAAGTAAAATCAAGAGTGTGTTATTGAAAAGTGTTTTCTTTTCTCAAGGGATTTTTGTTTAAGATCACATGTGTGATTGTAGGGAAGTGAGTGGGTTCTCATATCTAAGAGTGCTTAGGTAGAAATTGCACGGGTAGAGATTAGGTGAGAAAGACTGTAACTTGTTGAAGTGTATGGAGAGTCTTTGAACTGATTCTATTTTAGTGAATTTCCTTCCTGGCTTGGTAGCCCCCAGATGTAGGTGAGTTGGACCGAAATGGGTTAAAAATTGCTTTTGTATCCTGCATTACTTTTCTCTATCTTTATTCTGTTTGCATTACTCAGATATCAGTGTCGTAACGTTACCTTCGACATCTCATATCAGATACCAGAATTTCAATTGATATCAGAGCAGGCATCCTGCTTTGGTTCTGGGTGAGATCTAGGGACAATACTTTATGGTACAATGTGTCGCATCCGCGAAAAACAACTGGCGGGCTAAAACAAAAACAACAGAGCCGCCACTGCGCGTTATTTATCCCAAGATAGGGAAAGGAAACGCTCAGAGAAACCTGGAAAAAGCATGGTCTCGCGACCAAAGAGAAAGGGTAAGGGAGTCGGTTACGCAAGGGGAAGGTATTAGCACCCCTCACGTCCGTCGTACTCGACGGGATCCACGCTCTAAGAAAAGAAAAGGTTGCTAAAACACCACACACACACACAAGGAACACAGGTGGGGTTAAGAGGAAAAGAGCTCGATAGGACATCGCATCCTATGCCTACGTATCTCGTCTGGAACGAGAATCAAAGCTGCCGTAGTTCGGCTCACGCACGCCAAACAAACAAATAAACACACCGGCAAATATGGAGCCTGAATGCCAATCACTGGACTTACATCAGCATCCGAACCAAAACACACACAAGAAGGCAAACGTGGAGCCCGACCGCCAATCACTGGACTTACGTCGGCATCCGAACCAAACACACGCACACTGGAACCCGAATGCCACTCGATGGACTTACATCAGCTTCCAAGCACACAACAACCAAACAAGTTAATAGGGAGTCGGGAACTCGAGCCTATAACTGTCAAGCACACACACAAAAAGAAAGAAAAGTGCCCGGAGAGACCTCGCACGGTCTCCTGCCTACATACCTCGTCTGGAACGAGGATCAGGGCGATGTAGTTCCCCTGAAAGGGAAAGAAATTCTAGCCAGAAACCAAGGGGAAGACACACTACCAGGGAGCTGTACTCGAGCCTAGTGTTATCATGCATCATTGCCCTATGTTCAGGTTTCTATCCTAACTTGCACCGGCTGCAAGCTAATCCTATCCAGGAAGAAAGCAAGCATACAAGCATACAAGCAAACAGAGCAAACAAATATTCACAAAGCACACACTATATCCAGTCAGAAGTGGGCTCAAACAACGGGTTTGACTGCCGAAGCAAGTCATCTGTACAAGGTAGTGTTCGCTCTTAACCTTGCCATTGAGGGGCTAAGGTGAAGCAGATGAAAGGTGAGTGAAGATCAGACTTCACAGCTCTTATCCCTGTCCAGGGAGAGCTTCAGACAAAGGAGCGTGGGTCCAGAATGGAGGGACCCTTCTACGCTCAAGACTCTGACTCGATTGTACAAAGTACAAGATCTTGGGTTTGTGTCCCAATGCATCAACACAGTGGTGTGAGCAGAGGGACGACTCAACAGAATAGCGGGGGATAGATTGCATATCCCTTGGGTTCCGCCCATTGCCTCATAGAGGTCTTTACCTGCTTGGCACAAAAGTAAACAATCACAAACATCGCCTCTTAAGGAGGACTTCAGACAGTTGCCTGGCCAAGTAACAGGCCAGGTCTTCCAGACTACATGAAGTATAGAGAGTCTACCTCAACTGGTTTATACAACCAAGCAGCAGCAAGCAAGTTCTTAAAGAACTGTAAGCGACTAAATGTACCTGAAATCAATCAAGTATCATCAGTACTCAGACAAACCAACAATAAACAGCAAAAGTCAATCTATACAGACAACACAAGTTAATGCACACAAGTACAAGCCATGAGCTCAAGCTCAAGCATCAATCCCTACAACACAAAATCAATGTTAGTTTACAACATCAAACAAAACTCAATTTAATCAACTTGCACTTTTTCCCTTAAGCCTTTTGCATTTCAACCTGAAAATCCACACCGAATGTGAGAAACTAGACCACTAGGCCAAGCCTAGGGTCCAAAGGGGATAAAAAAATTAAAACAGCAAGTGCAAACCAACCAAAATCACATTCAAACAAATTAAAAGCAAATGCAATTGGTCCCATGCTCATACCATTCACCATTATCATTTCATGCACAATTTGACATTAATCATGCAATTTGCAACTTCAAAAGTCCAAACAGAACTATCTCAATCAAAAGCATACCAAAACAATTCAATTAATTCCACAAAAATTCACACCTAAACAGGACACATTCAATGTATAGCATGTCAATTTTCAGCTCAATTGGACAAAAGAAAGTAGGTCAATGAAAATCAAGAAGTCCAGACACATTTATTCAAGCCAAAACAAGGCATCCACATAAGCATCAACTTCCAAAAATCATAAAACAGTGACAACAATTAAGAAATGAATGGGATCAAAACCACAATGTCCTATAATGTGTCTACAATCCACATGTTAAATTTCATCTTCATCCAATACATTATGAGAATTTCACAAATGAATTACCAACATGTGTCACACAAACTTACAAAATGAGCCAACAAAGAAGAAAATTATCAATCAATTAGAAAACTCCATCAAAAATTCCAGAAAAAATCACATGTTATCTTGACATATCAATGATCATTCATGCAAAAAATTAGCTCAATCAAACATTCCTAAGCCAGGCAAATAAAATCAGAAAGTTGACCTAGCTTGGTGTGACACAAATTGTCACACCTTAATTCAAAAATTCATATCTAATCAACCAAGTATCCAAAAATCACAAACTCTACATGAAAATCACCATCAACATGTCCAGAATAAGCACAAAAATTTTCATCCATTTCTTTGAAGGTATGAGCATTTCATGATGGATTTGGCAAAACATACAAAAATGTGACACATTCCACAAACCCTAGACCAATTATTTTTCTATACATGCAAAAAATCCACAAAAATAACCATTAAATTCTACACATCATCATGAGAATAATGCAAAAAATCTCACTCAATTTGGATGAAAAATGAGTGAGATATGAATTTTGGAAGTCATGGCATCAAAAATGAAATTAAAAAGAAAAAGAAAATGAAATAATAATTAAAATAATGCGCCAGTGGCATTTTTGCAATTCTGATGAAGTCCACCAAAACGGCGTCGCTTGGTTTAGATTGCCTGGCGCGCGCTGATTGGCTACCGGTGGCGCCAAACACATAATTTGAAAACAAATCCAGAAAAACGGATCAAACAGGCATGGTTCATCGTTCTTGCTCAAGAAATTTCCAGAAAATGCAGAAAATCATGAACACCAAAACTCCACCAAAATCAACAATCTTATAGTCAAAAGAACCGTCTCTCCATGTAGATTAAGGATATGCAACTGAAATTTCCTAATTCCTAACATACACTCGGGATCGATCGATTAAAGTTATGAACACAAATCTTCCAAACACGATAACTCACTCAATAGTTAATCATTTCAAAAACCAAGAGTATCATGTTGATCTACATTGAATGATCTTTCAAAAGCATATGATAATTTAAGAAATGGTGAAATTCGAATTCATGCACCTTGGAAATGGCAGCAACGATTCTTGACGATTCTGGATGTATTTTGCCAAAACAGATGAACATCAAGGTTGAGGAAGATGATCGGAAGAAGATCCTTGGCTCGAGGTTGCTTCAATTGCAAGAATTCTCAAATCACCATTGTTGAGCTCATGATGAACAGTTGCGAATCTTGTAGCTTCTTCCACTAATCCACCAAAACAGATGTAGATGAAGGTTCAAGGAGCACGAATCAACAAGAATTTTGCAATTTGGTTGAGATTTGATGAAGTTTTGATCCAAAAAGTTTGATGAAGATTTTGAGAATTTTTGTGGATTTGGAGGGAAAGTTAGTTACAGCTCTTGAGAATTGTGATTATCTTTAACATTCTGTTATGATTAGCATCTTATACTTCACCTTAATCATCCTCTTAATCACAAATTAGCAAAAATGAGTTTAATTAGTGTAATGTGAAACTTAAGTGCAAGTCCAAAAATGCCCTTGCCAAATATTACACCATGACAGCTCATGACAGCTCAAACATCTTCTAAATGTCATTTGGAGTGTGTTGCAAAAAGTCCCATTCCAAAATTCCATGTATTTCTCAACTTGGACCATTTTGCCCTTGGATTTTAATTGTTGCACTTGAAAATTGACCTTTTGCATTGACCATTTTTGATGAATTTTGATTATGCACCATGAAATTACATGTGAAATGGAGTTTGCTCATACAAAGATCACTCAATTTGGACATTCCATGTGGAAGTTATGCCACTTTGATTATAGGTCTTTTTGGAAAATGAATGGACCATAACTTGCCAACCATACATGGGAATTTCAAGTTCTTGGACTTTTTGGAAAGGTGAGAACAAGATATACAACTTTCATGTTGAACAAATTTTCATTTGAAGCTTTTTTGGACATGTAATTTTGTGGTGAAAAACTTTCCATTTTTGGAAACTTCCATTACAAGTCACTTTCTATTTTTGGCAATTTTTGTCCTGACTTTATTTTCTTCATTCTTAAGCTTTGAAATGTCAAATGAAACTTGTTTCAACATGAATGAAGTGTATCCAACTCTCTCCCACCTCCAAATCCATAAAATCAAGCACAGTTGACCACAGTCGACTTTTTCAACTAATAGATGAATTTGGCAATGCACTGATCAATCTGAGCCCCAATTCTCTGATGAAATGGCTCAAGGATGAAACCCTAGCCTCCATAAGCTCAATACAATCATGAAATGATCCCCATATCCATCATAGACCCCATCTCCTTGCTATGCCCTGCTTGGCCCAATGCAACTGATTAGGGTTGACCAGTGGTCAAAACCCTAATCTCAAGGTATCTGATCAATCTTCTTGAATCTTCTAATGATATCAAGACCATGATGATGATGATGTATCATTTCAACCAAGATGAAGACCAATCTCCTTGAGAATCAAAACCCTAACTTGAATCACCACCCTCAGATGATTAATGATCCAATCCACTGAAACCCTAGCTTGCACATAACCTCTCAATCTTCTGATCAAGACTTAGGAGGATGACTTGCACAATGTGACCACATGGTATGCAATATGCAATGCCTAAGGACCTAAAATGATATGCAATATGTTATGCTAGTCCCAAGAGAGGAGGACAAATTTTGAGGTGTTACAGCTGCCCCTATTCAATCCACTGTGAACCTGTCGATATGAACAACCTCGGCTTTCAGATGATCAGGGTGAAGAGTGGTTGAATACCAAGAACAGACGAACAATTTGCACTCTGATGGGGAAATAATTGACAACGCCTATCAGAATCGGCAAAGAAACACAATCTTGAAGAAAAAAAATCCGTCTGGTACGGAGAAAGTCGGCCTGATCACCGAAACAGCAACGTCGACCTGGATACCAAAATAAATGGTAGCACAGGGATAACCATGGCCTGAACACCACACATCCGCTGGGGATTATATTTCTTTTTGATTTTCTTGAACCCCGAAAATTTTTCTGATGATTTCATTTTCATGGTCTGAACACCACCTCGGTTTGGATACCGGAAAATTGGCCTGACTGCCACTTCGGTCTGGATACCGGAAAATAGGCCTGACTGCCACTTCTACATCAATCTAAATGTCGGAAGCTTCTTCGATCTAAAAATCGGAAAATTGGCCTGAACGCCACTTCGGTCTGAATACCGCCTCGGTCTGAACACCGGAAAAAGTACTTCGACCTGATCGTCGGAAACTTCTTCGATCTGAAAATCGGAAAATCGGCCTGAACGCCACTTCGGTTTGAATACCGCCTCGGTCTGAACACCGGAAAAAGTACTTCGACCTGATCGTCGAAAACTTCTTCGATCTGAAAATCGGAAAATCGGCCTGAACGCCACTTCGGTCTGAATACCGCCTCGGTCTGAACACCGGAAAAATGGTCTGAATACCACTTCGGTCTGGATACCGGAAAATAGGCCTGATTGCCACTTCGGTCTGGATATCGCCTCGGTCTGAACACCGGAAAACTCTTCATACCTATCAGTATCGGCGAAGATAACAAAACAATGATAGGCGAACCGGCACACATGCCACAGGCCCATGCTGGGAATAACAACCCACAAACCGGCTATTCTTTCCTTCAACCCTAGCCAACGAACACTTTGCGTTTTAGCCGGGGGTTATTCTCTCTTGTTTTTTCTTTTCGGACCCCGAAACTTTTCTTTGATTAACATTCCCATCTCTGCTCGACAGAAACTTTGATTCAAAATCACGATGCCAAAACTCTTCAGAGTAACGCCTTCACCTTTGGGCAAAACCACCTCTCAAACAAATACCACGGCTTGAGACTAGCGTATGCTTGCCATAATGATGCATGATCTTTTTCTGCGTAATGCTCCATAATTATGGAAATGCTACGCGATTTTATTATGCAATATGCTATGCTTATTTTTCATGATGAATGTATAAAAAGCATCCCCCTCAAGGGACTCTTCTGAGGAGCACGAGCCATTCTGCTGAGGAACCCGCCAATACTCCAATCTCCACCCCGCTGGGGAATAGCACTACTGCTGCTGGGAAAAGGTAACCTTTGTTGGGGAAAAACCTCCTTTGCACCCGATCCGCTCGAGAAACTGCTGGGGAAGACACCACCAACGCTCTGTGGGGATACAACAATCTTCGACTTGCTGAGGATATAAATCTCGACTCTGCTTCGAGAAACCCTCACAGATACCCGGCGACTTCACTGGGGAAATGCTCACAGATACTCTGCTGGGAAACAGCCACCTCCAGGCCTGACAACTGGGGAAACATCGATCTGACACCTGCTGGGGATAACCATCCTGACCCTGCTAGGGAAGCGAATGCCACTCCGTTGGGGATAACCTATGCAATCCATAGGTAGAATCAACCCAGCTGGGGATGCAGATATCTGTCTGCTACGGAAACTCATCCAATCCACTGGTAGGATGAACACTGCTGGAGATATATTTCATTGAAACCCGCTCCACTCGGGGAATAGCAACCTTCAGACCTGGCTGCTGAGGAAACATCGTTTTAACAGAGCCGGGGATAACCATCCTGACTCAACTAAGGGATCCACAGACCTTGGATCTGCTGGGGAGTTAGTCCTCTAATTCTGCTTGGGGACTTAGCTGGGGAAATGAGAAAAGTTGGTACAGAACACCCGCCGACTTGTCGATCCATGGTATCCGCCTCCCAATCTCGTATCAGCTTTCCACTTTTGAGAACTCCCAGACTCGTCTGGACCTTTTCTGCTCCATCATCTTGTATTCCCAACCGCTCTGCGCTCGACGGAAAGCGAACTTCTGGGTATTATACAAACTTTTCAATTTTCCGACTTTGAAGAGTCTTCTTGATTAATTCCAAAGGTCGTCGGACGTCTCAACGTCTCTTCGTCGCTTCTTTACCCATTCATTCGTCACTGATTGGACCCTGCGGAGAATTTCTACAGACTTTCCAATCTTCCGATTTTGAAGAGTCTTCTTGATTAATCTCAAGGGTCATCGTACGTCTCAACGTCTCTTCGTCATCCCTTCACATTCATTCGTCCCTGATCGGACTCCATGGGGATTCGTTTTGTCAACAGCTTCCACATCACAACCTGCAAGTGAGTGAAAATACCTAACAGCACCTGCAAAACAGATCGTCAGATAAAATCGTGCCCCAGGCGTGTCAAGATTTCAACACTTGGGTCACTCATCCTTCCGAATAAGATTTCAAGATTTCATTCTTATAAACATGCATTGGAAGGGACCTGTATGTCTTAAAATGCAAGATTCTTTATCAAAAATATCTGGATGTTTTTGCAATCAAAGCGGTAATGAAAACAAAAACAAAATTATTTGACTGAATATGCATTTTATTGATTGAAACTTGTGTGGCTCATGAATGAGCAATACAAAGGAAGCAATTCCTGAAAAGAGGTAATCGCGCACAAAAGGAAAAATCTATCCTAATGGCAATGTGAAACCCGTGATCTCATCGAGTTCCAACTCGGTTACACCCCATATGTCCTCAGACTCTCCCTGCTTTCTGCCTTCTGAACAAGACGCTTCTGACTGATCCCCACCGGGTATTATCCATGATGCTTTAACCAAAGCGCAAACGATCATGCGGGACGCAGTTGTTCGTTTCAATCCCTCTTTTGCCTGGACCGCCCTCTCGGGTTTTCAGTCCACCGGGATACCCATTTTTGCCCAAGTCGCCTTTTCAGGTTTTCGACTTGCCGGGTGTACATTTTTCATTTTATATCCCTAACTTTTGCCCGAACCTTTCTTTCTGTTTTTTGGTTCGCCGGGATGCCCATTTTTGCCTGGACTATTTTATTCTTTTCGTCCAGCGGGTCTCTTTACACGAAGTACTTTTTAACTGCGTCCGCATTCACAGGGGATGGAAAATCCTCGCCATCCATGGTCGTTAACAACAAGGCTCCACCAGAGAAAACCTTCTTGACCACGAATGGACCTTCATAATTAGGTGTCCATTTGCCCCTTCGATCGTTTTAAGGAGGAAGGATCCTTTTCAGCACCATATCACCCACGTGGTATACCCAAGGTTGCACCTTCTTGTCAAAAGCACGCTTCACCCTTTGCTGGTATAACTGCCCATGACAGATGGCTGCTAGCCTCTTTTCCTCTATCAGGCTCAACTCTTCGTACCGGGTCCTCACCCATTCAGCCTCTTGTAATGTTACGTCCATCAGGACTCTCAAAGAGGGAATCTGAACCTCAACTGGTAGCACAGCTTCCATTCCATATACCAACAAGAAAGGCGTTGCCCCAGTAGATGCACGCCTCGAGGTTCGGTACCCGGGCTACAAGCTTCGTACTCAGTTACCACTGTGGGCGCATCCAAATGTTATCCAGGCAACAAAAGGAATGCGAGATCCTGTTGGCGTAACCAAAGCAGTACTAGCTCCTTCACATTAACCCCATCAGACATCAAAATCCGTTCGGATTCAGGGTCAGGCCCCTCCTCCAGGATCGGTCACTCTCAATCTTTTGATTTGAGTACCTCGAGATGTCCTCATCAGGAACTCAAACTTCCTCGGTTGATAATCCTTAACAGGTTGTTGGGCGAGGTAATCAGACAATACACTCCCCTCGATTGCTTTCTGAGAGATGTACTGAATATCGTATTCAATCAAAATCATTTGCCCTCTTGCAACCCGTCCGGTCACTGCTGGCTCTTTCAAAAATCTACCTGATCAGATCCATCTCGAAATCCACAAAGTGGTATGAATCAGCATATACTGTCTCAGTCGGCGAGCAGCCTATGCCAAAGTACAAGTTTTTTCGAGCAGTGAATGTATTGTTTCACAGTCGGTAAACTTTTTGCTAAGGTAAATTGCATGCTCTTTTCAACAAGACTCGTCATGCTAACCCACTTCACCTCGTAGACCCCTCGAGGGCTGTCAAGTACCAGAATTGATGGTCTTTTTCCCTAGGGAGGCAACAGAATCAGAGGTTCCTGCAACTTTTCTTTTATCTTTTCGATGCCCCTTGGCGATCATTATTTTGCCTGACCGTTTGATCTCTTTTTCTTGAATGGGTTCCCACATGGCTGTTAGGTGAGATGTGAACCATGACATGTAGTTCAATCTACCCAGGAGACCACGAACCTCTTTCTTTATTCTCGGTTCAGGCATTTTTCTCTTTTTTTCCTTTTTTTTCCCTCTTTTTTTTTCTTTTTTTTTGTTTTTTAGCAGGATCAACCTCGACTCCTCTTTTCCAATGAACCCCAGCATCTTACCGGACCGCACTCTGATAGTGCACTTATCTGAATTCAACCTCAGTTTGAATTGTCTCAACCGGTCAAACGACTTGCCCCGGTCTGCCAGATGCCCCTCTCCTGTTTGGGACTTTGCTATCATGTCATAGCATAACATTCAACTTCATGATGAATCATATCATGAAACAAAGTCACCATGGCTCTCTGATACAGGCACTGGCGTTCTGCTTCTCTAGAGGACAGTCTTCTTTCCATGGCAGCTTGTGCACAACGACATCGGTATCCGACCCTGGCATATCCTGACACGACCAGGCGAAGGTATCCACATGTCCCTTCAACAGGACTATCATTCTGCTCTCGACTCGCCTCTGAAGCGGCCCCCAATTTTTTCCTTCCTTCTTAACCCGCTCCTCATGCGGCTGAATCACCTTCTCCTCTTGTTTCAACAACCTGGTTAATTCCAGCAGATCACAATCTTCTTCGCCTTCTTCTTCAGCATGATAGATCGGATTGTCGAAGTCATATGAGGTGTAACCAAATTGTTATCAATGAGATCCGGAGAATTATTTTCCGAAGTCGGAACGAGACAAATCAAAAGGGAAAAATGAAAACAAACATTGCCATTTTTATTTGTTTTTAAACTGCAAAAATAAATGAAAAACAAGGAACACCGCTTTTAATTGAAAAACATCCATTTATTAATGATGCAAAATGTTGCAAAATGAAACATGAGGTGGCCCTTACAATGAACCATTACGTTTCGGGCAAAACGTATGGCTTTCATGCAAATAAAACTGAAAAACAGAAATCATTACTCTTCCAGTAGAGTGACAGTGATGATCTTTTTAGGCCTTCCAGTCTCCTGGTACGCACGATTTTATCCACGACCCCAATTCACAGTCACTGTCAGTCTCTTCCCCCATCTCACAGGTGTGATCCGAATTTTCAGCAATTACACCCCCCATCACCTGACCCTGTACCGGCATGGGATCAGCATTAACATTCCATGATAGTGTAAAACTGAGGGCCTTGGAATCCACCAGGTCTTGGACAGTATGCTTAAAGGCTCTACAACCCTCAATGTTATGCCCCGGTGTTCCAGAATGAAATTCACACCTGGCATTCTCATTATAGTTAGGTGGCCTCTGATCTGATCTCAATGGAGCTAACATCCTTGGCCGAACCAACCCAAGATCCATCAACCTTTTAAACAGAACAGCATATGGCATGGGTGGCTTGTCAAAATGGCGATCGACCCCCTTTCCTCTCACTTGGTTCCCAACTCTCTGTGCTCTCTGTTGAGGGAACTGATGCTGCTGTTGTACCGACTGATTACCAATAGGAATCATTACCGCAGCAGTATGCTGGTAGTAATGACCCCTACCGTGTCCTCTCTGGGCATGGACACTCACAGCACTCGCGCTATCCTCCTTCTTATGCTGACCATCACCAAAGGATCTCTTCGTTCCAGACGACGAAGCATTTCTTGGTATTTTCCCCTTCTTCAACCAGTCTTCAATCCTCCCCACCTTCTCGGCAATGACCTTCTGCTCCAAGGCGAACTTTTGCATGATATTGATCAGCTCTCCCATCTTCTCTTTCAGCTCGAGAATGTCGGCATTAGGCGGATTCATCATTCCTGTGTCAATCAAACAGGTTAGAAACTGACACCTACAAAACAGAAGACAAGTTATTATGATTTATGCATGAATGCAGTGTTTATCCACATGAGGAACACTTTGTCTCTTGATCCTGGCTTCATCGAGACAAACAATAATCCGGCAGCAATATTCTGATATTCAGCATTTGATTTCATCATACGGATCAGAGATATATGATTTAGCAAAATACCCCCAACCATGTGTGTGCTTGTGTGAGTGCATACGGTAAAGCAAATAAAGCTTGAAGATCAATCACTAAATGAAAATCACCATCGCATAGCAAAATGCACAAAAAGTGCCATAGTCATACATCCAGCTAATACAAATCCAATACAATTCTCCAGAATCAGGAAAGAAATACAAGCAAAATGAATTCCGTCAATAAGCCTGACGGTAATCCAACACAAATAAGAAAGCTAGCCTGATGAGGGTCCCCCAGACGGCCCTACATCATCAACCATCTTCGCGAACTCTGCGGCGAACCTGAGCTCGGTGTTCTCTTGCTGTAATCTCCCCACCTCTTTCTGGTGAATCTTCATCTGCCTGAAGTAATGATCTCTCTCATCAATGTAGTGATCTCTCAGCTATGATCTTCACATTCTCTGTTTCCTTAACCTTCAGCTTTGCCTCCCACTCAGCAATGAGGATTCGGACTCTGTCATCCCTCTGATCTCTCACGAGAATCTGCCTCCTCTTCTGATCTTCAATGACTTTTGAAGCTCTAGCCAATCTCTCTTTCGTGATGCCGTGCACCCTTGTTGAAGATGCCAAAGCCTGATTGACCTTCCCATAATAGGCAGTATCCATCTCAAAGCGCTTTGCTTCCAAGGCATGTCGCTTGTCCTGATCCTCCATCTTCACTTTGATCTCCTGATTAGCCAGCTGAATACGAGCAACACTCATCTCCAATTCCGCTTTCTCCGCTAGCAACTGATCTCTGGCTCTCTTCATCTCGAGGAATTCTTCCATACTGACAGAAGAACGTGGACCCTCAATCATAGGACACCAAGGATCACCTCCCGGAAATGGTAGATGTGTAATCTCGATCCTCTTCCGCAGCCAATCGTCAAATGGAGGAAAAGACCGGCTGTTGACCTTGCCAAACGGAACCTTGCCCTTTCTTTGAATGTTACGCCATGACCCAGATACTTGCCTCAACTTGGCCTGATCACCCTCAGCTGAGAAGTAAAAGGACTCCTGAATCTCTCGCTCGAGAGGAGGAACCTCCATGGCAAACCCCATCTGTCTCCTAAGAAGCGTCGGGTTGTAATTAATGCAACCCTGAACACCTATGAGAGGCACATTGGGAAATCTCCCACAGCTATATATGAAATCCCGTCCATCCATACCATTATGAGTCCAAGCTATGTCAGCAACCCGCAAACCCATCAATCTGACCGACCACTTGACCGCAGGATCAAGAGAAGCAAAAGCACCTCGGGAAGGCAAATACCCCATAAACCATCTGAATAGCAACTGAGCACAACACCTAATCAAACCACCACGTCTCTTCTCGTTCCTGTTATGAACCGAATAATAGACGTCTCCGATCAGAGTAGGAATAGGGTTCCTCTGCAAAAATAATTTGATGGCATTATGGTCCACAAAGCCCTTCTGATTAGGAAACAGGATAATCCCATAAATGCTCACAGCAATCAAAGCACAAACCGTCTTCCAATTACCCACTGCAGCATGTTCCTTGGCATTAGCTTCCAAGAAACTCAAATGAAAACCTGGTAATTTTCCTTTCTCCTTCAAACCCTCCTTGGTCACTTCCGGACTCAAATAAAGAGCACGAGAAATCCCAAGGACATCGGGCTCTCCCCTAATAGCACAGAAAGGAATCTGATCTCGGATCGGAATACCCAAGATACTAGCATAATCCTCCATCAGATGCCCCAACAAGTAGTCCGGGAACACAAAACATCTCAGACCCGGGTCATAGAACTGAAGAAGAGTATGAATGGCGCTTCTGTCACTGTCTGTGAGTCTGAAAACCAACTTCAGAATACCACCGTACGACTCTCTGAACATCCCCACATGGTCGGGTGTAATCAATGCTATCATATCTCTCAGCTCGTCAATCTCTGGGTTGAAGAAGCTATAGACCGCATCAGGCTTCAAACCGGTCCTCATATCTGAGCAGAAATCTCTCAACCAGGATCTCGATCAAAATGTCCCTGCATATGGATAAACATGTGTTAGATGCAGGTAAATGCAATGTGTAATGATGCTGATGAATGAATGCAATGCAGTGTGCCATCCTCCAAGTCGTCTGATCATCTGTTGCTCTGAGTCACAGCCCTGATCTCTGAACCGATCACAACCATCTGAGGGAGTATGTAACCACAAATCCAACTCAAGGGTTCCGAAATAAACGGAACTGAAAGATACACCATCATCATCATCATCACCAAACAATCTCTGATCAGATAATCACAACCCTCTGAATCGGCCCGGGGAATCCTGAAATAAACGGATCCCCACTGATAAATAACTCGGACAGCACTTCGGCGTCTCGGAAAAAAAGGTCCATAAATCCGACTTATAAATATGACTCTGATTAACGGAACCAAAAGTCACCATCTGAACATGCATCTGAAAGAATCACCCTCCCCTCACAGGTAAATTCTAATCAGATTATCCTAAGGCGGATAATGGTTTCGACAATCGGGCGGAGATACTCAATAGGTTTGCCCTTTCGGGTGTGCCATTGTAGCTCCCTTAAGATCGTCTAAACCAAAGATCCGGGAATGATCGGTCACCGGAGTCAATAGCCCAGAAGAGATAACTAAACCAAAGTGGAGTATTCCACAATGGAAAGCTCTCCAATGAACCTCGTCCGGCTTGTGGTATGTCACGTTACAACAATATACTAATATAGCAAATGAGGAACGTGAGACCACACTAATCCTAGGTGTACACTCGGGCCTGGGTTTTAGCCCCACTCAGAACACCCACCCCAAACAGAGGAACCACCTGCATAGAGGACGACAACAATGATAGTATGATGCATGCAAGTATTTATGCAAATATATACACAGTCAGAATAATAAATGCAATAAATAACAGCACAAGCAACCTAAACTATACTAGAGCGCTAGGAGAGACTCGCTTAGGGAAGATGGACCAGCCGAAAGGTCAACTTCTAGTCCCCAGCAGAGTCGCCAGCTGTCGCATCCGCGAAAAACAACCGGCGGGCTAAAACAAAAACAACACAGAGCCGCCACTGCGCGTTATTTATCCCAAGATAGGGAAAGGAAACGCTCAGAGAAACCTGGAAAAAGCATGGTCTCGCGACCAAAGAGAAAGGGTAAGGGAGTCGGTTACGCAAGGGGAAGGTATTAGCACCCCTCACGTCCGTCGTACTCGACGGGATCCACGCTCTAAGAAAAGAAAAGGTTGCTAAAACACCACACACACACACAAGGAACACAGGTGGGGTTAAGAGGAAAAGAGCTCGATAGGACGTCGCATCCTATGCCTACGTATCTCGTCTGGAACGAGAATCAGAGCTGCCGTAGTTCGGCTCACGCACGCCAAACAAACAAATAAACACACCGGCAAACATGGAGCCTGAATGCCAATCACTGGACTTACATCAGCATCCGAACCAAAACACACACAAGAAGGCAAACGTGGAGCCCGACCGCCAATCACTGGACTTACGTCGGCATCCGAACCAAACACACGCACACTGGAACCCGAATGCCACTCGATGGACTTACGTCAGCTTCCAAGCACACAACAACCAAACAAGTTAATAGGGAGTCGGGAACTCGAGCCTATAACTGTCAAGCACACACACAAAAAGAAAGAAAAGTGCCCGGAGAGACCTCGCACGGTCTCCTGCCTACATACCTCGTCTGGAACGAGGATCAGGGCGATGTAGTTCCCCTGAAAGGGAAAGAAATTCTAGCCAGAAACCAAGGGGAAGACACACTACCAGGGAGCTGTACTCGAGCCTAGTGTTATCATGCATCATTGCCCTATGTCCAGGTTTCTATCCTAACTTGCACCGGCTGCAAGCTAATCCTATCCAGGAAGAAAGCAAGCATACAAGCATACAAGCAAACAGAGCAAACAAATATTCACAAAGCACACACTATATCCAGTCAGAAGTGGGCTCAAACAACGGGTTTGACTGCCGAAGCAAGTCATCTGTACAAGGTAGTGTTCGCTCTTAACCTTGCCATTGAGGGGCTAAGGTGAAGCAGATGAAAGGTGAGTGAAGATCAGACTTCACAACTCTTATCCCTGTCCAGGGAGAGCTTCAGACAAAGGAGCGTGGGTCCAGAATGGAGGGACCCTTCTACGCTCAAGACTCTGACTCGATTGTACAAAGTACAAGATCTTGGGTTTGTGTCCCAATGCATCAACACAGTGGTGTGAGCAGAGGGACGACTCAACAGAATAGCAGGGGATAGATTGCATATCCCTTGGGTTCCGCCCATTGCCTCATAGAGGTCTTTACCTGCTTGGCACAAAAGTAAACAATCACAAACATCGCCTCTTAAGGAGGACTTCAGACAGTTGCCTGGCCAAGTAACAGGCCAGGTCTTCCAGACTACATGTAGTATAGAGAGTCTACCTCAACTGGTTTATACAACCAAGCAGCAGCAAGCAAGTTCTTAAAGAACTGTAAGCGACTAAATGTACCTGAAATCAATCAAGTATCATCAGTACTCAGACAAACCAACAATAAACAGCAAAAGTCAATCTATACAGACAACACAAGTTAATGCACACAAGTGCAAGCCATGAGCTCAAGCTCAAACATCAATCCCTACAACACAAAATCAATGTTAGTTTACAACATCAAACAAAACTCAATTTAATCAACTTGCACTTTTTCCCTTAAGCCTTTTGCATTTCAACCTGAAAATCCACACCAAATGTGAGAAACTAGACCACTAGGCCAAGCCTAGGGTCCAAAGGGGATAAAAAAATTAAAACAGCAAGTGCAAACCAACCAAAATCACATTCAAACAAATTAAAAGAAAATGCAATTGGTCCCATGCTCATACCATTCACCATTATCATTTCATGCACAATTTGACATTAATCATGCAATTTGCAACTTCAAAAGTCCAAACAGAACTATCTCAATCAAAAGCATACCAAAACAATTCAATTAATTCCACAAAAATTCACACCTAAACAGGACACATTCAATGTATAGCATGTCAATTTTCAGCTCAATTGGACAAAAGAAAGTAGGTCAATGAAAATCAAGAAGTCCAGACACATTTATTCAAGCCAAAACAAGGCATCCACATAAGCATCAACTTCCAAAAATCATAAAACAGTGACAACAATTAAGAAATGAATGGGATCAAAACCACAATGTCCTATAATGTGTCTACAATCCACATGTTAAATTTCATCTTCATCCAATACATTATGAGAATTTCACAAATGAATTACCAACATGTGTCACACAAACTCACAAAATGAGCCAACAAAGAAGAAAATTATCAATCAATTAGAAAACTCCATCAAAAATTCCAGAAAAAATCACATGTTATCTTGACATATCAATGATCATTCATGCAAAAAATTAGCTCAATCAAACATTCCTAAGCCAGGCAAATAAAATCAGAAAGTTGACCTAGCTTGGTGTGACACAAATTGTCACACCTTAATTCAAAAATTCATATCTAATCAACCAAGTATCCAAAAATCACAAACTCTACATGAAAATCACCATCAACATGTCCAGAATAAGCACAAAAAGTTTCATCCATTTCTTTGAAGGTATGAGCATTTCATGATGGATTTGGCAAAACATACAAAAATGTGACACATTCCACAAACCCTAGACCAATTATTTTTCTATACATGCAAAAAATCCACAAAAATAACCATTAAATTCTACACATCATCATGAGAATAATGCAAAAAATCTCACTCAATTTGGATGAAAAATGAGTGAGATATGAATTTTGGAAGTCATGGCATCAAAAATGAAATTAAAAAGAAAAAGAAAATGAAATAATAATTAAAATAATGCGCCAGTGGCATTTTTGCAATTCTGATGAAGTCCACCAAAACGGCGTCGCTTGGTTTAGATTGCCTGGCGCGCGCTGATTGGCTACCGGTGGCGCCAAACACATAATTTGAAAACAAATCCAGAAAAACGGATCAAATAGGCATGGTTCATCGTTCTTGCTCAAGAAATTTCCAGAAAATGCAGAAAATCATGAACACCAAAACTCCACCAAAATCAACAATCTTATAGTCAAAAGAACCGTCTCTCCATGTAGATTAAGGATATGCAACTGAAATTTCCTAATTCCTAACATACACTCGGGATCGATCGATTAAAGTTATGAACACAAATCTTCCAAACACGATAACTCACTCAATAGTTAATCATTTCAAAAACCAAGAGTATCATGTTGATCTACATTGAATGATCTTTCAAAAGCATATGATAATTTAAGAAATGGTGAAATTCGAATTCATGCACCTTGGAAATGGCAGCAACGATTCTTGACGATTCTGGATGTATTTTGCCAAAACAGATGAACATCAAGGTTGAGGAAGATGATCGGAAGAAGATCCTTGGCTCGAGGTTGCTTCAATTGCAAGAATTCTCAAATCACCATTGTTGAGCTCATGATGAACAGTTGTGAATCTTGTAGCTTCTTCCACTAATCCACCAAAACAGATGTAGATGAAGGTTCAAGGAGCACGAATCAACAAGAATTTTGCAATTTGGTTGAGATTTGATGAAGTTTTGATCCAAAAAGTTTGATGAAGATTTTGAGAATTTTTGTGGATTTGGAGGGAAAGTTAGTTACAGCTCTTGAGAATTGTGATTATCTTTAACATTCTGTTATGATTAGCATCTTATACTTCACCTTAATCATCCTCTTAATCACAAATTAGCAAAAATGAGTTTAATTAGTGTAATGTGAAACTTAAGTGCAAGTCCAAAAATGCCCTTGCCAAATATTACACCATGACAGCTCATGACAGCTCAAACATCTTCTAAATGTCATTTGGAGTGTGTTGCAAAAAGTCCCATTCCAAAATTCCATGTATTTCTCAACTTGGACCATTTTGCCCTTGGATTTTAATTGTTGCACTTGAAAATTGACCTTTTGCATTGACCATTTTTGATGAATTTTGATTATGCACCATGAAAGTACATGTGAAATGGAGTTTGCTCATACAAAGATCACTCAATTTGGACATTCCATGTGGAAGTTATGCCACTTTGATTATAGGTCTTTTTGGAAAATGAATGGACCATAACTTGCCAACCATACATGGGAATTTCAAGTTCTTGGACTTTTTGGAAAGGTGAGAACAAGATATACAACTTTCATGTTGAACAAATTTTCATTTGAAGCTTTTTTGGACATGTAATTTTGTGGTGAAAAACTTTCCATTTTTGGAAACTTCCATTACAAGTCACTTTCTATTTTTGGCAATTTTTGTCCTGACTTTATTTTCTTCATTCTTAAGCTTTGAAATGTCAAATGAAACTTGTTTCAACATGAATGAAGTGTATCCAACTCTCTCCCACCTCCAAATCCATAAAATCAAGCACAGTTGACCACAATCGACTTTTTCAAGTGATAGATGAATTTGGCAATGCACTGATCAATCTGAGCCCCAATTCTCTGATGAAATGGCTCAAGGATGAAACCCTAGCCTCCATAAGCTCAATATAATCATGAAATGATCCCCATATTCATCATAGACCCCATCTCCTTGCTATGCCCTGATTGGCCCAATGCAACTGATTAGGGTTGACCAGTGGTCAAAACCCTAATCCCAAGGTATCTGATCAATCTTCTTGAATCTTCTGATGATATCAAGACCATGATGATGATGATGTATCATTTCAACCAAGATGAAGACCAATCTCCTTGAGAATCAAAACCCTAACTTGAATCACCACCCTCAGATGATTAATGATCCAATCCACTGAAACCCTAGCTTGCACATAACCTCTCCATCTTCTGATCAAGACTTAGAAGGATGACTTGCACAATGTGACCACATGATATGCAATATGCAATGCCTAAGGACCTAAAATGATATGCAATATGTTATGCTAGTCCCAAGAGAGGAGGGCAAATTTTGAGGTGTTACACAATGGAGAGAGATAGAGGATATGTTCATAGACCACCAATTTTGGATGGTTCTAACTATGACTATTGGAAGCCTCGAATGGTAGCCTTTCTAAAATCTCTTGATAACAAGGCTTGGAAAGCTGTGTTAACAGGCTGGGTGCATCCTGTCATTACTAAAGAAGGAGAAACCACTACTGAGAAGAAGCCTGAAGAACAATGGTCCAAGGAGGAAGATGATCTAGCTCTTGGAAACTCTAAAGCATTGAATGCAATATTCAATGGGGTAGACAAGAATATTTTCAGGTTGGTAAACAACTGTGAAGTGGCCAAAGATGCTTGGGACATTCTCACGACCACTCATGAGGGCACCTCTAGGGTAAAGATGTCCAGACTTCAGCTGCTCACCTACAAGTTTGAAAACTTAAGAATGAAAGAAGATGAAAACATTCATGAATTTCACATGAGTATCCTTGAAATTGCTAATGCCTCAGGAGCCCTGGGAGAGAAGATGACAGATGAAAAACTGGTAAGGAAAATACTTAGGTCACTCCCTAAGAGATTTGCAATGAAGGTGACTGTCATAGAAGAGTCTCAAGACATTTCAAACATGAGGGTTGATGAGATAATTGGGTCCCTCCAAACCTTTGAGATGGGATTAAATGATGGTGTTGAAAAGAAAACAAAGAGCATGGCCTTTATGTCAAACACAGAAGAAGAAAAGAGTCAGGAGGTTGACGAAGATTTGGTCAATGAAGTAGTAATGCTGGGAAGACAGTTCAATAAACTGTTGAAAAAGATGGATGTAAGATCTAAGGCAAATGTCAGGAACATCTCATCTGACATCAGTAAATCCAACAATGCTGGTAGAAGAGCAAGATCAGATGAGAAGCTCGAAGAAGGAAAAGAGATACAGTGATATGAATGTGATGGGTATGGACACATCAGGACTGAATGTGGAACCTACCTCAAGAAGCAGAAAATGAGTCTTGCTGCCACTTGGTCTGATGAAAGTGAAACAAAGGAGGCTGCAAATCTTGTGACTGCCTTGACAAGAAGATGGGGATCTGATGAAGACTCAAGTGATGATGAAGTAACCTTTGAAGAATTGGCCTATACCTACAGAAAGCTCTGTCACAAAAGTGTAGAGTTGTGCAAACAGGTTGAAAGCCAAAAGAAGGAGATGACTCAAATTGAGAATGAGAAGGTAGAATACTTGGAAACTATCTCTAAATTACAAACAGAAGCAGTGTTTCTGAATGCCAAGCTAGTCGAAAATCCACAAGCTGAAAGTCAGAAGATAACATAGCTGGAAACTGAAAAGGCATACCATGAAAAAAACATCTCTAAGCTGAAAACTGAACCCATGTTCCTAAACTCTAAACTAGAATAAATGACCAAGTATGTAAGGATGTTAAGTAATGGATCTGACTCTTTAGACAGGATTCTCCAAACTGGACAAATAACTGGAGACAAATCTGGCATTGGGTATAATGACTCTAAGCCTGAGAGCAGTAACACTGGAGCCAAACCTAAGTACATCCATAATAAATCTAAACCTGTGATGTCACATCATATGAGGAGAAAACAGCAGAAAGGAAAACAACAAAGATGGAGATGCCATTACTGTGGGAAATTTGGTCATCTGAAGCCTTTCTGCTACAAACTGTATGGTTATCCTAGGGCTACTCAACATCAGAATCACTATCAACCCAGACCCAAACAGCACATACCTATCATCAAGAAGAAATGGGTTCCTAAGACTAATGTTACAAGTCTAATAGCTCACATTCCCCTAGAGTCTCAGCCAAAGAAGAGTGGTACTTTGACAGTGGATGTTCCAGACACATGACTGGAAACCAAGACCTGCTAACTGACCTGCAACATCATACCATAAGCCATGTAACCTTTGGAGATGGAGCAGAAGGTGAAATCAAGGGAACAGGTAAGCTTGATTGTCCTGGAGTTCCTGAACTTGACAAGGTTCTACTTGTTAAGGGCTTGACTGCAAATCTAATAAGCATCAGTCAACTATGTGATCAAAGTCTAAATGTTAACTTCACCAAAACTGAATGCCTAATCTCTAACAAAGATAGTGAAGTGATTATGAAAGGAATTAGGACCAAAGACAACTGCTACATGTGGAGCTCCCAAAAAGATTATTCCTTAAAGTGTTCCTATATCAAAGAGAAAGGGATGAAGATGAGTATAGATGCTAAAAGAACCCTCAAGAGTGATGAAAGACAAATTTGTGGGAAATTCAGACAAGGATGTCACACCAGAAGCTCAGACTTAACCTCACCCTCAGAGGAGAAAAGGTTATGATGGCTCAAACAACTGAGAAGTTAGATCAAATAGGTGGACATGTGATCAGTCATGGGCAGTCTGGAACTGGAGAGAGCATTGTTGGAACTAGGTCACAAGGGACTGTGTGCAAAAATGCCAAGAACAATGTGGAGAAGATTGGGATGACATCTGCTCTTGCACATGTCGAAGGTAAAAATGGTGAAGATGAAAGCAGTTGGGCTCAACTGAGTTGGATGAAACTACCGATGATTGCATACAATATCACACACGATGTTATGACATTGCATTATGACAACCTAAATACTGAAACTAAGTCCAAAAATCATATTCAGCACAGATGGACCAAGCACTGTTTTTACTATTATCACTCCATTAGAAAATTCTTGGAAGACAAATTCATAGGTCTAAAGCATGGACTGGAACTAGCTGACAAAGTTGCAAGGAATTTGGGCGAAATTCAAATTGAATATGAGAGAGGGAAATTAGGGATTTGGACTCTTGTGAAATTATGGCAATTAAAGTGGAAAAGAAAAGGAAATAAAAATCGTGTCTGCCCTCTTAAAAGAAAGAGCCACATTAATGAAAAATCATTCCCTAGCATTGAAAATAGTATTTATGCCCTTAGCACACGCTACCTAAACACAGCAATTTCCATCTCCATTCAACTTCTCAAAGGAACTCAGCTAGGGCAAAGGAAATTCTCTCAAAAGTTCTACAACATGTCTCAACGTCCATCATCGTCTGGTTCAAAACCCTCTCACCATGCAAAGATTCCCTCCATGGAGTTTCTAGATGAAGACGTGCTGGACGTTACTCCCCTCTGCGTAATACCAGGTGACACCCCAGGTCCCTCCTCCAAGGCTGGAGATGAGCAAGGTAATACCCCTGGTAAATCTTCTCTTCCAAAAGACATGCATTATGTTGATCATGCCATTAGGAACCTAGTCACTAGGATTCTAAGTGAAGGGCATGAAGTCAAAGGGGTTTCTACCCCTCTGTCCAGAAGGGACCCCTCTCCTAAGGAGGAACCTCATGCTGATAAAGATGATGATTCGTCTAGATCTGAAAAGGAAGTTGCTGCTGAGGGGCTATGCTCTCTAGGTAAAACCCCACCTAGCAAGAAACCAGCAAAAATGCCTCAGGAGAATATTATTGACCTAGAGGATGACCCTTTGGTCCATCTTGTAAAACCTAGTGTAGCTGAGAAACTGAGAACTAGGAAAGGGAAAAGTGTGGCTAAAATGAGAACAACAAGAGTGAAAAAGGCTGTTGGTGTAGGACCCTCAAAATCCTGGAGCAAAGTTGAGGTTAGGAAAAGGAAAGAAAGAGACAGTTCTGACTCTGAGGAGGATGTCGGAGACGATGTCCCAGACATCTCCCCTGCTAAAAGGCAGGCTGTTCAGAAGTCTCCGGACAAAGCTGCTGCTGTGCACCTACACAATATCTCCTTTCGTTTAGAAGACGGGGCTGCAAAATGGAAATTTGTCATTCAGAGGAGGATAGTTGTTGAAAGAGAGCTTGGGAAAGAGGCTGTAGAGGTAAAGGAAGTAATTGATTTGATAAAAAATGTTGGACTAATGAAGACTGTGGTAGCTCTACCCCAATGTTATGAGGGGTTGGTAAAAGAGTTTATTGTGAATATCCCTGGGGATATTTATGAAAAGAGCAGCAGGGAGTTCTGCAAGGTGTTTGTAAGGGGAAAATGTGTGAAATTCTCACCAAGTATTATCAACAAGTTCTTAGGAAGAGGAAATGATGGAGGAGTGGACCTAGAGACTACAGACAATGAGGTCTGTAGGGTTATTACAACTGGTCAAGTTAAGGAATGTCCTAGTAGGAATCACTTATCAGCTGGCAAGCTCACTATCAAATATGCCATCTTACACAAGATTGGTTCAGCCAACTGGGTGCCTACTAATCATATCTCTACCATCTCCATTGTTCTTGGAAGAATCATTCATGCTATTGGAACCAAGATAAACTATGACTTTGGAAAGTTTATATTTGATCAAACCATCAGACATGCCTCCACAAATGCTGTGAAGTTACCCATTGCCTTCCCATCCATTATTTGTGGGATTATCTTGAGTCAACAACCAGGCATTCTTAATACAAAGGACATGCCAAGCAGAAGAAAACCCCCTCTATCCATTCATTATAAGTTGTTTGAGGGAAGTCATGTCAATGATGTTGTCATGACATCTACCAGAAGGGAGCCTGCAGCTCAAGGGAGCTTAATTGACCAACTAAAAGATACTTGCAAGGAATTAGAGAATGGTATAAGGGTGGCCAAGGCAAGAAAAGAAGCTTTGGAAGTTCTTATCTGCAGCATGGAAAAGGAAGAAATGGAGAAGGCTGCTAAGAATTCAGATGCAAAAGCCCAATCCAGTGGTAGCTCTGAAAGCTCTGAAGACTCTGAAGGTGAAGGTGAAGGTGAATGTGAGGGTGATACTTCTTCCTCTGATTGATGGTTCCCCCGTTGGTGTGTTAAAAATTGAAGATTGTGTGAGGGGTGCTGTGTGACTGTTGTGACTGTTGCTGTTCTAGTGCTGCTATTTGGAAGACTGAAGTTTTATTGTTTTTTTTGAAAAATGTGTAATTTGTGGCAGTCCTCATTGATGCCTGTTTGTAATATTTTGGGCTCTAAATGAGTTCCTTGGATTTGTTCATTATCTCAGCTATCACAGCTATGTATAATGATGGTTTGTATTGCTTAACTGTTATGTTTTAACATGTTTAATGTTATAACATTTGTCCTGACATTCTCTGATAGACTAATTGACATTTATTTTGTCTAATTGGTCACCTTTGGTCAATTTTGACTAAAAAGTGGGGAGAAGTGCTGATGTGGAATGTGGAATCAGTTGTGGAGTTGAAAGATGTATGTAGCTGAACTGAAGGACAACTATTATTGAAGGAAGTGCACAGGTGTTAAAATAGAATGTTGTTCTGTTTACAAATGTCAAAGAAGGATGTCTGATATGGTGCATAGGTGTTGATGTTGAAGCAGATGTCAGAATGACATTCTGGCTGGTACAGGTGTTGGAGTTACAGTAGCTGTTATTTGCTGAATGCACAGATTTAGGGGGGAAAGGAGTACCCTTGTGCATTTGTGTGTCTTACTAGTTGCATCCATAACTAGTAATTCTGTTTTTATTGCACAGATTTAGGGGGAGGAGAAGTACCTTTGTGCATGTGTGTATTACTAGTAACTAGCTAGTAATTGTGTTGCTTCTATTGCTGTTTAAACTACTGTTATGTTGTTTAACTGCTGATAGTTTACCTTGTGAACAAAAAGGACAGATATATGTTTTAGCCAAAATTTGCCAAAGGGGGAGTTTGTTGATTCTTAGTATTGGAAACAATTTTGGTAAAATAAAGAGTGTTCACAAGATGTTATGTGTGATGTCTTAACATAAGATATCCTATGTACCAGCTGGAGTTCAAGAACATGTTCATGCAGGATTGTTTCAGAATATGGATGTACCTACTGGAACTTAAATGAAAGACATGTTCATGCAGGATTATTTCAAGATGTCATACACAAGGTCATGACATCTGATATGGTTGTACCTGCTGGAAGTTATAAAAGGAATTATTAAATTATGCAGGATTTTTCCAGGATGTCAGACCCGATGTCATGACATCCTATACACAGAATATTCAGTAGGAATGTCTGGTGTTTTGTGATTGCATAATTAATGGCAATCTATGTATGATTGAAGATCTGATTAGCTGGCGCATTCAATCATGGATTACAACCTGATTTACTTATTTTCCAAGGAGATCTAACCAACTGTTATAAAAAGATTTGATTGGAAAATAGATTTAGGGTTTTCAAGATGTCCAAGCCCAGCTGAAAGCTTTTATAAAAAGGGACTTAGAAAACCTATTTGAATACACAACCAATACTGAGCGAAATACAGAGAGAGAGCTAGGGTTTGTGTCTGTTTAGTCGTGAGACTTGTAGGTCATTCAATTCATCCATTGATGATTGAATTGGACTGATTTGTGGTTGTAAATTGTCACTCTAAAGCTGTTAAGCAAGAGTGTGTGTCTACTTGATCAAAGTTGTGAAGCAAGATCAAGTGTGTGTCTTCTTGATCAAAGTTGTTAAGCAAGATCAAGAGTGTGTCTTCTTGATTGAAACTGTGAAGTAAAATCAAGAGTGTGTTATTGAAAAGTGTTTTCTTTTCTCAAGGGATTGTTGTTTAAGATCACATGTGTGATTGTAGGGAAGTGAGTGGGTTCTCATATCTAAGAGTGCTTAGGTAGAAATTGCACGGGTAGAGATTAGGTGAGAAAGACTGTAACTTGTTGAAGTGTACGAAGAGTCTTTGAACTGATTCTATTTTAGTGAATTTCCTTCCTGGCTTGGTAGCCCCCAGATGTAGGTGAGTTGGACCGAACTGGGTTAACAATTGTTTGTGTATCCTGCATTACTTTTCTCTATCTTTATTCTGTTTGCATTACTCAGATATCAGTGTCGTAACGTTACCTTCAACATCTCATATCTGATACCAGAATTTCAGTCCCAGTTTTCTCATTATCGTAAAATTCTGATAACGACACCTGCTTATTTATGTTAAACCATGTTAATTTGGGTTATTGGGTGCAATATGCTCATATGTGTTGACGTGTATGTCCACTTTCACCTTCCAACCACATTTCTACACTTCTTTGGTTATGTTATCTTCGTCAAGAGAGCCCTAGGCGAAATGGTCTCACTGGTTATGTTTGCTACTGACTTGTATCGAGAGAGCTCACTACCAGCTCGTCGGGCAGGCATGACAACATAGAGAAAATATTTGGTTCTTATTTTCACCATAACTCGAGAATCGTGAATCCGATTGATATGAGATTCAAAGTGTTGGAAAGCTAACATAGTTGTTTATTCAATGATAATCTTTAATTATGTTTTGTGATGATGATATGGAGTTGTACAAAATTATTAAGTGGTATGATTTTTTATTTGTTGTTGAAATATGTTGATGGATGAATATATCAAATGATGAGTTGGTTAAATGTGTTTAACTAGTTGTGTTGGTTAATGAGTGATGTGTTGCATATATTAATGCATTGCGAGTAAATGTTATTGATGGTAGTTTCAAAGGGGGGACTACATTATAGTTTATGTTCAAGTTAGGAATGTAAATTTGTTGTTGTTGTTGTGTTATTGCATTAATTATATGTGATGCATCATTGTGTCGTTGTCGTTAAAAGAGGTAAGTTACAAGTCTAGAATGATGGACTGATAACTTGTCCCGAAACTAGAAAGGTGGATTCACATATCTAGAAGGGTGGATCTGAGGTCTAGAAGGGTGGACCCGGTTCGTATGAAGAACCAAATGTTGAATTGATACCACATATACATGAGTTGGGGTCGTTGGCATGAGTCAGAAGCATAAATGAAATGTATTCGTGAAATATGATTATGTGCGATGATGATTTAGGTGTGAGAATGTGATGTGATGTTGTTGTGTGATTGCATAAATGTATGTACTCTATCTTGTATTCTATATTGTTTTATTATTGGAATGAATTATCACCCATTCTATTTTAATGTTGTCTATAATGGACATCTTGCAGATACCCAGGGGAAGAATTAGTTGCTGTAAGTGGATGATAGCTTCTAGAGATATTTTTTTAAAACCATTTTTATCATTTTGTTTAGAGATCATGCTCTGATTCATGTAACATCGGGGCGATGGACGAATTTTTGACTATTTCATGTTTGTTAAAGTTTGATTTGTCTTAGTCCGTTTATGGTTAATATGTTGAGATGTTGAATATGTTGGTTTAATGGTGTTAAAACACTTATGTTGAAGGGTTTTCTATAATATGAAGATGAGACTAATTTTCTAAAAATTATTTGTTGTATGTTGTTTAATTAAAATCAAAATCACCGTAATGATACCCTTAGTGAAGGTAAGAAGTGATGATAAGTGTTATATGACGTTAATGTTCCACTACAATATTTTGTGTTTATGTGTTTGGTGTTTATCCGGATTTGTCTTTGGTGACATCTTAGATTGTTGTGTAAAACTTAATAAATAAGTCTTTGGGTTTAGGGTGTTACAATCCCGGTCTTAGGGATTTATCCCTATATATCCCTGTATCTATGGCTCGATTGATCCCTTATCATATGTTTGTTGACGCTTTATCATTATTATTCTTTAAGACACTTCATTTATGATTTCTCATAGTAAATATCCTATCATTAAGATCCTTTGTTTACTTTCTACTAGCTCAAAAGTCCAAGTGTAACACAATGTCCCATCAATGACCAAACTTCTCTACCAGAAATGCGACTTTCGATATGAATGAGCAACAACGACAACATCACTTTGCAATGTCTTCACAACAACCTGATCTTTCAACTTCAAAGTTGACTTTCAAGATGAATGAGCAACAACTGTATAAGCAACCAACTTTCCTCAAACAACGTCAACTTTTCCCTTAAGGCATGAATAATTTTTCCGGTGCTAACAGTCGTGGATGAGGTGAAGATGAGAAATATTGTCTCGATGAAAGCTACATTTGAATATTGTTTTTCTTTGATAAAACTTGTATGATCTTTTATTATGTTTTGGTTTTCTTTGATGAAGTTTGTATGATTTTTCTTATGTTTTCTGTCTTAGTTTCTACTGTTTATGTTTTTAGATTTTGGTGTAATAAGTTGTTCAAACACATTTGTGTTTGTATTGAACATTAGTAAGTGTTGATGTGAGAATGTATTTTATTATAAATGCTTTTTTATGTTCATGTTCTCTTAAGTGGTTGCAAAATATATAATTAATTTTGTGCAAATTCAACTATCGTTACATTTTTAATTGCAAATTTTCTTTTTCCTCTGCTCATTAGCATATATCATACCTTAACATTAGTTTAAGTACTTATATGCTCCTTAATTAGTATAATCTTAAGAATTGATCTATTTAAATCACTAGCTAAAGTAATATTTTCTTAGAAATTGATCTATTTAGGAAAAATAAATGTTTTCAACCAACACTTTGCTGACAATTATGGGTTTACTCAAACTAGAATAAATGTTTAAGCATAATTCTCTCCATCTCTTTTAATGTTGGAATAAATTTTTAACACTTTACTTTTATAGAGGAAATTAATACTCCATAATTTTTTTTATAAATAAGAGATCTAAAATACTGTAAAATTTAATAAATCAAATTTAAATTTATTTCAAATTATTTTTATATATTATTTAAATAATTTTTTATCTTAAAAATTTGATTCGAATAGATTAATAAAGTCACACAGGACACAACCCATTAAATTCCTCCAAGAAAACAACCATATATATTGTTTTTCATATCATGGTTATATAAAAAAAATTATGAAGTGACACACGACACAACCAATTAGATTCAAATAAGAAATCATTCATAAATATTGCTCTAAAAAATAAAAAGTCTAAAATCTTGATTATTATGTATTTCAATCTTTTCAATGTAATGATTAAAATGTGATTGAAATACTTCATAAAGTGATATAAGATACAATCAGTTAAATTCAAACAAAAAAGCATACATAAATATTACTCTTACGTCTCATAAAAATTATCTTATTTGAATAATACACGGTTCTTAAGAAAATAATTAAATATGTTGATTTTAATGATAAAAGTAATATCATTTACTAGAATATCCTTATGAGTTATAGCTAATAAAATGAATTTTTTGTCCAAATAAAAAAAATCCCAAAATAACTCGATTTTTAAAAAATTTCCCAAACTACCCCATTTTGAAGAGGAGGCGCCAGATGAATTGGCGTCTGCTCTTAAACTTAGAGAGGAGGTGTCAATTGGATTGGCTAGTCCACTTTATGTTGCCAATCCAATTGACGTCTATGTGTTAAGTTTTAAATGAGTCGCCAATTGGTCTGACACCTGTGTGTCTTTCGTAATTTTTTTGAAAAATATTGTAGATGATAGATAAAGTCGAAATCATACCAATTCATATTAATATTAATATCTGTTTACACAAAAAAAGACTAATATCGATGACCGGTATCACCTAACCGACCTCCGGTCCCACATCCCCTAGCTACCCGAACTCGTGGCCCTAACCCATGTTGATGATTTACCCCAGGTGTTTGAGTATCTAAGAGCCCAGGAACATTACCACCAACTGCAGGAGATTGTCTGAGATAGTCAGACAAATCAACGTAGTCTTGTGTATGCATCAAAGGGGTACTGCCATAGCTGAGTTCATGACCCATGCCAGAGTAGTTGGGCTGTGTTTGAGTTGTTGGAGGGTGATCATGACGATTGAAGGGAGACATTGTTGTGAATGATGCGTCGAGGAAATGTTGAAATGATTGTTGTGGTGTTTGGTAGACATATGGTTGTTGAAGGTTTTGGTTTTGAGATGTTTGGGCTTTTTGGCTATGGTAGGGGGAGGGACGGTTGGTGTTAAATGGTCGTTGAGTGTTTTGGCTAAGGCTGTTATGATAGGGTGATGCGTTGGGTGCATAGCGATGTTGGATGTCTTGATGATGATCTAGTTATTGGTGGTGGTACCGGGCATGCTCTTAGTATTGTGGTTGGGTGTTTGGCATGTTAGGGTTGTAGGTTTGTGTGTTTGTGGATCAGAAATTTTGATGGATAGGGGGTTGTGAGTAACCGGTCTGATAATGTTGGTGGTGGTTAAATGTTGAGCCTTTTGGTGTGTAAGTTTCCTGGTGTGGGTCGTATATGTACATATCCTCGGCGATGAACTCAAATCCAACTGATATGTACCAAGCCATATAATTACGACTTGGTTTTTCTTCAGTTGGCATCACAGTGTCTGTTAAGATATGATCTTGGCGGTGCTTCCATTTGCGACACTCAAATCTAGCGAAGCTTTACCATGGGTTAAAGTTGTATTGGTCGTTAACTTTGTGTAGATGCCATTCTCCTAGGTTTGCCGGTGGATATGGGATGTGTTGAAGCATGCCGAACTGCAATTTAACACGATCACTATTGTGCATCTCCATGGTGGTGAATCTTATGATCGGTGTGCATGCAGTTCAAACGATTGCGTCTTGTTCGTTGATTTCATGGTCATGATCCAAATTTAGATATGGACGCCAAATGAACTAAAATGTGAACATATATTAGATTATAAATTTGGTATAAGAAATAAACAAATTATTATGAAATAATTAGGTTAATGGCCATACATCAGTTGGTCGAAGGTGTTCCAAGAGATTGTAATACTGGGTAATACAATGTCTATGACATCTGTTATAACTCATACCACGTGCCGACCATCTGCACCAAAAAAGTAAAAATATTATTTGGGGATAATAATCGATAAAGTAAGTGAATATAGTCCATTTTTAAGAACTTACTTTTGTGATACGAGAATGTGAATGGGTTGTTGTTGACGGGCGCTAGGGACGGTAGTCTGGACCAATCCCATGCTTGGAGCAAAACATCACAACCAGAAAATGTAGATGTGTCTTTGTGTGAATTTTTACACAAAGAGCTATAAAGATAAGCCAAACAAGCGGACCCTCAACTGTAACTTCATATTTTATCTACATGTCTTAGTAAAGGTAAATACATAACATGCATACTAGAACCACTACCTTCAGGAAATAAAAATAAACCAATTAAAAGTATAATGTAACACCTAGTTATTATTATTCGAGCCTTTTCGGTAGAATTCTCATCTAATTGTAAGCTGTTATAATATGCCTTAAGGCGTGAAAGGAGTATACCTTGAA
Source organism: Lathyrus oleraceus (assembly GCF_024323335.1). Lineage (NCBI taxonomy): Eukaryota > Viridiplantae > Streptophyta > Magnoliopsida > Fabales > Fabaceae > Lathyrus > Lathyrus oleraceus. The sequence goes on along the minus strand of NC_066583.1, from coordinate 586,145,112 downwards.
CTCTCGAGTTATCATCTAACAAATTAGCATCCAAGAGGTCTATGCAAATTGAATTCGCATAGTTGGTTTTACCATTTATCGCCTTACCTTCGATAGGAAGTCCCAATAACATGTAAACGTCTTCTAACGTCACGGTACATTCACCGGTTAAAAACCAAAATGTGTGTGTCTCGGGACGCCATCTTTCACATAATACGAGAATAAATTTATTATCCACCACCAAGACATTATTTTGCTTATATGTCCAAAACCAACGAGTTCGACATACGGTTGAATCATCGGGTCCATGTGTACAAATCCGTGGACCTGAGTTCGAAACCTAGAAACATCCTAAAAAAGAAACAACAAAATACTTTACTTTATAAAAGATAAAAAACAAATTAAATATCGTTATTAAAAATTATTCTAGAAAAATAATACAAGAATTAAACGCTTACATAAGTTGCTATGTTTGCAACCGTGCCTCTGTGTGATTCACCCATAGTGAGGAGAGACATCTTATCAGAGTAAATATTTGAAACAATGGTTGTTGCAGATGAAAGAGTTGTTGTTTTAGAGGAAGAAGTGATTGTTGGTGAGGAAAAAATGTGAGATTTACATGGCTATTTATAATGAGTGACATGCAAAGACATACAAAAGTTTGAATGCATGGATAGTAGTGCTTGCATTCTAGTGCCAAATGGTTTGACTTACACATGCAAATGTCACATGCTAGCGCCAATCAAACTGGCGCCTCCTAGGCTTGCATGCATGCATGGTCTTCACCTATCTTGGGGCCTGCATGGCTCTGAATGCTGAGTTACGAGGTCTGCAAGGAAGACATGGTGGCACCAATTGGACTGGCACCCATGTACAAGGAATACATGCTAGCGCCAATTGGACTGACGATAGGGCTTACATGCTTGACACATCACTCTCCTATTTAAGTGTCTTACTATCTACATCCAACAATCTACACAAATTCATCTGCACCAAAAAAATATTACTTTTCATTTGCACAAGAAATATTACAATGTCATCTGCATCAAAATATACTATTAATGCTCACTACAATAGTGAGACATATGAGTCTGATCTATACGAGTTTTGTTTTCGAAACACCGATACTATCTGACTTACGATCAAGAGAAATTCAGATTTCTTGCATTTGAAAAAACGAATTGAATCTTGCATAGGATCTGGTCTTGTATCATAAATCACGTATCAAAATCCAATTTTTTTCGAGAACAGTCAATGCAAAATTTTCCCTCTAAAGGTACAGGACGATGAAGATGTTGAATATATGTTTGTTAGTGACGAACATTATGGTTGCAAATCTATTGAGTTATATATTACTCTTCAACCAAGTATACCATCTCAGCAATCTCAGATAACTAATTAAGTTGAATCTGATGAATTTGATTCAGAAAACTCAGATGAAGCCGACCCAGAAGTAGAAGCAGAAGTCAACGTTGTTGATGAAGAAGAAGAAGAGACCGAGACACAAGTTGATCATATGTTGAACAACAACATTGAAGATGACGATCATCCAACGCCATTACCTCAAAGTCATGTATATAATCCGCCTCAACATATGACAAACATGGATTTGCATGACGATGAAACATTCAACAATGTTTTTTATAACCCGTATCCACGATCAGAGGATGAGTTAAAAGTGGGAGACATGTTCCGCACTAAAGAAGAATGTGTGCGAGCTATCAAAAAATTTCACATGAATAACTCTGATGATTTCACCGTGAATTGCACTGATTCGAGAAGGTATGCCATCGAATGTCGTAACATCCTTTGCAAGTTTCGGTTGGATGCTTCTCACAAAAAGAGAAGCGCCTATTGGAGATAACTTCTATAGGCCCACCTCACAGTTGCATTGCAACTAATTTTGAACAAGATCACCGTAAATTAAGCGCTGCATAGATATGTCAAGACATTTTGCCGATTGTTAAAAAGACCCATAAGTGACAGTGAGTATAATAATATCTCAAATCGTCACAAAATATAATTATACTCCATCTTACAAGGAAGCGTGGATTGCAAGAACAAAGGTTGTTGAACGAGTATTCGACAACTGGGAGGATTCATACAAAGAATTGCCACGGTTTTTATGGGCCCTACAAATATACGTATCAGGAACTGTTGCAATTATGGAGACATTGTCAGCATTTACGCCAGACGGAACCTATGTTGCTGGAAATAGAATCTTTCACCGCCTCTTTTGGGCGTTTGAACCGTGCATCAAAGGTTTTGCATTTGGCAAACCTATTATTCAAATTGATGGAACATGGTTATACGGAAAATACAAAGGTACTTTGCTTATGGTTGTTGCACAAGACAATAATAATGTCTTTCCCATTGCCTTTTCTCTGGTTGAAGGTGAAACCGTTGGTGGTTAGGGTTTCTTCCTTCGACATCTCAGAACACATGTCGCTCCACAAGCGAATCTCTATTTGATTTAAGATAGACATGCTTCCATTGAGAATGCTTAAAATAACCATGATAAAGGATGGCGTGATCCTCCTCTACCCATGTCTATTGCACTAGACATATTGCATAAAACTTCATGTGTGCAATCAAAGATAAGAATCTTCGCAAAAAAGTGGCGAATACAAGGTATGCTCTAACTCATCAGTCATTTCAACATTACCGTGATGAAATTAGATTGTCTAATACAGATGCATGAAGATGGGTGGATAACATACCATTAGAGTAGTGGACAAGGGCATTTGACAGAGTCTGTCGATGGAGCCACATGACAGCAAACCTTGTGGAATGCATGAACGGCGTATTCAAAGGTATTAGAAATCTACCAATAACCGTTTTGGTCAGAATAACCTATTTTAGGTTGGCTTCTACCTTCGCAACCAGAGGTGAAAGATGGAGTGCAATGTTAATGTCAGGTCAAATATTCAATGAATGTTGTATGAAAATGATGGAAGAGGAAAATATCAAAGTTAGTACACACGCGGTTACAGTCTTTGACCGTCATAGACAAAATTTAAGTCTACATGAAATAATGGACCACAATGAGGGGAAGCCAAATTTATCCTATGATGTCAAACTAAACAGAAGTTGGTGCGATTGTGGAAAGTTTTGAGGTCTTCCGTATTCCTTGCTCCCTGTCATTGCGGCATGCGTAGGGGTGGCAAACGGACATGTCCACCCCGTTTAGGCCCGCCCCGCAAAAGCCCGCAAAAAAATGGGGCGGGACAGGGCGGTCATAGTTGAGGATGTGGCCCTAAAACTTAGACCCGTCCCGCAAAAAAGTGAGGGTGGGGAAAGCCCGCGGGCACTGAACTCTTTAAGCCTAAAAATACAAAAATTTATGTAAATACACGTGCCCGCAAAAGCCCGCGTAAAAAACGGGGCGGAGCGGGGCGGACACATTTGAGGGTGAGGGCCTAAATCCTTGGCCCGACCCGCCAAAAATGACGGGTAAAACGGACATGGCCCGCGGGCCGGGCCCGTTTTGCCACCCCTAGGCATGCGCACATACTCGCCAGGACGCTTACAACCATCTATCTAATGTTTACAAGGCCATTACCGTCATGAATGTGTATAACAAAGCTTCTCAGTGCTATCAATGGAGGAATACTGACCTCCATATGAAGGTGACATAGTTTGGCACAACGATGAGATGCGAAGAAAGAAAAAAGGACGACCAAACAACACGCGTATTAGAATAGAAATGGATACGATTGATAAAATGATAAGATTATGTAGTATATGTCGTCAACTAGGAAAAAATAAGAACAAATGTCCAATCTAGGAGCAACATATGCATCATAATTTAGTATGTCCTTTCAATTTTTGTAACCTTGGATTTTTATATATCATTATCTTTTTGTTACAACAAGGTTAACAACAAACATCACTACAACATAAACAAACTTAAAACATAATCTTGTTAACTGATTACAATAATCAAACTGATGTCATCTCGTCCAAACATCATTTCCATAATATCATTATCAGTTTTGACTCACACCCAACCAAATATACTATCGAGTCTCTCAATACTTTTATTTTTCCCCCTTATAATATTTTTCCATCTAGCCAACGAACCATCTCCCTCTTCAGTTGATTGAAACTACAAAAGTTCCAAAAGAGCATCAACATCGGAGACTTGTCTCTCAAATAAATCACTTTTCCATGGCGACGACGAACACCAGACATGTTTGCAATATGATGAAATGAGATGTGGAAAAATGAATCATACAACACATCTATTTATAATAAAAAAAATTCACATTACACTAAGGCGCCAAACCAATTGGCGCCTCCTCTTCCAAATAACACATGAGCGGCAATTGGATTGGCAACACCATGTGCTGTAGCCAATCCAATTGATGCCCCCACTTAAATTTTAAGGGTATGTGCCAATTGGTCTGACACCTATGCCTTATATATATATTTTGAAACTGTGGTAGTTTAAATTATTTTTAAAAACTTAATTATTTTGTGATTTATTTTGAAAAAATGAAATATTTAAGTAAAAATTTCTAATAAAGAAGTTGAATAAAGTAAATGTTACTTAAATATGAGTATAGGAAAAATAATAATAAATATTATATTAAAAAAAAAGAATATAAATAAAATACTTTTTATGAAAGAAATGAAACACTCTTAATATGCATTCGAATATAATTTAATTATAAATATATAATACTATATCTCATACTTTTTTTCATAGTCGTGTGAAATACTCAAAACCCTAAACACGAGCTTCCAAGAGGAGCCTCTAGGCAGGAACAAAGGACCCACCTGATCGTGACCACCAAATGTACATTCTACATTCAACGGTGGATCAATTATTCATGTCTGGAGTAATAAACTTGACAAAGTCTACCATCTCATCCCTTTTAGTCAAATTGATAGAATACCAATGTCGAAATGAAAGTGGCGGTGAACACCGTAAATGCGTGGGTTCCGTGACATCACGATGGGACAACCAATCTCAGTATAGAAATGCGCGTAAGATGAAAGACTCGTCAAAGATATTCCATCATAATGCCACGTGTCACAATCATATTTAGTCATAGACCAAGACCCAGCCAAAGTAATGGTAGCTGACTCCGTTGTTTGTTTCTTCCAAAAATGCATAATTAATCAAAGAGTAAAAATTAATATAATGAAACTAAAATAAAGGTAAAGAAAAAGAAAAGAAAAAAAGAAAAAGAAAAGATTAACAACAACTACAACACCCACACACTCCATCACCGCACCAAACAAAAGCCCCTTTTCCCTCTTTCGCACTCGCTAGGGTTTTCTCTATTCGCATCTCAATTTTCCGATATTCTCCATGGATGAGGTAACACCGACTAATCTTCCGCACTGATTCTTTCTTTGATCCGATTCATTTTATCTCAGATTATTTTGTGTGTTTTCCTCTGATGAATTGTGATTTGTTGTTATTCGATTTTGATTTTCTTTTTTGGAATTAAGAGTTGTTTGATTTTCCGAGGTCGGTGTGGAGTTTGATTGGTTAATTTTTCGTTGTAGGTTCCTGTGTTGGAAGAGAATGAAACAAAGTCTGAGGCGCATTTGACTTCTGCTGCTGCTTTTGTGGAAGGTGGAATTCAGGATGCTTGTGATGATTCTTGCAGTATATGCCTTGAATCCTTCTCTGACAGTGATCCTTCTACGGTATGGTTCTTTAGATTTTGTTAGTTTTGCTGGGTCTTGTGGTTGGTAGTAGTGATCACTGATCAGTGATTACTGTAGTGTTGCTGTGTTAGTCTATTGTAACATTTTGCTGTTATTTTACCTTTAGGTGACGAGTTGCAAGCACGAGTTTCATCTTCAATGTATTCTGGAATGGTATTGCCTTTTGAATTTGTCTGATAAATCTATTGAGTTGGTGCAATTTTATATGGTTTTATCTTTTCCAGTATACCTCAGAGACACATAAAAAAAAAGGCTCAGTTATTTATAATTTTTTATTTATTTCCGACTTCTGGGTTTGAAGGAAAACTGACCTTGTAATGTAGAGTGTACCTCAAGATAGGCTGACACCCAATTTGAAATTGGATATTAGTAACTACTACCAAGAATGTAGTACACGAGAATGACTTCTTGGAAGTTAGACTTAAAAGTGAACATTTGTGGCCTTGATTTTAGTAAATCATAACACACAGATATGAAGATGCATACTAACACCTGAAGCTTTAGTGTACCAATTTCAATGGTTCTCAGGCTTATGTCAATAGATTATGACAAGTTGTTCTAATCTGTATTGTCCTTGAATTCAATGTATTATCATTGTCTTTAGGTACTGTTAGCTGCCTTGGGTCTCTTGTTATTCAAGGCTGTCAAAATCATCTAGTGTCATGCCCATCAAACCCTATGACAAACAGACCAGTAGGGACTTGACTTTCAAAAGTTTACATGCAGGAACTTAACAGTAGCATTCCAGAATCAAAATTTCAATGATTATACATTTGTTACTTTATATATTGGGCCCTGTTCCATGGAATCTTGCTCTTCTAATTTGGTTTGATTCTATTAATTGCTGGTCTAAGTGAAATGCTTTTCAAAATAAAGGCATTGGGATATTCATACTTTCACATGCTTTTTGGTCTTGCATACTTTAATAGTTATCCTTTGTGTTATAGAAAAAGAAAAATTGGATGTCCAAATTACCATCAATTTATTTTTATACCATATTGACTGAAATATTTTGGATCATTGTTTTTTTTGTGGAGAATTTGGCAAATTGGATATTCTTGAAGGGGTATGACTCTGTCATGAAGTCTTACTTTTATTTTGCAGGTGTCAGAGGAGCTCCCAGTGTCCTATGTGTTGGCAATCTATCAGTCTCAAGGATCCCACGAGGTTTGTAATTGTGTCACTGACCTTTATATACTTTATTCTATTATTTGGCTTCTGGCGTTATTGCTTTTCTTTATCCATTTATATACTTTTGGTCTGTCTCTGCACTTTACAGCCAGGAATTGCTCGAGGGAGTTGAGAGGGAGAGGAACTTTAGGTTAAATCCGTCTAGAAATGCCACAATATTTCATCATCCAACACTGGGGGATTTTGAGTTACAACATGTTAGTAGTCTCTACTTGTGCTATTTTGGAAGTATATTTCTACTGTTATCATGCATTGTGTAATATTGTATTCTTGTACAGTTGCCAGTTGGAGCAAATGATGCTGATCTTGAAGAGCGTATAATCCAACACTTGGCTGCTGCAGCAGCAATGGGGCGAGCACGCCATATTGCTAGAAGGGAAGGCCAGAGAAATAGGTCATCAGCTCAAGGTCGCCCACAGTATTTGGTATTTTCAGCTCATCCCAATTCACCTCCTATGGCTCCTGCTTCTTCCTCTCCATCTCAGAGAGGGGATGGTGAACCAACTCATGCGACTGGAGAAGACACACCACAGCTCACTTTGATTCCTCCAGTTCAAACTGACCAGGTTTCTGCTTCAGGATCTGGGTCTACTGCTCCTGCTACCGACAATCAAGGATTATCATATAACAGGCAATGATTCTCCGTTTTGGATTTAAGGATTTTTTTTAAATTTTCTATAAGTTGATAGTCGCCTAGTTTTCAAGTTGTTGATGTTCTTATCCTGTCTTTATATTTTAAACAGGAGATCTCCTAGTCAGTCTTCTCCAAGCAGCCAAGACAGAGCAGGACCATCAGAACTCCAGTCATTTTCAGAATCTCTGAAATCTAAACTTAATGCTGTGTCAACAAGGTACTGGATGAAGTTACTAGTCTTTATATTTCAGTTCTCTAATTGTAACTTGAACTCCAATTTTTCCTGTCTTTAGATACAAAGAGTCCATTTCGAAGAGCACAAGAGGGTGGAAGGAGAGGTGGTTCTCTCGAAACAGCCCTATGTCTGACCTTGGATCTGAAGTTAAGCGAGAAGTTAATGCAGGGATTGCATCTGTGTCACACATGATGGAACGGTTGGAGACTAGAGAGAATGATAGAAGCAATGGCAATTCTGCTCCAAGTAATTTAGAGGACGGTTCAATTCAGGGATCAAATGATCAGCATTTAGCTGACAGTGAAAGGGACAGTCTTTTAAGAGACAATGACATAAAAACATCTTGCACTGCAGGTTCTAGTTCAAATTAAGCATATAGAAGGAATTGCTTGAACTCAGATCTGTTTTGTCTTAAAGGTATGTCTTAACCAAACTGATTGTTTTAGTAATGTAAACTGAAAATTGTACATGTTCTGGTTATTCATTCATCGGAACAATTTCTTTTTATCATCCAATGATTTCCCCTTTTCTTTTGTAGGTATTGTGATTTTTCTTTGTTGGCCTTTTTCTATTTTATCCATTGTCTGTATGAACCTTGGAACATGTAGGCTCTCTTGATTTTCTGTTGCTGTTGAATAAAATACTCAAGTATTTTCAGCAGGAAACTTGACTTGGTTTTTGTTGCGTAATGGACTATAGGACGTTTTCTTTTCAAAGTGAAATCTTAGTTATTTATATAATCTACATCCCTAGATTTGGAAGCTCTTTGTTTGTCTCAATTGCATTAATTCTAATTCTAATTATGCCATTACTGTGCTGATGGATTATTCTATCATATCAGGTAGGAATAGAGTTGCCCATTACTGGATGTGAAGTTTTGTGGATGTCGCGGATTGATAATCCTTTGACCTGCAAAAGATGACCGACAATTGTCATATTGGAAATAAAGAACTTAAAACAAAGATAGTGGTGGTCTCATTTGTTTGTTACTCGGGAACCTAAATGTGATTGTGTATATTCAGCTCACCTTGTAAACTTATTTATAAATTATATAGATATTCCTGAGATAATCTTCACATAAAACACTGTCTCTTGTACCTATCTATCAGTGTTTTTAAGCATACATCACCTGGGCCATAATTGTGTTTGACTGTGAAAGACTATCAATAATGTGCATAAAACAATGTCTCTTGTACCTATCAATTAGTGTTTTTAAGCATAAATCACCTGGGCCATAATTGTGTTTGACTGTGAAATACTATCAATAACGTGCCTTTAAATCACTGATGACAGCACTGAAGAGGCTGGAAATCAGATCTGACCATTAAAACTCCCATTTGAAATCCCAACAGGGTTATACAAATTATAATCCATTTTTTTGTTAGTAGTCTCGCATGTTTGAAATTTAATTTTGGAGGGAGTTTTATTGCCAGTTATAAGAATCAACCTGAGGAATTAGGCTATACACTTTGCCTGCAGTGAGGAACACCTAATTTACTTATTTTAATTGAAATCATGTGGATATTTACAATTTGCCGTATAATATGAAGGAGGAATGATGCTGGATATATTCAAGGTACAATTTTTTTTGGTAGGAATGGCTAAGCGAGCCAGCTCGCCCTTGCTTGAACCCATGAAAAAGCAAGGTGGGTCAACTTACTAGGGGAATTTCTTATCCCACCATACGAGATCAAAAAGAATTCTATGAAATTTTGAAAATGTCCATCAATTTCTAAAATGCATTTTCGGATGCACCTCATACATATACAATTAATTTGTTTTTGAATTACGTTTTAGTTTTATGATCAAATTTATTTTGAAAATATATTTTCGAAATAAATTTAATCATAGTATGTTACACTTGGATTTTTCAACTAGCAGAATATCAACAAAGAATGCCAATAAAAAATATTTGCTGTGAGAAAAAATTAATGAAGTGTTTTAAAGAGTATTAAGTTGAAGCGACGATAAACCAATAACGAGGGATCAATCGAGTCGTAGACACATGAATATATGGTTTGGAGGACTCTCAGGGATATATCCCCAAGATTTGGGTTGATGGGAAACATGTCCGGAATTTCAAAAAGGACAATTCACAAAAGTTTTTATTTCATCAAGAAGATCAGTTGGCTGAGACACGTAAGGTGGAAACTCGGTAAATTACAAGTCCAGAGTCCTTGATAGACAACATCAACAGGAAGTGGGAGCAGTTACCGTCGAAGGTTCGTGAAGAAGTTAAGAGCAGTTACAATTCAACATGGATTGCAAATAGATAGGATCGTGGGTGACACTTAAACACACTAGTGAAAATTTTAAGATAGAACATGGAGTGAATGCAAGAGTTCCTTAGTGGTCATAACCGTCGTCAACAGTTGCATACCTTGGTTCTACATTACGGTTAGTTTTATTGTTTTTAAGTTGTTACTTTCAATTTATTTTAGTCATTTTATAACAATTAATTTGGAGCACAATAAGTGCTCCCTTTTGTTGGTCTAATATTTTTGTTGCTTAAATTTAGGTCATGTCTGATGAGCTAAGATAAGACTGTGCTAGACAACACTTGAGAGCGCTTGTTAAAGTAAAAAGATGAACTTTAACCAAAAGATAATGTGAAGGAAGCAGCTGAGTCCTAGGGAAAATTTTGATATGAACAAAATATTAGGGGAAATGTGCTTGGACTGAAGGAAATTCATTTGAATATGCGGATAAAATCAAAGAGGACCTCATTGATTTGATCATTAGGTTTGATGCGATTTTCTTATTTTTGACCCATGATCTAAGACATCACAAGAAGCTCTAGTGAAGGATTATAAATAGATCCTGCTGGTAATTGAAAAAAGAGTTCACGAATTCAAAAGATACAATATAAAATACAAGAGTGTGAGTTCAGTGGAGAAAAATAAGAGTTCTTCTTCTCACCATTTCCTGTATCAGCTGCTGAGATGTGGAGTGATTGGAGTCATCCCTTGCTGAATATTCTCTCAAGGAGTCTTAAAGTCACTTTTAGGTTTACATTTGTTCTTCAGTATTTGCTTAAGAATGTATCTTATGAGAACCATATATGTAGTTTGTACTCAGTTTAATATAAGCTAAACCTTTTGTATGGTGAGCAATGGGAAGTTAATGTTATAATGCTTTTATGTTAAGTTATGTGTAGTTTAATGTCTTGTTTTATTATGTGTTAATTTGTTTACAAATCTGTTTCTTTGAGTGATCAACTTAGAAAAAGATAACAACTTGTTGTTGTGAGAGATTCAACAACAAGTGAATTTCATAATAAAAATAGTTGAAAAAATAGGAAATTCACTTGATTAGTTCACTTAGAGATAATGAACTACAACTATGAGGGATTTCAGAATATAACGTATTTTAGGGTTATAAATGTGACTTAGAGATTTGTTTACTTGCCCTAGTAGTGCATGTTTTGATGTTGTAGAAATACACCTATTGATCACTCTGACCTTTCATGGAACGACACATCATTAACACATTATCACATTATTAACATTAATGGACCCTAGCTCAACATGCACTCTCTGATATAATTTCACTCATACTTTGCACTCTTTAGATTTGGTTTAGAAAGGAACGCTTGAACTTGTGACATTCATCTATTATTTTTATCATTGCTCATACTTAAAATCAGAAGATAGATAGTACAAAATCAACCTAAGTAATATTCACTCCCTATGGGTATGATATCCTTACTTTTTATCACTTGCTACTTTTAAAACATACATGTATACTTGCATGTGACACATTTTCAAGCAACAAGTTTTTGGCGCCGTTGTCGGGGAGCGCCAAGTTACATTTTTGATTTTGTATTAATTACTATTATTTTTTATTACTTAAGTATTTGAGCCTTTAACGTATTTCTGTACTCTGGTGTCGTGACAGGTGCTTAACTATTGTATATGTAGGTTGTTGCAACCAGTCTATAGAGGAGATCCTGAACCTAAAATAACTCTCAGAGTACTAGGAGATCTCAACTTACTGGAGACTTGCCTGGAAGCTCCCCTTCCTTTATTGTGGTTGATGTTCATGAGATATAACTAGAAGAGGAGTTATAGTTAGAAGAAGGATCAAAGCAAGAGTAAGTAGAGACATACGCTATCATGGCAGAGACTGGCGTTATTGGCATTACCAATGACAAAGCAAGAAATATCAGAGACTATGCATTCTTTGATCCCAACGCATGAAAACTAGGATTATACGACCAGAAATTGATGCACCACAGTTTGAGTTCAAGCCTATGATGTTTCAAATGCTGTAATCTACTGGTCAATATTCAGGTCTACACACGAAGACCCTCACTTGCACTTAAGGCAATTCTTAGACGTGGCGAGTTATTTCAAAATTCCCGGTGTCACTGATGATGCATTCATCGACCCTGTCGTATTAACAGTTGTGGTAACTTGTGGTTCTGAGTCTGGAGTATCATTTCGACCTTGAGACGTGTTATTTGGGTTAGCCATTGGTACTTAAATATTGCCACTCTTTAGATGAGTGTGACCACATGCATTAACATATTTCTTACTTCTCAAACACATACGTTAATAGATATTGAAAACTGTAAAAACAGACTAAACACTACGATGATTTTTACAAATAAAAACGAATTTCCAGAAAAACATATTTGAAGAATTTTTTTTCTTCACAAAAACACGTGAGTACCACTGAGCGTACCAATTTGTCAGCAGATATTTTTAGAGAACAATCACGAGTTTGAAAGTCTTTGAGATTAACTCGAAGAATCTCAGGATCAGTTTTGTCCGAAAAATGTTACAATGACGTACATGTAAGACGTAACTAAAATTGTCTGATTGTAAATAGTGCGTAAGTAGACTTCAAAGAAAACGACGTTTAAATTGAAGTAAGAGGAACTTGAAATAAACAACATTAAATGAGAATGCAGTAAATGACAAGAAAGTAAATATGTTTCAATTAAGGAAACATAAAAGTACATAAATAAAGAGGGATGCAAACTTATATAATTCCTCACAAACTATTTCTCTCTCTACCTTGGGTACTCCATTTTTATAAAGAATTTTATGTGAAAACTTGTGAACCCTTTGTTACAACACATGATTCTAATGCTATAAATACTGACACGTCACTTGAATGCATGTAATTCCCCACTCCATGTTTTGCCACATTGTTATGGCTTTGAAAACTGTTGAAGCCATTATCCCACGTTCTCTAACTTTATGCACTCAGTATCCAAAGTCTGTGGTAGAGTCTTCTCTTAACATGGTGTCAAATAGCCTCTTAAGTCTACGCCCGAGACTCTTTCAACTCATTTCTCAAGATATCTCCTTGAGATTTTCCAAACTAACATCTTAAGATGTTAGTTGAGAGCATCTGGTTAACATGCCATCATTGTTGAACCATGTTTATCATTTGTTATACTTAGCGTTTCACCATATGCAAACATTGACTTGATTTTTCTCTTAGACAGAAAATCCCAGGTCAACAACAGGTTGGCGGGCTGACCCGCCATTTTTTCTAATAATTTGATTTAATAATTTACAAATTTTTTAATCATTACCAAAAAGACCGACAAATTTTAACAACACATAATAAAACTTTAACGAAGTATTAATGTAAATGTCATATTCTTCAACATAAACAATACAACGTAACTATAATACCAAAAATTTAAAACAAACACACTAAAACTCCAAAATAATTCATTTGGTTCAAAAAATCAACATGCACAACCTAATTAATGACATCTAAGGACACAAGTCAACAAAACAAACTAGCACAAACTAAACAAAGACAACAAAGAACCAAAAATGAAAAAACAATCTTAAAGACTCCATGACAAACACTTCATCAATCATCATCTATGTCGTGAACATATGAAACTTCGGTTGATATTGTAGCCATTAGGTGAAACCTTCCATCATCTCTCTCCTCATCCTCATCTATTATTTAATAGTTATCAAGATCAATAACATCAAAATCAGTAGCTTTATCAATGTATTCTTTATGTTTTGCAATAAAGATTTTATTACTATGAGTGAAGATGAAGAACGAAACATAGACTATTAATGTCTTAAAAATAAGGTGTTTGTGATTATGTCCAAAATTAATATTAGAGTTTGAAGAAATGATATTTTAAAAATAGGTATACAACATATTACAGTAATATTGTTTTAATTCTAAGTAATTTTATTTTAATAAAAAAGTCCTCGGACAAAACCCATCCCACCACGCTATCGACTCGTTTTAAAAATGGATTAAACGGGATGATCAACTTAAGATACCGAACCAAAAACTTTGTCTCAATCCGCCAAAAAAGTGGATTAAACGGGCGGAACCGAGCCATTTTGCCACTCGTAATTGTAATCGATTGCAATAACCAAATACTATTTCTATTGGTAGCAAGCTGGCTCATTAAAAGGGATTTCACTTAGCTAGAATTTCAACCACAGTTTAGACTTGAGAATTAATGTCTGTCCTCCCACTCTCAGTAGCAGCTGGCTATTGGACCCATCTCCACCAGGTCCAATACTTCCCTTTTCACTACAATCCAACAAAATCAACACTGTTGTTAATACAATACAATACAACCGACAAAATCAACTCAAACTAGTTAATTAATTAGCCGCTAAAATATAACTCCACATCCTCTCCATTACCCTTATAAAATCCTAATACTGTAGTTAAAAAGATATTTTTTTTACACTATAGTTAAAAAATCCTTTAAAATTTCATTGCTATTGTCTTAATTTACCCACCAAACAACTCAAACAAAACCCAACATAGTCACATGAAGAAAAGAAAACCACTGGACACAAAACATCACACACCACCAGCAAAGCAATTATTTTTGCTGTCTTCTTTAGTCAAGCAAATTCTTGATTCCATTCAACCACATTCTCTCTCTTCCAATTCGCCATGTATTTTCATTGCCGCATCCATGGCGTTCTTCTTCTTGTTCTTTTCTTTCTCTCAATTTTCTCATCTTCTTCTTCACCAACGAGTCAAATCAACTCCAACTCAGTTCTAGTAGCACTTCTTGACTCACATTACACTGAACTCGCTGAACTCATTGAAAAAGCTATGTTATTACAAACACTAGAAAACACCGTCGCAACCCACAATATTACGATTTTCGCACCAAACAATGAAGCTCTTGAACGTAATCTCGATTCCGATTTCAAACAGTTTCTTCTCGAACCCGGTAATATCCATTCCCTCCAAACTCTCTTATTGTTCCACGTCATCCCAACCCGAATCGAAACCCAACAACAAACCGGGTCGACCCGACACCAACACGAGCACAAGACTCTCTCCAATCACAATCTTCACCTCGCTACCAATATCACTACCGGCGAATGGACTGTCGACCAAATCAAAGTCACTCACCCGAATTTCATAACCCGACCCGACGGCATCATCCACGGGATCCAGCGTCTTCTTATCCCACGCTCCGTGGAAGACGATTTCAACAACCGCCGTAGTCTCCGTTCCATCACCGCCGTAAAACCGGAAGGATCACCAGAAATCGACACGAGAAACCACCGGTTGAAAAAATCTCCCCCACCGGAAAAAACAGGTTCGCCACCGACACTTTCGATCTACGAGGCAATGGCTCCAGGACCATCCCTAGCTCCGGCGCCAGCGCCGGGACCAGGTGGCCCACACCACCACTTCAACGGCGAGGCACAGGTTAAGGATTTCATCAAAACGTTACTCCATTACGGTGGTTACAACGAAATGGCTGATATTCTTGTAAATCTAACGTCGTTAGCAACTGAAATGAGCCGTTTAGTTTCGGAGGGTTACGTGTTAACGGTTTTGGCTCCAAACGACGAGGCGATGGCGAAGTTAACAACGGAGCAGTTAAGTGAACCGGGTTCACCTGAAGAGATAATGTATTACCATATTATCCCGGAGTATCAAACGGAGGAGAGTATGTATAATGCTGTTAGAAGGTTCGGGAAAGTTCGATATGATACGTTACGGTTGCCGCATAAGGTTGTGGCGGAGGAAGCTGATGGGTCTGTTAAATTTGGACATGGTGGCGTGGCGGGTTATTTGTTTGACCCGGATATTTATACCGATGGGAGAATCTCTGTTCAGGGGATTGATGGGGTTTTGTTTCCCATTGAAGAGAAGGAGGAGGTAATGGAGCAGGTTAAACCCGTTTCAAAGACGGGTCAACCCGATAAAGTCCTTGTCAAACACAGAAGAGGTTCGTTGCTATTTGCTACTTCTTTTACTTCATTGAAGGTTCAATATTGGTCCTGAAAATTGAGTACCAATGCTACATTTTTGTATCAAAATATAGATCAATCTGTTATAGTTTGTGACTGATTAAATGAATGTTTCTTGTAGGGAAATTGCTGGAAACAGCATGCTGGATGCTTGGAACCTTTGGACAACATTCTAGATTCGCCTCTTGTCTTCAATGAAAAAGCCGTAGTTTTTGTTTTTTTGGCTAGCAACGTTAATTAAAACAAGGTAACAAACAATTGCCAAGTATCGTTGTGTTTGTGCATGAAAACTCATCTGTTTCTGGTTTTACCATTTGCCTAATTGTAATTAATTATGCTCAGTTGTTAGCTTTATTTCCTTCCTTATGGTAATTTACTCACTGCTAACACATGCTTTGATGCAGATGCACAGATTGATGAAAATCTCAAAGATCTTAATAAGTCAAATATGCAAATCTTGCTGGAGATAATAGCTACTATGGGTGTGATTTTCCCACATTTTTGATTTGTTCTTTTTGTTTTCTCTTTCATTATTTCCTTCATGTGGATTTTCATTCTTAGACGAGTGAGCAAAAGCTTTCTCTAGTCTACTTGTCGAACAATTTAGTGCATATATATGTATTTTTAGAGATTCAGTTGCTACTGCTACTGCAATGTCATAGGTGCGCTCTGTTGGGCTCAAAGGGTTTTTCGAACTGTAACTAGGCATTGAACCATTTTGATCAAACTGATAACAAGCGATTTTCCCGAAGAAGTGGAAATACAATAACGAAACGATTCTTTGTTGTAATACAACATCCCTAGCTTGGCAATTATTTCTTTTCTGTTGTTCACCCTTTCTTCTATTAATCTGTTCTAAAAAAAGTTTTCCAGTAATGACAGACCAAATTTTACACATATTTTTATTCTTATCATTGTTACTTTTCTAGTCTATGTTTCCTGACATCTTAATCAAATAGAGGAAAAGGGTAAAAAATCAACTTGTAATTTCTTTAACAGAGAATTCAATTAGCTGGTTTTGAGTGGAGGAGAATCTAACATTGATGCTTCATGTCAAATGGTAAACTGCAACGAAAGGCATCAAAACACTTCCCATCCAGAGTTTACCATCCTTCTCCTCCACTTCACTCACTGCCTTAACAACTTTTCCCTCATTGTCCTCCAATATCTGTAGAAGTTTACCTTCCGGGCTATATTTAACGACGACTGCATGGAACCGACCTCCGATATGAAGCAGATAATGAAACCGTGTTGGAATAGGTAGCTTGAGTATGGCTTTTCTCATTTTTGGGAAGAGAGCATTTATGTAACTGTACATATATCTTCTACAATGGATAGCCACCCAAAAGTCACCATCTTCATTGACTCTCACATTGTCAGGAAAACCAGGTAGGATTGCCAATATTTCTGAAGTTCCAGCTTTATCTCCTTTTAGCCAGTACTTGCATAGCCTACAGAAAAAAGGAACTTGATTATAGGAAAAAAATTTACATTGATGTTCAATCATATTTCATCATCTTATGACATAATCACATTTTGTGTCAATGAAAAAACATGTTGGACATCTTTGTAAAACATGTTTGCATCTTTAGTGTATTGTTATTAAACGAAAAAAGCGTTAGGCGATTCTTATCTCACCTTCCAATTAACCCTTCTGAAAAGACAAAGAAGGAACCATCCTTGCTTAAGGAAATCCCATTTGGAAATCCCAAATTCCTCGCAAGAACAGTGGTTTCCTCGGTGACAGGGCTGTATTTCAAAACCCTTCCACTATTCTCACCAGAAAATATCAGCTGATTGAAATTCCTGCGAGTAGAATGACATCATATGTCAGTAAAACAAAATCAGTCAAGATCTTTCATAATTCCTGCTTCCCCAGCACTGTTTTATTACTTCCCACATTCAAAATGATGACAAATTCAAAAGGTGAACTATCAACCAGTAAAAGGTTAATTACAACAACCTTCTCTGATATGTAGTGCTGCTATCAGTGAAATAAACATTCCCTTCTGCATCAATGTCTACATCATTAGTAAATCTCAACGGTACTCCTTCCGCCTCTGTTGCAAGAGATGTTGCTAAACCACCTTGAGGCCCCACCTTCATCAGCCCAAAATATGCATCTGCAATGTATAAATCACCAGTTTTCTTGTCAAATCTTAGTCCCAAAGGTCTTCCACAGATGTGCTCAGTCTCAACATAACTAAGTGGTGACGCAGATGCCTTAGGATTGCATAGTTCTGACCTGTGTTCAGAAATACGGTGCAAGAAATATTATCATGCAATATGGCAAAGGTAAGTAGCCACAAAATATCTTTCAATCTATAATGGATAGATAACAACAGAAGAGAAGTGTGACCTGTTGGATGAGGTATATGCAAAATCAGTCCAAGACAGTCCATTCCAAAACAAAACCCTTCCATCAGCAACACCAGTGTAAGGACCAAGACCATGAGGATCAAAAGCAATACTCTCCGGTCCATGCACTTGGTTCACAAACATGAGCTCCGATTTTTGCAACAAGTTGTGTTTGTCTTGGTCCATAGGAACCTCAGACCATGATGGCAAGTTAATTTTGTGCGCCTCAAAATCCGGGAAGCCTTGGAGAGGGTTGTGCTTGAAAGGGTCTAATCCACAGTACAGAGCAATCAAGAAGATTACAGCGGCAAATCCTCGAGTCAGCGTCGTGTATGTCATAACTAAAGATAGAGAGATCAAAGCTTGAGTAGAAGGGTCTATGAATGTTGCAATGTTAAGCACAAAGAAAAAAGGTTTTGGGTTGCATAATCTCAAATATGAAAGGCAGGTAGGTGAGTCATTTGTAGCGTGTGATTGAAGAGTTGTAAGGTTTTCAAAATATAGAACTCAACATGTTGGCTGTTAGTTGGTGAAAACAATAAGGTAGATATGTCTGTGAAGTTTTTGGTCAACCAACAGTCATAGACATTCAGGTGAACTGAACTATAATGATGTAGTGCTTGGAAGTATGGTGTTGGAATTTGTAGAATTTGGTAGGTTAGAGTTAGAGGAAACTCAACCAATTGAAGTAATTTCACTCCATCGTCTTTTTATTGCGATTTGGACATTGTAAAAGCAATCCAAACATGCTATAAGTGTTGAGCATGTTAACTTTTCTAAGATGTTACAAGAATTAAAAAGAAGTCTAATGCAATCTATCTTTCTTTATAATTTATATACTTTATTTGGAAATTTAGAAGGTTTTGAAAAAAAAAGAGAAGGATTGAGTGAATATAATTGAAACATCTGAGTAAAGAGATTTTTTTTTGAGAAATTTACTTTTATTTATAATACAAAATTTATGTAATTTAGTTGAAATGAAAAATTGGTGGAAGGATTTAGATGGTTAGATAATTTTTTTAAATATAATCTTTATTTTTATAATATTATAAAAAGTAAAAAAATAATAATAACAAACATTTATTTATCATTCAATCCAAAAATAATTTATATATATATATATATATATATATATATATATATATATATATATATATATATATATATATATATATATATATATATATATATATATATATATATATATATATATATATATATATATATATATATATATATATATATATTCATCAATCATGAACATATATTTCGACAAATCACACATTTAATTTTAAAATATTAATATGACATGACAAAATTATTCTATTAAATGATTGTGTAAAACTATTTTTTATCGACAATACACTACCTTTAATCTCTATAAAAAATGCTTGAATAAGTCTTATATACGCACATTACTTATTGATTTATACTTAATATTTGTATATAATAAACACTTAGTTTTTTTTTCCAGATAGAAATCAGATACAGACACTCAGTTATTTCAACTCAACAAAAAAAAAAAAAATAGTAAATTAGTTTCACTAATAATTTATATCATTATATTTTAAAATAATTTTTATTAAATTATAAAGATCACATTTATGATATTTATTTTCCATTTTCATGATACAATCCACAACACACATTTTCATTTTCTAATAGAAATAAAAGTATCTAATAAGATTGGTTATCATTAGTTAAAACAACTCCCTTTTAATATGCCATTATATGATTTTTTTTACTAAAACACTTTTTATCTCTCACTCCTCGTCTCATAAAAAATGTCTTATTTATATTTTTTTCAATGTTTCAAAATAAATGTTTCTTTAAAATATCAATACAATATTTATTATTTTTTTCCACTACTATGCTCCTATTTATTATCTTTCACTCTTTTCAACGATTTTTTTATCCAAATACCCCTGATTTTCAAAAATATTTCCAAAATAGCCTTGATTTCAAAAAATTTCTCAATCTACCACACTTTTTAGAGGAGGCGCCAGATCAATTGGCGCATGCTCTTGAACTTAGAGAGGAGACGTCAATTGGATTGGCTAGTGCTCCTTGTGTTGCCAATTTAAGCTTTAAGGGAGGCGCCAATTGGATTGACACCTGTGTGTATTTTGTAATTTTTTTTTAGAAACATTCTACATGATAGACAAAGTCGAAATCAGATTAATTCATATTAATATTAATACCCGTTTACACAAAAAAGACTAATGTTGATGACCAGGATCACCTAACCGACCTCCGGTCCCACATCCCCTAACTACCCGAACTCGTGGCCATAACCCACGTTGATGATTCATCCCAGGTGTTTGAGTATCTGAGGCCCCAAGAACATCACCACTAACTGCAGGAGATTGCCTCAGATAGTCAGACAAATCAACGTAGTCTTGTGTATGCATCAAATGGGTTCGTCATAGCCGAGTTCATGACCCATTCAGAGTAGTTGAGTTGTGTTTGAGTTGTTGGAGGGCGACCAAGATGATTGAAGGGAGACATTGGTGTGAATGATGCGTCGAGGAAATGTTGAAATGATTGTTGTGGTGTTTGGTAGACATATGGTTGTTGAAGGTTTTGGTTTTGAGATGTTTGAGCTTCCTAGCTATGGTATGAGGAGGGAAGGTTGGTGTTAAACGATCGTTGAGTGTTTTGGCTAAGGCGGCTATGGTAGGGTGATGTGTTAGGTGCATAGCGATGTTGGGTCTCTTGATGATGATCTAGTTGTTGGTGGTGATACGGGGTATGCTCTTGGTATTGTGGTTGGGTGTATGGCATGTTAGGGTTGTATGTTTGTGTGTTTATGGATCAAAAAGTTTGATGGATAGGGGGTTGTGAGTAGCTGGTCTGACAATGTTGTTGGGGGTTAGATGTTGAGTCTTCTGATGTGTAAGTTGTCTGACGTGGGTCATATAGGTACATATCCTCGGTGATGAACTCAAATCCAACCGATCTGTACCAAGCCATATAATTACGACTTGGTTTTTCTTCTCTTGCCTAACTGATTACGACAATCAAACTTATGTCATCTCGTCCAAACATCATTTTCCTAGCATCCTTATCAGTTTTGACTCGCACCTAACCAAATATACTATCGAGTCTCTCAATACTTCTAATTTTTCCATTTCTGGTATTTTTCCATCTAACCCACAAACCAGCTCCCTCTTCAATTGATCGAAACTACTGATGTTCCAAAAGAGCATCAACATCGGAAGTTTGTCTCTTGAATAAACCACTTTTCCATAGCGGAGATGAACACCAAACATGTTTGCAATATGAAAATGAGATGTGGAAAAATGATTCACACAACACCTCTATTTATAACACAAAAAATTGCACATTACACTGAGGCGCCAAACTAATTGGCACCTCCTCTACAAAATAACACATGGGCACCAATTGGATTGACAACACCATGTGTTCTAGCCAATCCAATTGGCGTCTCCTCTCTAAGTTTAGGAGCAAGCGCCAATTGGTCTGACGCCTCCTCTAAAAAGTGGGGTATATTGTTTTTTTTTTTGAAATCAGGGTTTTTTTTTTGTTTTGAAAATCAGGGGTATTTGGGTAAAAAAATCCTTTTCAACTACCTCACTAACTATAATAAATAAAAATATTTTAGTAAATGAGATTAATTTTATCATTGAAATTAACACATCTAATCATTTTTTTAAGAATCACGTAAATCTCAAATAAGACATTTATTATGAGACATAGAAAGTATCTTTAGTTCCAAATTTATATTAATTTATCGGATCAAAAAAAGATTGATGTTGGTCATTTAATTTAACTACCTTACTCCAAATTAGTATTTTCTACCCATAAAAAAAAGACTTGTGTGACATCCATATCAACATTTTTACCATGTCTTTGTGTTCTTTTTCATTGACCTCCATTGTTAAACTGAATTAGGGTTCTTTGAAAATCTCATTTTCTTCCCCTTGAAAATTAGGCAATCGAAATACGATCTTTATCTTCTTATTCCCTTCAAAAACCATTCATTAATGCTAAAGATTTGGGTTTTAGTTGCAATTTAAATGAATTTTTCAACTCTAAACCACAATTGATACTTAAGTGTTGATGTGAGGATTTCATTATCCTTCGAAGGGCCATCATTGTCATGAATTTTAGAAAACAATTTTAGAGATGCACACACTTTAGGATACTGATGGACAATTTATTAGCAACTGTACTAGCGTTGCTATTGAAGTAATAAAAATAAATTCGTCTACACAGGGATTGTGAACTTAGAAGAAGGTACATTGTGCGATGTAATTAAAAATAATAAACAAAGTTTTTTTCTCTAGATTTGTTTAGTATAAAACAAAAGAAGGAGTTGTTATAACAATGATGATAAAGACGGCCGACTCTTATTATCATAATCCCTTGTTTCTATTTGATTGATCAAACACGCGTTAACAGACATGCAATGATTATAGAATTACACGACAGACTAACTCTACCACTACACCTAATTCATTGGCGTGTACCTTACTGATATAGGAATTATCTCTCTGATCCCTCAAGCCAATTGTCCTGTCAGATTAGGCAACATAAAGCGTTAATCCGTAAGTCACAAGTCCTAATTATATCATCCCTAGTCAATTAGCGAACTCAACAGTTAAAGTATGTTAGATAAATAACCCTATGGTCATTAGTCACTACTTATTAAAATCAAATTGAATGTCGTAACAAATAATAGGAAATGAGCTTAATAAATAATTGAATAATAACAAAGAGTCAAAGAACTTACATTAACATCATTCGATCATATGTCCCAATCAAATAAAAAACAAGTTCATCATCAATTAAGACCTAACCTAAGACACAACATCCACAACTGCAACAAGGTAGTCTTCATACAACTTCACAAAGAATGAAAATCTAGCATGACAACATTTTGTGTCATCTATCTCTTGTTGGGTTTTACACGAGTCAACTCTTAAATATGTAACTATCATGTCCAGTGCATCAGGTCTACTGATTCAAAAGCAATCTAATAATCTTCATCTGATCGGAGTATGTAGGAGGCACGATGAACCATGTTTGATTTTCATCTCATCGATAGAAAGATGAAATGAAAAGGTCTCTGCGTGTCATCGCTCCACAAATGTATACAATAAACCATGATTAATATAACCATATCCAATCTTGCATAAATCCTTCAGCCCAGATAAGTGCAAGACATCTTGAAACCATGATTTATCAGGCTACAACAACTTTGCAATCTTGCTATAGTGGTTAATACATTTCAAAGTATTACACTACTACAAAAAATAAATACACCGTCATCATACAATATAATTATCAGAACATAGTGTTGAAAGAGTATATCTTTGGCAAATATTTTTGTATCGTATCCACAGAGATTGGGTAATATTACCGCCGTTCTATAATTCAAATGTTATAAGTTTAGAAAGTAACAGGGTTGTTTTGTTTGGAAAAATATTTTGTAAGTGAAAGTTAACAAAAACTATAAAGTGGTTTAGTCAAATCTAAAAGCTTGGCAAGATTGGAGTTCACTATTTCAAATATCTATGATTCCCTATGATAAATAATTAGATTCAAGATTATTGATGATGTTCAAATATCCTCTCAAAGTCATTTATGTCTAAATGATATCGTGATAGTTACTATATTGATCCTTAGACGATCTCTCCACCTAACTATCAATATAGCAACCTTTAATGTTCAATATCAAAGAATAGTAATGAATAAATCTATCTCTACAACTTATTCACTACTTGAAAATCTGTTTTATGTCTAAACTCGAGTAATCTCTCTCGACAACTACTCAAATCTGGTTTTCAACTTAAAGCAAAAACAGTAATCAATACATCAACAATCTCTATCTCATATATAAATCAAAGTGAATACATAGACAGATGAGAATAGCTACTACCTCCAATCTTGACAAAAAGGAGTTTAGCTCCTCATCACCATTGTTACAAAGCAGAAGGTTTAAGAAGAAAAACTCTGTTTTTCTCTATTACAAAAGCTCTACAGCACAATGTGTGAATGAATGGAATAATGTTTCAATACCTAGGTTAAACTATTTTGTCTCTACCAAAAAGGTTGACATTTCCCTAATTGGACATTGTCATCTCCAGCAGAAAAGCACTTCTCAGGCAGACATCAAAATGGCAATTACTTTTTCTGCACAACAGCACTTTTGACCCTTGGTCAGCTTGCTGGATTCGCAGCCTTCGCGGCGCGAACTGTTGCTTCCCCAGCTTCCTTGTTTGGCAAGCTTCCTCCAAAATGCCATGTTGAAACCAAGGTCTTGCTTATCCATAATTCTACACAACTAACAAAAAATGTGAAATAACTATTCAAAACAAAATAATTTAAACCTAATTGCATTTATACAAATTAGTGAAGATAAAAGTGTGTAATTAAATCAAAACTTGGTAAAAGGGACCAATAAAATGGTATAAAAATAGTACTAATTGGTCCCTAACAACTCTCCCCAACTTAGCATTTTGTTTGTCCCTAAACAAAAGTTTCCACCCTTACAACCAAAGTCATGACACAAAAGATTTAAACAAGAATTCATCAAGGACATTCAAATGGTTCAAAAGCGTTTGGCGTTTTCTCAATTCACTTATCTCAACTCTAGACAAAACATAAATAAGGGAAATGGTAAAGTGCAAAAATCATTTCAAGGATTTCAAAGTCATACATGTCAAAATTGAATCAAACTTACACACACATCATAATAATGATGAATAACATGAAGGGTTACTTTCACTCATCCAAGCAATTAAATCAACAACAACTCAAATCATGCGGTTATCACAACAAGTACCAAATCATGTGAAAAATGAGAATCAAGAGGTCTTTCAAAGGTTGTAATGTGGCTTAGGTTACAAGAAAGGATATGATTAAGACAATTCAACCAAATTGCCTATCCTAAGGGAGCATTCCCAAAGATTCACTCTACACAATTTCCCTTTCTTTGATCCCTATCTTTTTCTTTTTCTTTTTCTTTTCAAATCCACACAACCATGAGCATTTCCTTTGCTTTTCTTTTTCTAATTTTTTCTATGCTCTATGGTTTCAAGGGTGATTTCTTTTTCTTGTTTCTTTTCATATTTTTACCCTTTCATAGAAACTCACTTTTCCAAGTTTCTAATCAACTTTTCACTTTACTCTCCCCAACTTTAGATTCCAAAACCAAATTTATTCAATAATGCTCCCTACTTAGACATAAGCAAAAGGCAAAATTTTGCAAACAACTCGGTTTGAGGTTTCAATTGATACGAAAGAAATTAGGATTCATTTATTCCACAATTTTCAATTGATTTTACAATGATCAATCAAATGAATCCTAAATTAAGCTCAAAGGGGGTTAACTAAGGATTATTCCTCACAAGGTTAGTTGATTCAAACTTTTTGGTCAAGTGGTTTTTCTCACAAACAATGCCTCTATCATTTTCAAAAATTTCACACAAAAATGGATTGATGCATGATTTAGCATGATAAGAATGAGTTAAAACAATGCTCGGTTTCCCGCTTTTTAGTGTACAATGGAAAGTCTCCTCACAACTGGCTAAGTCCTATTTTGATTCAAAAATGACATATACTTCAATTAATTTATGACATGGAATTTGCACACACCATCAAACTACTCATGTTAAGTCTAGAAAGCGATAAAGTGTACCTTGAAATGCCGACACTAATTCTTATCATCACCACTCGAAGTGTCCTATGCTTCTTTCTTTGCGATCATTTCTCGGTTGCTTAAAGCTTGACTTATGAGTAAGAACAATTAAACAAAAATGTTGGCAAACCAATATTTGATTAAAACGCACTTAAATTTCAAAAAGTATTCATGCAATTATCAAGACACACTCTAAAATTCAACAAACTCCTCAATCTTCCTTCAACTCATCGCCATGGTTTACACCACCTCCTGCACCCCCCCAAAATTTTGGCCTGCCCTCAGGCCACTTAGCATAATCAACAAAATCCTCTTAAAAAAGGAATGGAAAGGGGAAGTTTTGAAATTTGGAGGTTTGGATGTGGAGTAGCGAGGTTGTTGAAAGAATCTCCTAAGTTCGTGAAAATAGGAATGAAACGAAAATGACATAAAACAATTTTTTTTTTTTTTTTTTTTCAGTTCGCGGGGCGAACTGAAGGAAATTTCAAAAAAAATTAGTTCTATTATTTACTGTTCGCGGGGCGAACTGGTCCTGTCATGCAGTTCGCGGGGCGAACTTTGTTCGCGGGGCGAACTGTAAAAACCAGAACCCAATTTTTTTCAAAATTTAACACAGTAAAAACTCACACAGCAGAAAAAAATTAAAATACAGACTTACAACGTTGGGTTGCCTCCCAACAAGCGCTTTGTTTAACGTCGTTTGAGCTTGACGGTCCACTGATTAGCCCGGTTTAAATAGAGACACGACATCCACATCACGATTTATGTCGCCACCATGGTAAACTTTGAGTCTTTGACCATTTACGGTCCAACTCTCTTGTGACTTTGGATCCTCGATTACAATGGCTCCATAATTCCGTACTTCCTTGACAACGAACGGTCCTGACCCTTTTGGCTTCAGCTTACCCGGTAATAACTTGAACCTTGATTTGAAAAGCAGTACCATTTGTCCGACATGAAACTCCTTGCGACGGGCCTTTCCATCATGGTATTTTTCTTCAATTGCATCATTTCGGAATGAATCATGTTTGTCATGTGGATGCTTCATAGCTTTAAAAAGATTAAAGGTCACCTCTTCGTCTTGCACTCTCACCTTCATTAGTCCATCATCTACGTCAATCATCATCCGAGCTGTTTTCATAAAAGGTCTTCCAAGAATTAGGGGCACATCACGGTCCTCATCCATCTCCACTATTACGAAATCTACCGGAAACAAGAATTTGTCCACCTTCACTAACATGTCTTTAGCAATTCCGTATGGTAAAGTGGTAGACTTGTCGGCTAGTTGTAAAGTCATTCTTGTTGATTTAATCTCCACATTTCCCAATCGTTTGACAATAGAAAGGGGAATTAAATTTATACTAGAGCCCAAATCTATCAAACCATTCCCAACGTATGTGCTTCCAATGGTTACCGGTAGAACAACCCGGCCCGGGTCGGACTCCTTCCTAGGTAAAGTCTTCTGGATGATTGCGCTACACCGTGCATCAAGAATTATGGTCTCATCTTCCACGTGTCGCCTTTTCTTGGTAAGAATGTCCTTCATAAATTTAGCATACCGTGGCATTTGTTCTAATGCATCAGCAAATGGAATGTTGATTTGGAGTTGCTTGAAGATGTCCATGAACCGTGCATAGTGCCTAGCATTGTCTTTCCTAGATGGAGCATGTGGATAGGGTAGATGTTGTGTTGGAATGACATTCACTCCCTTCTCAGATTTCTTCTTCTTCTTTGATTCAACATCTTTTTTTCTTTCTAAATCAGTCTGCACAGCAGTGGGCAAAACCTGCTCTTTTCGCGGCGCGAAGGTGGTTCGCGGCGCGAACTGAGCATTTCCAGAAGCATTTTCCCCTTCACCAACTATATCTGTTTCTTCCAGCATCCCATCAGTGGTGTTCTCTTCTACAATTTCTTCACCTTTTTCACTTACCAACGCTTTGCCGCTCCTTGTGACGACTGCTTTGCAATGCTCCTTTGGATTTGGTTGAGTGTTAGCAGAGAAAGAAGGCCCTGCGTTTTATTCCGACAGTTGCTTCGCGAGTTGGCCTACTTGATTTTCCAGATTTTTAATTGCCGCCTCGTTACTCTTCTGATTTGCCATGGAAGCTTGCATGAATTGTTGAAGAGTGTCTTCTAGCTTGGAATTTCCTCCTTGCGACTGCTGGCCTTGAGAGTTTGATTGTTGGTAAGGGCTTTGCTGTTGATAATTCTGATTGTTGAACCTTGACGGTTGGTAGCCTTGATTGTTTCTTGGTTGATAGCCTTGATTGTTAGGCTGTTGTCTTTGATATCCCTGATTTTGGTTGTTCACATAACTCACTTCTTCTTGGGGTGGAGGACAAAAACCAGTAGGATGATCCCCTTGACACAACTCGCAACATGCTACTTGATGCTGAACTTGAAACCCTTGAATCTCTTTTATTTGCTGTGGAAGCTTGGCCATTTGTTGAGTAAGAAGCTCCACTTGTTGAGAGAGTAGCTTGTTTTGAGCAAGGATGGCATCATTTGTATTCAACTCTAGAACTCCAGGCTTACGTTGTGAAGGGCTACGATCATGTTGACCTTGATGATCATTACGGGCCATCCGTTCAATAATGACTTTAGCTTCTTCCGCAGTTTTTGATATAAGCGATCCACCCGCGGTGGCGTCCAGAAGTGTCTTATGAGTTGATTGGAGACCATTCAAAAAAATATGGATTTGAGTAAGCTCATCAAAACCATGTCCCTTACACTTCCTCAACATTGATTTGAATCTCTCCCAAGCTTCGTTTAGAGATTCGTTGCCTCCTTGAGTGAATACCGCTATAGCCGTTTTGGCTTCCATGAATCGGGATTGAGGGAAATATCTTTCTAAGAAATTTTCTTCTAACAAATTCCAATCCGTCATAACTCTTGCTGCTTGATCAAGGTACCACTCTTTTGCCTTTCCCACTAAGGAGTGTGGGAACATCCTCTTGAATAATGCTTCTTCACCCGCTTCATCAATTCCCGTCGAACCCGCAATCTCATAGAATTTGATGAGATGGGAGTACGGATCTTCATGATCCATTCCGGTGAATGGATTTGCATAGAGAAGTTGGAGGATTCCGGTCTTCATCTCCGTATTTCTTCCTCCACGGGCAAATTGAGCATTCCTTCTTGGACTATTAGCGGACATTTCGGTACGATTGTCATCCGCCATGTTTCCTTTACAAGCCTCTACAACCACTTCTTCGATTTGAACAAGTGCGGAAGTAGATGCTTCTTCTCTCCGGTTCCTCTCTTCGGCTAGTTTCCTTCTTCTTCGTGTTTTGCTATTGAGCTTCCGAAGTGTTCTTTCAATTTCAGGATCGAATTGAAGTTGCGCCTCAGTTGCTTTTCCTCGCATGCACTAGAATCTTCAAAACTAACAAACCAAGTGAAACAAAAGAGGGATAACAATAAAAGTAACAAAACTTAAAACAATGAATTATTGCAATGCTTGTAATATCGACACCAATCCCCGGCAACGGCGCCAATTTGTTGAAAGAGTATATCTTTGGCAAATATTTTTGTATCGTATCCACAGAGATTGGGTAATATTACCGCCGTTCTATAATTCAAATGTTATAAGTTTAGAAAGTAACAGGGTTGTTTTGTTTGGAAAAATATTTTGTAAGTGAAAGTTAACAAAAACTATAAAGTGGTTTAGTCAAATCTAAAAGCTTGGCAAGATTGGAGTTCACTATTTCAAATATCTATGATTCCCTATGATAAATAATTAGATTCAAGATTATTGATGATGTTCAAATATCCTCTCAAAGTCATTTATGTCTAAATGATATCGTGATAGTTACTATATTGATCCTTAGACGATCTCTCCACCTAACTATCAATATAGCAACCTTTAATGTTCAATATCAAAGAATAGTAATGAATAAATCTATCTCTACAACTTATTCACTACTTGAAAATCTGTTTTATGTCTAAACTCGAGTAATCTCTCTCGACAACTACTCAAATCTGGTTTTCAACTTAAAGCAAAAACAGTAATCAATACATCAACAATCTCTATCTCATATATAAATCAAAGTGAATACATAGACAGATGAGAATAGCTACTACCTCCAATCTTGACAAAAGGGAGTTTAGCTCCTCATCACCATTGTTACAAAGCAGAAGGTTTAAGAAGAAAAACTCTGTTTTTCTCTATTACAAAAGCTCTACAGCACAATGTGTGAATGAATGGAATAATGTTTCAATACCTAGGTTAAACTATTTTGTCTCTACCAAAAAGGTTGACATTTCCCTAATTGGACATTGTCATCTCCAGCAGAAAAGCACTTCCCAGGCAGACATCAAAATGGCAATTACTTTTTCTGCACAACAGCACTTTTGACCCTTGGTCAGCTTGCTGGATTCGCAGCCTTCGCGGCGCGAAGGAAGTTCGCGGCGCGAACTGTTGCTTCCCTAGCTTCCTTGTTTGGCAAGCTTCCTCCAAAATGCCATGTTGAAACCAAGGTCTTGCTTATCCATAATTCTACACAACTAACAAAAAATGTGAAATAACTATTCAAAACAAAATAATTTAAACCTAATTGCATTTATACAAATTAGTGAAGATAAAAGTGTGTAATTAAATCAAAACTTGGTAAAAGGGACCAATAAAATGGTATAAAAATAGTACTAATTGGTCCCTAACACATAGGTGTTTAAAAGAGTAATTAAAGATTTATGCTACCTTTCTATCCCACACATGCCTAGCAATATGATTTTCATACATGGGTAGTAGTGAAAGGTCTGAAGGGCCTCTCGAAAAACGATAAGGCACGACATCATCAAATACAATAGGGGTTTCTAGGGAAGGAGGGGTTTCATGATGAGCAGAAACACATGCACTCGTGAAGACGATTCCAGAGATAGATGAACTTGAGAAACTGATGCTTCAACATTAAATGAAGTTTCTCCAACTGCAACTCGTAAGGTTCTAGCTTTTTCCATGCGAATGAAAGCATGTTGGAACACTTTATCATGTCTCATTATTTCTTGGTTGCCACACCCTTTTCCTATAATTAAGAACCAAACATGAAAAATCATGTCAAAACCAAAGAAGGTATTGGAAAACCGAACCAAAAAAGAAAATAGGTAAATCATGATTTTTTTTATCTGGACTAAGGGTCTGAATTTCAAAATATTGATATGAAGGAACTAACACAGACAAAACAGAAACAAAGCATGCACAAATTCTAAGCTCGAATGTTCAAAATTTCAAAGTACAGTAGTTTAGAACAAACAAATATGACATATCTATTGCATTTAACCTAATGTATCATACATATAAACTATTTAGAGAATGCATACGTATAAAATTAAAAAAAGGTAAGGAAATAAGTAGCCTACCAAATATTTTCTCTGTTTGATCTTGGATTAATTGTAGTATAGTGGAGTAGAACTTCAGAGATGTGCTAAGCTTCGATGCAATGGAGTAGAAATTTTGAAAAATCTTGAAAAATGTTGGAACGAAAGTATGCTGACTGGATTTGTTTGCTAAAATGAAAAAGGAAAAGGAGAAGGAAATATATGTGTGAGAATACTTAAGTAGAAACGCCTGGATTCCAATCTCCGAAGGAATCATGGACATTGAAATACATATATATTTTTTCAAATTTCAATCTTTGGAATTTCGTATATTGAAATTCATATTTTTTTGTAGCATACTAATTCAGAATATAAAATCTAGATTTTTTAACATTTGCTTTGGTGTTTTCTAGAGAGAGATTGTTGTGTATTTATTGCGTACGGAAATTAAAATCTGAATTTTAAAAGTAATTTTGGAATTTCTCTCGAGTGTGTGAGTAAGTCATGATGTGCATTGAACAATACTCAAATCTAGTTAAGTCTTAAAGTTATTTATAAAACTAGAAAAAACCTGCGCGATGCGCAGTCGTAAATTAGTTTATTTATTTTTATTAAATTTTAAATATATGTTAGTTTTTTTTGACAAAATATTGTTATTAAGTTTATATTACAATAATTTATTTTAAATTATAATTAAGACAATGATATGAATTAAGCCCATATAAAAATATATTTTATTTGGAAGGACAATATATTTTTTAATTTAAAGTTTAGTTTTACAAATTTAAATTATTATAAAGTGATTTTTTATATTTATTTTTAAATTGTTAATTATATGTATTTAGTTTTAGTTTTAAATAAAATGAAAATATTATAATTATTATCAAATAAAACATTAATTGACTTTATAAAATTACGAAGATATGTATTATATTATTTTTAATTTTTTGCAATATAATTTTTAAATCTATTGTTAAAATCAACTATCGATTTCTCATCTATTATTTGTAGTAAATGAAATGATGAAAAACTATTATACATTTAAATTTTTTTAAATTGGAGCAAACTAAAATTATTTTAATTATATAATATTAAAAAAATATTAAATATAGTCATTATTGCAAAGAAAAAATATAAATATTATTTTATAAAATTTATGAAAATAATATATTAATCCAAGTTAGTAATTTATTGTTAGGTTAATATATTTGCAGAGATTGATTAAAAACATTTAATATATTCAACTTTAATATATTATAATAGTTTTTTTTAATGATTTTAAAAAAATAATATTTAAATTTTAGTGTTTAGATTACATATATTTTTGTTTTGTAAAGAGTTGAACTTGTGACTTCCACTAGAGAACAAATATATATATATATATATATATATATATATATATATATATATATATATTATCTTTGCAAGTAGTTGAGTCCATGACTTAATAGAGAATAACTATTATATTTGACTTTTTGAAAATGAGTTTAGGGAGGTGTCACATGGGACAATGGAATGATATGACACAAATAAATTAGAAATGTTAATACGTACCATGATATAATTTGCCGCCTTTTGAAAATGATTTTAGAGAGGTGCTATATAGGACGATGAAATGATGTGTCACAAATAAATTAGAAGTGTTAGCACGTGATATAGTTCGCCGCTTCAGATTTACTATATTATATAGATATAGATAAAAAGATAAAAAAAAAACTACAAACCAAACATTGAGAATTTTTCTTGCCACTGCTTGACTTGACTTCTACTTGAATCCCCCTCAATTTGTCATAATACCAAAAATACCCATATGAATTTTTCATCAACAAAGTTCTGCAAAAGTTTCTCTAGCAAAAAAAAAATCGGTAGGCTAATTAAAAAACCGGTATGCATTTTTACCGACATTTTAAAAAATTCCAGTGCTTGACAAATTTTACAAGGGTTTTTCAAAAACTCCAGGGAATATCGAATTTTCCCCATAACCTTGAAAATCGATGAAGATTTGCATGTTATGTGGATCACATGTCACCGGTATGAAACAAAGGATCTGATTGAAGTGAATGCGACAGTTGTGAGATTTGTTGATGATATTATTAAGATGTTGAAACGTCTTGAATCATCTAGTAATGTTTAAGTTTTGTTCATGTTATTTTCTTGTTATGTTATGTTAAGCAATGTTCGTGTTACGTTATGTTAGTCTCGGAGTAATGTAATGACAATTTTCATCTAATGTAATGTAATGTTAATTTTTCATCTAATGTTCCCGTTGAGCAAGGAACGGTCACCCGATCCTCCAGGCAATCCTCTATCTGTGTGTACATACGACTCTGTATCATCAAACATTTATCGATATATTTTACAAATCAGGAAATTAACATGGTTTTATCGATATATTTGAAAAATACCAGTTTAATGCATGTGAAATAAGGGATTTCATCGAACATTTTAAAAATTACGATAAAAATGCATATTTTTTTCTTCTAAAAATCCAGCATGAGTTTTAAATTGCCGATAAAAAATGCATAATTTTATCGAAAAAAACTTCCTTATAAATATTCGATAGATGACTTTAAAATGTGATAGATATCACAACTTTTCAAAAATCTTAAGAAAAAGAAAATGACAAATGAATAATAAAAATTGTACTAGTACTTTTTAAATGAGAGGATATATTATGGTAAAAACACTAGTAAAGGGAGTGCTAGGTCCAATGATATGGGTGCAAGGTAAAAATCTCCCAAACATTACATTTTGATTTTCTAAATCCAGCCCAATAACAAACAGGGCTAGATATATCCTTTGGTTTCTTTCATTTGTTTTTGGACTTTGGTTTCTTTCATTTGTTTTTGGATCCAACGGATCGTTATATTTCAAAGAGCAAGAAGAAAATAATTGGTTATCATCCGAAGTTATTTTAATTTTTTATTTCCTTTATCTAGCAAATGTCCCATTAAAACTGCATTCCTTCTATTAATGTAACACTCTTTAGTTTTTTAACCAACCCAAATGTTAAAAAGAAGAAGGAAAATGCTAACTAATGTTGCATGAACAACTTTTAAGAGCTTAAAAAATAAGTTTTTTTAAAAAAAATATATATATTTAATACATTGGAAATTTATATGCATCGGAAATTGAAATATCTTTTAAGAGCTTAAAAAATTTGTTTAAAAAATATAATTTTTTTTAGAATAATACTAACTTGTGTCCCAAGAGATAAATAAAGTAAAAAGATCTTGAAATTTGCACGGTAAATTTAATACAAATTCATAATTTTTTTTTCAATAATCTTTTTTTATTTGTAAATTTCTTAAGTTGTGTCCCAAGGATACAAATTATCATTACCTTTTTCTTTTATAAATATAAGTGAGTAAAGAGAAATTCTCCTATAATTAAGGGTTATAATAATTTCTACTCTAGAAGCACATGTTTAAAAAAAATTAACAGATAACAAATTTTTGTTAAAAAACAATAAATTTATTTTAAAATTTTAATAAAATCAATAAATTATTTTTAGAACATTATTTTATATATTTACATTCTCAAATTGTATCCTTAAAGCACAAGAATCAAGATGGCATGGCATCATCCTATAATTAAATAAAAACTTGTTATAATAATAATAAGTTGACTAGTACTAGTACTTTAATTGATATTAATTACAAGTTTATTAATTTCTTTTTAGTTTATTCTAATATTCAATATAATCGACATTTTATTGTTTCAAACATCAAACAAGAATGCAAGTGATATTTAAACCCAATAGAAAAGACCATTAAAAGAGAAATATAAATAAGCTTCGATCTAAGAAACATTTCAGAGTTAATATTAGAGGTGGTAAAACGAGCGTCTACTCCATCCCATTTTAAATCCGCTAAAAAGGGAACGAGACAAATAAGTCTGTTAAGTGAAATTTAGTTTAAAAATTTAATCGCTCCGCTAAGATGGTGTGTTGGCGAGCGGCGGACTTATCCGCCTATTTATTTTTTATTTTTTAAATAGATTAATATGATTATTTTTAATTTCAATTATATTTTTCATTTATTTTTTAAAACAATTTTTTATAAAACAGTTTTTAAATAAATTTTACTTAAATTTTTTCCCCATATATTCACAAATAAATTATAAATAGAATCATCAACAAGTATTCCAAACCTATAGTTTAAATATTAACCTTCAACCAATCAAAATAATTTTTTTGAATGTTTATAACTAGGTTGGCGGACCAATCCACCCTTTTTTTGGCGGCTTAAGGCGGAAAGGGTTTAAAGCGAGAGAGATTGAGCGGGTAGGCGGATACAAAATCCCAACCCAACCTACCATTTTTATCGGATGCGCGAGCCGACCCGCCGGACCACGACCTATTTTGTCACCCCTACTATTTGTTGATATTTGGTAAAGAAAGCAAATTCTTGTGAAAAATAGAAAAATAGAAAAAGAATTTAAAAAGATAAGTCATTTGATTTATTTGTAAACATATGTATGTTGTGAAGGATATTTTATGTGTTCCTTGACATCATTTTCAATTCCTAAGTAATACATTTTCAATATTGTTTTGGCCTGACTAAATAGGTTTAAGACTATTTTGGGTTGATTTCATTGGATCCAACTAACTATTAGGAAGGGGTCTTATGATCACAAAAGAGATATAAACTGTAAATGAATCCATATATATATATATATGAATCCATATATATATATATATATATATATATATATATATATATATATATATATATATATATATATATATATATATATATATATATATATATATATATATATATATATATATATATATATATATATATATATATATATATATATATATATATATATATATATATATATATATATATAGTCAAGATCAAAGGATCACCATAAAAGTAGGAAACATCATAATCATCCTCATAGTCTCGTGGGAGGCCGTGGCAACTATGTTACTTCCTCAGCTTAGGAAGAAACTCACCCAAAGAGGGTACAACCAAAACACCCGCTATCAGTAAGAATCCTAAAGAGTAAAATCCCTAAATCCATGGAGAAATTGCACAAGTTACACGATTACGACGGAAAAGGAGATCCTGACAAACACATGCATCTCGTGAATGATGAACTAAATTATTTTAGCGCTGGCAACACGTCTAATTGCAAGCAATTTACGCTAACCTTAGTTGCGTTGATCCGATTATGGTTCATTGGCCTACCCGACAGTAGTATCAATTATTGGCCAGAGTTCCAAGAGGTTTTCCGCATAATTTACAGTCCATAAGTGACAATCTGTGACTGAAGAGGCCTTGAGTGGGATCATGCAACGAAATAAATAAAGTTTATGGTCATATATATACTAGTTCAAGCAAGTCTCTATAGAGGTGGAAGGGACTAAAAAAGGTCTCCAATGTTGGATCTTTAAAAATGGCCTTTTGAGAGACCACCCTTTTAGGCATAAAATAGGGAAGAGGAAAGTAAAATGTGTCTAGGAAATGTTAACCATGACCGAAACTTACACGATCTAGGAAGAGAAGCTCACTACACGTTTTGACAATCATGCTTCCATTGAATCTCACTCCAGTCGCCTGAACGGGAAGGAGTCCCATCGGTGTCGAGATGACTCTGATTGGGGGATGCTAAGAAAGTGCGACAGGTACACTCCCTCGACGGTCTCCCGTGAGAAAAGCTATAAAGACTGCATAAATACTGAATTTTGGAAGGCAAGAACCCGACCCCTTACCCCGTCAGAGAAACATCTAGGACAGACAAATCAAAATATTGTCTCTTCCACAGGAGCCACGACCATAAAACTGATGATTGCATCCAATTGAAAGTTTCCATCAGAGAGACGATTAAGAGAGGCCGACTAGATGAGTGTTTTAAGGGAGGAAATCAGGATAAAGAGGAGTCACATATGGGGTAAATCTCCCTCGAAGATTGCGACGACTGGAGCAAGTGGAGAAATCAAGGAGGCGGGTAAAGGCAATCACCCTTACAATGTTTCCTTAACCGGAGGAGAAACTAAGGAAAACCTCCGGTCCAAAGGCACCATAAAGAGGAAGATCGCATATGTGATGAATGTCTACCACAAGGAAATAAGTACGTCAGTTAGAGTCTCTAACATACCTATATTGGGATTTCAGGACTCGGAGAAGATCGGAGGCATTCCCAACAAAAAATCCCCCCCAGTTGGCCGATTCGAGGTGTCCCAAATCCTCATTGACGGAGGCAACTCCTAATAAATCATATACTCGAAAATATTCGAAAAATGGGGTTGGACCAAAGCAGTTTGCTGCCATAAAAAGGCTTCGACCTCCATGCGCTCAACGAGACCACTACCCATCCATAGGGATATGTGGAACTACTAGTTTTATGGGCAATGATAAGGACATCTAGATGGTAAATTCTAAATTTCTTTTTGTTCCCACCAGGAGTGTTTATCACTGCATTATAGGACAACCCTTTGCAGCCATATTGGACGCTGACGCCTCGCCGGTCCACCTCAAACTTAAATACCATAATCTACTAGGAGAACTAGAAACCATCAATGCAGGCATAGAGGGACCAAATATAATATACCAGTCTTTCCAAAAATATCATGAAGACGACATATACATTGAGATCATTGTCACTTACCTCATAGGGAAATTCAATAAGATGGGAATCCGTCCTCCATAAAGTGGCTGAACTGGCTAAAAAAGAGAAAATGAATAAGCGTAGGCTATCCCGCTTAGTTATGTTTCCCATTTTTTACTCATATAGAATACTATTTTTGAATCATTTTGACACTTGCTAGTATTAAAATAAAATATATGATTTCTGAAACATTCTTTTCTTTATGACTATGCATAGCAACAAGAAAATCCAGGGTACAACTAATGATATCGATGCCCGACACACATAATGTCAGAGGTGCTATCAGAGACACTTTATACGTATGTCTAAAGTAATCAACCCCCCACATAAAGGCCGAGGTGTTGTCATAAATGATTTATTTGTCCAGCTAAAGCAATGAATTCCCCACATGAAATAATGACCCACCCTCGTATGGCAACTAGCTACTCTAGATGCCATGGTGGGTTGGCTACACGCCTACCTTTGATTGAGTTTTCATCTGGTAGGGGTAAGGTTAGTTGACCTTTTGCTGGGAATGACCCCAATGAAGTCTGACGCATCTCGAAAAATGCGATCCTTCGTGAGGTGTTTGCACGCTCGCAAAAAAGATGTTCGAACATAGTCGCCACCAAAATTTATTTATTCAATGAAGGAAAGGGAAAATATCAATAAAACCCACGAAAAACAATATTTTTTCATGACTACCAGATCAGGTTTGGGAGTCGGTTGTGTAAGGGAAATGTATTAGCACCCCTCACATTCGTTGTACTTAACGAGAACCGCTTAGTTAGATTTGCGATAGAGTGCTAGCTATGTTAATTGTTTTCTTCTACTTATTAAGTGAGAAAAAGAATGAAAGGAATTTATTTTATTTATTAAAAGGGTGTTTTCAAAATTAATGTGCCTAGCAAGATTTCTCAACCCGCTCATACGTATCTCCAGGTTGTATGGAGAACTCAAGGCTACATAGTTCTACTAAAAGAGAACTAATGAATTGATTGCTTTTAAATAGTGATCCTTTAGACATATCGAGCGATTAAACCTTTACATGTTGCTCACTCTTGGAGGCTGAAGTCTTTGTTTGTTTCACATCGGATATGGATAAAGCATACTCGTTTTTGAAAATATTTTTGGGATCGCTCAAGGGCAGAAAACAAGTTTGATTTGTTGAGTGTTTTGTTGGATGACAATTACTCGAATGGACGAGTAAGGCTACTCATATCCAAGTACCCACGAAGAGGAATAAAATGCTCTAGATCATCTCCCTTTTCATCCTTAATTGCAAACATATTTAAATAAGCTTAATGTATTTTGGATGGACGATAAATAATCGAATGACTGAGTAAAGCTACTCGTATCCAAGTACTCGAGGAAGGGAGTGAAAGGCTCTAGACCACCTCATTTTTTGTACAAGTTTATTATGAAAATAAGTGTGAGTTAAGGTTTGATTATGAAAAGAGTTTGGATTTTGCGGGGGTTAGAAGTTTTTTAACAGATGATAATTTCTCAAATGGCTGAGTAAGGCTACTCGTATCTAAGTAATTGAGGAGAGGAATCAAAGGCTCTAAACCATCTTCCTTTTCACCCTTTTCAAAACAATGTTTTAAGTATGATTGGGTTATTTGGATTTGATTAGGGAAAAGCCACTTGATGTTGATCGAGGTTTTTATTATTTGCGTTTGAACTAAAAATCTGATGGAATGATTTGAGGGTTTTGAAAATGATGGAGAAGTGGATAGTGTAAATGGTTATGATTTTGGAAAATTTCTCGACATTGGGTCGAGTGTTTTTTTTTGTTCTTTTTTGAAAGTGTTGATTTTAATCTTTGAATTAACAATCAACTGATACAAAAAGTAAATAAAAACAGACAATTTATTACATATAACGGAAATAGGGCTATAGTTTGTTGAATGAGGATACAGTATAATAGTAATACAAGCTCAAAAGACAATTCTAAATAAAAGAATCTCGTTGTAAGAAGGCCCAAGAGAAAGCCAAGGGACTTGAAATAAAAATTAAGAAATTTGAACTACATAATTTATGCTATGTTATGAAATTGTAAAGCGATTCATGTAGGAATTACCCTATATGAGGCCGATCAATAAAATTTATGCATTTGAATAATTTTGCAAGTTAAATTGAACTTAAAATTCCAAAATCACAAAGCAATGAAAGGTAGCGACAACCAAAATTGTTTACATTATTTATAAACATGATGAGAGATAATCTAACTAAATCAACTAAACACATGAGAATTAATCAAACCAAGTTGTTAAGTAATTTATTAATTAATTCAAATTTAATCAATTCATCCAATAACATTCATACTAATTAAATAACTTACTAAAAAAATAAATAAGAACAAAGAATAATAATAAGCATAAGAGGTGTAAAAAGTGAAATAGGAGTGTAAATGGAAGAGTCAAGTGGGCTTTAAACTAAAAAACCTAAACTCAAGCCGAACACCAAAATATATCAAATCCAATTTTACTATATATATAAATAAAAATAAAATAAAAAGAATGAATAAATAAAATAAAAAAAGAAAAATAATAGCCTAGCCATATTAAACATTGCAACACAAAAACAAAACTTCAGAAGCAGTAAAATAAACACACATCATTTTAAATAATGCAATTCAAAACATAACTTTAGAAGAAGCATAACAAAAACACGCACACCGTTGTAATCCAAATGTAAAAACGACAATTTGGGAATCGATGGCTAAGGCGGTGTTCATGTTGGATCAATGATGTTGGATGCGTGTTTCAACGCGGATGTTGTCTCTGTGCAATCATAAAGGACAAACGCCATGGTGGATACACGGTGGAAGTAGCTATAGAGCGTCATGATCTGGGGAAACAAGTGGTGTTCAGAGCTTGTTGTAACAACGACATGGAGGTAGAGCGTGATTCGCACGTGATTGTGAGTTCTCGATCGGTGGTTATTGTTGTTTTTGGGTGTTGTTATTGCTGCAGGTGGTAAGAGTTAGGCGTTCTACTTTCATCAAGCACCACTTGAGCAAATGTGGTTTCAACGGATGCAGAGAGACTATGAGGAGCAGGTAGTGGTGAACAGATTTCTCCTCCCTCCTCCTTGCTTCCATTTTTGTTGTAAGCTTGTTGTTCTATTTGTTTTTGTTTGCAAGTTTGGTGGTTATATTTTCATGGTGTTATGTGAGTATGGTTGATTATGATAGCTTGTGAAGAGAAGAGATTTAAGTTGTTTTGTGAATTGTATGGTGTATGTGTGAAGTTTATGAACATGAAGACAATGAGGAATATTTTTTTATGGTTTTGGTTTATGTTGGTTGTGAAAATGGAAAAGAGGTTATGGGTTGATGTTTGTTGAAGAGTATTATTGTACCCCAAATTTTTACAATCTTTCTTCTAACATAAGGTCTAGGTCACTGACATATCCAGAGTAGGCATCTGATCAATCCCAATGACCAAAAAAGTCAAAAGAAGACGATTTTGACCTTTTAGAAAAAAGTCCCTAATCCCGTCTGGATTAACTCTAAGTTTATGACAGTCCAGGGTTTAGGTTAACATAGCATTTTGTTTTGATTATTAAATTAATTAGATTAATATTATGAATTAAATATTGATTAATTGAATTTTGATTAATTAAATTAATAAAATGTTGATTGATTTATGATATTAATTAAATTAATTGGGTTTTTGTTTAACATATATTATTGGATTAATTAGATTAATATTTATGATATTAAACTAATTGGACTAATTAAGTTAATTAGAATATTAGTTAATTGTTTTTTGGTAGCAATGATATTATTTTTACTGAAACCGGTCAAGAGTTGACTGAATTGGGCCTAGGCCCATTTTCAACTGGGTCAAGCAAGACCCAGAATCCATCACCCAGACCAGGTCAAACTCATGACACGAGTCCAAGTCCAGGTCATCCCTAACCTCAGAAACCCTAAAACCTGCACAATCAATGGAGTCAATAAGATCAAAACTTGCATTTTTCAGAATTAATTAGAACTTTCTTTTTTCATGGACATATTCATTACATAATGTAAATTACAAGCAAATTTGGACCAAGTACATCCATCAAGTCCAAAAACCCTAATTCCTAAAACAATCAATTCACAACCTAATAAAATCATATATCAATCAAATGCAAAATTTCCTAAAACAATCCATTTAATTAAGTTATAGAAACCCTAATGATCACTAAATAGAAAAGGGGACGGAGAAAATAAAAACTAAAAAGCTCTTGCTGCTACCAAAAACCAAAGCTATTTGCAGCCTTGATACTTAGGATCCTTCACTTTGAAGCCCTAGGTAATCAGAGCTCAACCTCTAGCTTTTATCCGATTCGAACCTCGGAATAGAAGGAAAATAAGGAGAAGTTAGAAAAGGTGGATCATAAGGAAAAATAAAAGAATTCGAAGATCCGAAAGTTGTTACCTTTTGATTGGAGAACTTTTCATCTCCGTAGGTTGTTAGCTTATAATCCTTTCCATTTGATTATTGTTGTTTGCACCACCTGTGTATGTATCTTGTGTTTGAATTATAGATATAGGGTTTTGTTCTGTTTGATTCAGGTTAAGGGTTTGAGGGGCTATTTGGTTACAAACAAAGTTGGATTTGTTGTTTACAGTTACTGGGGGTTTGATCTGGGTGGTTTACGAATGAATCAAGGTTTAAATTAGGTAATGGTTATGGTTAGGTTGAGGAGTTCATCTTCTTCGGGGTTAGGGTTCATCCAAGAGGGTTAGGGTTCTTCATTTTTTGAGGTTAGGGTTCATCTATGTGGGTATGGGGTTCATATGGAAATGTTGTTTAGGGTTAGGTTCTTAAAGTTAGGGGTAGGGTTTGTCAGGCTGGGGTTACGGTTCGTATGGCTAAGGGTTCTAGGAAGGTGTCCATCACCCATATGAACATCGATTAAAGATCCCAATTGAACTTCAGCCAGATATATGGGGATCAATTCATGGTGTTTTAGGGTGGTTGAGGGCTGAGAGAAATGGCAAAGAAAGAGGTTTAGAGAGAGAGAGAGAAAGAGAGAGTAAAAAGCGAGGAAATGAAGAGAGAGAAAGGAAAGTGAGAAATGAATGAAGTCTGAAGGGGACACGTTTATATACTCCCTATGCATCCCCTTTGATCTACCACACATGGTCTCCCCAAAGCCATTGGATGAGTTAACATTGACTCATCCAGTGAAGCCTAGTACGCCGTAGTCCTCGCGTTAATCCACCATCGTATCCATATGTTTGGCTTACTTTGACTGGTATGCCATATCGAAGGCTCAGATGCAAGATTCATTAGCCCCTTCCGATCACCATCAAACAACCGAGAGAGAGTCAACGATTGACTCCCTCATGTGGACTTCTCCTTAGCGCCTCGGGCTCCAAGCCAATGGGCCTCAAATCCCTTGTTTTTAACACCCCTAATCAGAGGCCCATTGCTAATCCAACTTAACACACACCCCTCTTTAATTTAGTTAATTTTAA
The DNA here is from genome assembly GCF_024323335.1 of Lathyrus oleraceus. Classification (NCBI taxonomy): domain Eukaryota; kingdom Viridiplantae; phylum Streptophyta; class Magnoliopsida; order Fabales; family Fabaceae; genus Lathyrus; species Lathyrus oleraceus. The sequence continues at coordinate 586,101,741 of NC_066583.1, read as the reverse complement.
CTAATTAATTTATTTTCCTAATTAAAAACTTCAAAATTAATATTTTATTTTTAAAATCTAATTAATAATTAGTTGATTTAATTAAAATAATTAATTTTCTAAGTCAAGGGTTTCTTTAATTTAAATTAATTTTCAAAAATACAAAAATATGCTTTGGGAATTAGGTTTTTATTAGTGAATCTTTATGATTAATTGTAGGGTTAACTTTGGGGATATTACCAAGGATAGTTAGGGTTTAATCGAGATCGTAATAATTCTTTCCTATCACTTATCTAATTATTTTTAAAATTTCAATAAAAACTCAATTATGTATATAATTATATCATTGATTTAATTCCTAAATAAACTAATTACAATATTTTGCCAACTAACCAATTAACTTAAAGTCAATGTCATGCACTCAAAGTTTAAGTCCTTTACCCTTGTGCATTGAGGCATTTTCAAAATCAATCATTTCTCCGCCCCCTATGTGTTGAGTACTTTCACAAATCTAAAAAAATACAAAACAAACAAGCATTTTCTAGAAGAAATATGGTGCTCTGATCCTTCACCTAATGTGGAGATACATAGGCATATAGTCTTATCACTCTAACGAGTACGATAATCAAAAACATTTTCTGTGTCCCCCAGTATAAATTAAATTATTTCCTTCTAAATAATAGCATTTTCTTAATAAATAAATAGATGAGAAATATAGACAAACAATCCCTTCAAAACACACACTAACCCTAGGATTAGAGGAGGATCCCATTGAGTACAATGGAGGTTAGGGGTGTCTGATACCTTCCCCTTACTTAACCGACTTCTGAACCTAATTTCTCCCTTTATCCATAGGTTTTACCATTATTTCTCTGTTCCTTAGGAACGAATAAAGGATGATGACGACTCTGTAATTTTCCAGCTGCAACAAGTATTATATGGAGGAGATAATAGAAAAGAAAGAAAAGAAAAGGTGAAGTTTATGTCATGAGTTCATGGTTGGATGTAATGCGTTTGATGTTGTGAGTTTTTTTTTGAAAATATGGCGAGAGGAGGTTTGTTAGTGATAAAGATGAGATTGTGTTGTATGAGGTGATGGTGAGTTTGTTGTGAAAAAGAAAAGAGTGAAGGATGTATGTTTGGGTGGAAGAGATGAGAAAATGATGTTGTCTTGAGGTTGAAGAATGGAAAAGATAAGTGGATATGTTATTATTGTAGGTGATGGATGGAGTGAAGAAGGTGATAGTTTGGAGTAAAAAAGGTTAGTTGTATCTACGAGAGAGAAAATGTAGTCTTATGAAAAGATCCGTTCTTCAATTAACTATTGGTCTCTCCACTAATAAAGCATCACATGAGGGAAGAAATATATATATATATATATATATATATATATATATATATATATATATATATATATATATATATATATATTAAAAAGAAAAATGAAAATAAAAACAAAGCTACTAATTTAAAATAAAATCAAAACACAACATAAAAATCAAATTTTAAAAGCATAGTATATTTTAGATAAATTTATCGAACATTTTGGCTAAAAAAAACATAAACCAATTAAAAATGAATAAAACTCGGACGTAAAAGTGCTCGAAAAAACAAATTGAATGTACCAAAATTATTAGCGCGAAATAAAATTCTTGAAAACATATAGGTTTCGATCAAATTTTGAACTAAAAATCGACCAGTCAAAAGGATCAAGTTGATTGAAATGTGACCAAAAAAGTAGTCGAAAAATTAAAATAATGACACCATGTTAAATTACGTGAACCCGTAGATTAAGAAAAATGACTTCTACAAGCTCGATCTTTTAATGTTTCACCCGCTTATTCAATGCACATTTGAGAAACAATTCAACTAGTATGCATGTAGATCCGAATTTTTTTCCGAGCGACATTTCAAGCACTGTGCGAAGCAAAATACATGTTGTGATGAGTACATGATGCATGCATTTGGTGAATGCATTATTTGCTGATCAAATAATTATGAATAAATAGTCAGATGTAAAGGAATCGATCTTCGACCATTTGCTTTTGATTCTCAAACATAATTAAAAACCCTACAAAGATTCAGATGAGGACAATACTCTTGATTGTCACCCTCTGAACCTCTGAAACAATATGAAATGTAATTGATGATGCACTGAGATTAAGAAATCATGTCTTTTGTCTTCTTAATCAACAAATGGCTGAATGAATGTTCTCAATACCAGATAAAATGTCAAAACTCCTTAGTTTTTTATTATCTAAACCCTGATGAATGCTTTTCACTGAAAGAATGCATGATAAAATGGAACTATTATGCTATGCTAATACGAGTGAAAACTTAGGATAAAGTTTAGGGTATGACAACTGCCCCTATTTAAACATCTTTAACTGGAGGATATGAAGAACTCTTGTCTTTAAATCATCATGGTGAAAGATAGTTTAAATATCAAATAGACCCAAATTTTTCCCTTGTATGCAATAGAATGATATGCTCATCGTTATGAATGCACGTATGTTAAGAAATAATCTTGATTTCTTAATAAACAGATGATAATGTAAATGGATGCAACAATATTTAGGAAATACTCTTGATTTCCTAACTGTTGGGTGATATGAATGTAATTAAGGTTAAGAAGTACTTCTGACTTCTAAAAAAATGAATGCAAATAAATTAAGAACCTCTCTTGATTTCTTAATTATCAAACAGAAAACAATATGTATGCTAAGAAATACTCCTTACTCCTTAGAATGAAGGGATTATGATATACTCGTGATTTCTCAACCAACAATGATTGAATGAAATGTAAATGAGTTAAGAAATACCCTTGATTTCTTAATCATGAGAATGTTAAGAAGTACCTTTGACTTATTAGAAATGAATGCGGATGATTTAAGAAATACTCTTGATTTCTTAATTATATGAATGCAAATGATGGTTTAAGAAATACTCTCGATTTCTTAATGATATGCAGGTTAAGAAGTAATCTTGACTTCTTAAAGATGAATGAAGATGAATTAAGAAATAGTCTTGACTTATTAATCATGGGAATGCAAATGATTTAAGAAATGCTCTTAATTTCCTAATCATGAATGTTAAGAAGTACTCTTGACTCCTTAATGATGAGTGCAAATGATTTAAGAAATACTTTTGATTTCTTAATCATGGGAATGAAAATGATGTAAGAAATGCTTTTGATTTCTTAATCATGAATGTAAATGCACTTAGAAATACTCTTGATTTCTTAGATGCTATGCAAATGAATTAAGAAATACTCATGATTTCTTAGTCATTAATGTAAATGAACTAAGAAATACTCTTAACTTATTAGATGCTATGCAAATGATTGGGAATCAGAGAATCATGTCTAAATGCTCTTGACTGACAATAGATACTTAGGGATGGATCTGTTGTAAAGTAACATGCCCGACTGTTCTTCAGACATTCTTCATTGAAGGCAGACTTTCTTAGGGGGAGCAAATGATCATATTCAGTTGCTATTGGCTAAAAATGTCATATTCAACGACTCTTGGCTGAAACCGATTGTATTCAACTGCTCTTGGTTGAAGAGAAAACTATGCAAAATATAATAGTATCCAACTGCTCTTGGTTAAAACTATTGCATTCAACTGCTCTTGGTTGAAACAAACTTCATAAAAATAAAATAGTATCCAACTGCTCTTGGTTGAAACTATTGCATTCAACTGCTTTGGTTGAAGCTACTATATCCATCTGCTTTTGGCTGGAAGCAAAATATGTTTGGGAATATACCTTCTATCAAGGTTTAATGGGAAATCTACTATTGAGATTAACCATGGATTCTGCTGCTGAGATTCATGCTGAAAAGATAAAAGACTCTATGGGGAATAAACACACAGGAGACTTGCTGGGGTTACAACATATCAACTTGGGGGTTGAGAAATTAAATACAATATCGACTCGAGGATCGAGAAGAAAATGAGACATAATTCATCTTGGGGGTTAAGGGAACGTTAAGATAAATACGACATCAACTCAGGGGTTGGAAAAGGTAAAGACAAAGACATCAACTTGGGGGTCGACAAGCATTGATAGCTAGTTGTGGAAACAATAAAAAAGACTCCCTTAGTATAAAAATTACTAGGGAAGATCTACAAAGGAAAACTTCTAAATGAGATTTTTTAGGGTAACCTCTATTTGAGGGAGAAAAATCAGCAGACATGCTAGGGATATACTGAGAATCATTCAACAGGGTTTGTGTATTAGGGAGCTCTTGTCCATTAGACTTGATGGGGAGATTACTAGCTTGATCTATCCTTGATGAAGAGATATCTATTCTACACAAATACTTTAAAGAGACTTGCCGAGGATAATGCTACTGGGGATACCTTTTCTAAGGATTCCCGCTGGTATGAAACTTTCCTGGTGAGTTCATGAAGTTTTGCTGGAGAAAAATCTAGGGAAAACTCTGTGGGGAGATATCTATCGGGGAAACCAAGCATAAATTCTGTTGACACCAAAGTTCAGTTGGGAGAATATCAATCACCTTGTTGGGGAAGAAAACTTTCCTTGAGAATCATCACTAATAATGATCGACTTCTAAAAGCACTTGTACTAAGAAAAAGAATTTTTCTACTCTTGAGAAACACCTATTGAATCTTGATTTTGTTGAGGATTATACTGAACTTCCTTGAGAGGTTGCTGAATCTGGCCGAGGTTTATGCATGATCTGTTTTGTACATGATATACAAGAAGAGAATGAATGCATGAATATACTAGTTTATGCATTTGGTGGATATCAAGCTCTGATTCCCCAATACCCTAGTTTCGAACCATTTTGGCACCATGAAGATGGTTTACAAAACTCTGATTTCTACTTTGCTGCCTGGCGGGCTTTAGTGGAGACTCTCGTCTCTGGAAGAAAAGTCACTTTTGACTTGATCAGATCAAGGTGATCATTGAGATGCATTAAACTTTGTGAACTTATCGTGCCACAATCTGTTGGGCCTTTGAAAAGGAAATTTTGACAACTGTTTTTCAAAATATGTATGTAAGATGACTTTTGCCCCAGTACTTTGAATTCTGCCAAGAATAGCCCCTGGTTGACTGAATTTTGGAGTGGCGGGCCCTACTGTACCATGGAAGTGGCCTTCCCAAGTATGAGCCTTGGAGAGACCTGTTGCGTCTCGAAGTGATTGCCCTAGATTTACTGAATCTTGAAATAACTTACACCGAACTAACTGCTCTTTGGAAGAAGTTCCTTAATGCTAAGTTCCGATTTGAAAATGAAATTGTTTATTCAAAAAATGGTAATTTTATTGTAATGCTCATGTAAATTTCGAAATCAAACATTATTGAAATGAAGGTGATATATACTGAACAAATCACTGGTTCAATTAAAGTGTGAAAACCAATGGGATATGATACCAATATAAATGATTAGCAAATATCTAGGAGTCAAGTTAACGTCACTTTTCTGAGTTTTCTCTCAAAAGAAACTTTGCTTTAATTAGGTCTTTTGAGGGTTGTAATGTGGCTTGGTTCATAAATTTTAAATAAAAAGGATATAAGCTCAAAATCTAATTTTAACCCAATTAAATTGACATTCAATTAAGTTGACAAACACGTTCAAATTCTAAGAGAAAATTAAAAGTGTTAATATGATGGGTTTGGAACCAATGATAGTCATTCATATGAGGTGGCAGTCACCTGCTTGTTTGGTAATTATAAAATTTGAGTCTATCAGAAATTTTGGGTGACCCTTTGGTTCTTGATTTGATGGTCACCTATTTTCATCGTTATTTGTTTTCTTTTTTTTCTTCTTTTCCTTAACTTTTACTTGGACTGACTCTTTTGAAATCTTAGTCCACCGGGATACCCTAATTTTTGTCTAAGCCACTTTATTGGTGTTCGACTTAGTGAGCTCTTTCTTTTTCCTTCTTCTTTTTCTACTGGTTATGACTTCCATGTCATTGGTTATTGAGGAGCAACCACTATACCTTTGGATTTTCATGACTACTTTGACACTTCTTGATGTGTGTGCAGAAAAGTATATGGTTACACTTCTTAGGTATTTTCAATGATTCTCTTGAACTTTAAATACATAGCCGAATTAACTGAAAACTACCCTGCCTCAGGTTCAGACTAAAGGGTTTTTTCTTTTAAAAAGAAACACGAACTTATATGCTGAAAGGGGTTGACAAGGGATTACCTTCCTTATATATATGGTGTTTGGGAGTTGAAACAATGCCTTACATCATCAACAAAGTTTGTTTGAAAACATACTTGTCAGCAATTTCGAGTATTTCATTTTTCATCATCATCCCTCCAATTTTTGCTAAAACCAATCTTTAGATAAAGAAAAGGGAATGGGAAAAATATTTTTTGTTTTTTGATATAAATGAAAAATGAGTGGATACGACATGATTGATTCAGAAAATGCATTATCACTTCATTAATATTACCATTAAAAGAAAACATCAATACTTAAATGCAAATAAACATTCAAACATGCAAAGGAGATTACAAAATAGAATGAAACAATGAAATAATTGCCAGTGTTGAGGATGAACTTTATGCCTGACTCACTAGTTGGGCTAGCCTTCTTTAGAGTTGGAGGTCGTCATGCTCATTAAGACCTGATCGGTAAAATAGCAAGTGTACTATTTTGCCAATGTAGTAATAATAGTGAAGTTTCCCAAATATCGATCTCGAGGACTGCGCAGTAATATTAGTTTAAATCGTGATTCAATTAAACAAAAACAGGAGTTTTAAGGTTTGTCATAAATCCGCACTATAATTAAATTAAACAGAATGTAAAATAAAGCTTTTACACAAATATGAAAATTATGCCAAGGTACGGTGTGTGATTATTTCCTGCAATGACCTTGAATGTAAATCTCCTCAACCAGTTCAAACATTCGATTACCAGATCTTAAAATTGTTTCCTCCTAAAACCTTTGAGGGAAACCTTTGGTCATTCATTCTAATACCTAAGTCCTTAGGGAATTATGAAGAAATCAAGCTTTTTGAAATAACAAGATATAACCAGTAACCATAGGGTATCCCTAGTCCTAGGTGATATCCCGCAAATTGTTAACCATATAACAATCCTTATTTTTCTGATAACGAAAGCATTACAAACATTGCACAGTTAAATTGAATAACAAACATAACATTGAGGTAGTTAAGAATTCAAAGTTATTACATGATCAAATCAGGGACACCCCCTGTCATTGGGGGGTTTATCCGCTCATATTATTCAAAGAAAATACAATATTCAAATTAGACATTACAAGAAATAGGGGTTTCGTTGATCTTTAATCGCGTTCTCTCTTGAAGGACCTCCGTTCTCCGAAACTCTTGATCGTACCAATCTTTGTCGTCCAAAAGTCCCTTTTCTTTTCCTGAAAAATTTCTCTAAATAGTCACTGATCAATTAATCGATGTAGCGAATACCCAAAACACCCTCCGGGGTCAGCAATTCTAAAAATCAAATAAAATTAGAAGCTGAGGCGTCCAAGCCAACACGGGCCGTGTCAGGCAATACGGTTGGCCGTGTTGGCTTATTGTTTCTTGTTTCCACCATGCCAGTGCCAGACCTGCTGACACGGGCACCCGTGTCAGCCCACTGTTTTCTTCAAAAACCGCCTCTTTTATCCTTCCCCTGACACGGGTCGTGTCAGGTGACACAGGTGGCCTTGTAAGGGCCACTATATCTTCAAAACTTCTTCCCTGTGAGCCCGGAACGCCCGATTCCCTTGGCGAGTCTTTGGGCATTTTTGCTTGCACCTAATAAGCAACATAACTACCAAAAGAAAGCATAAAATGTAGTACATTGACAAAAACCAAAGATAATAACAAAACGCGAATGGAAATGCGAACATACAATTTACTTGACAAAATAATAAAAAGGTAAAACAAAGTTTTGCTGACTTCGTGAATTAATGCCGAATTAGTGTCAGAAAACTAGTAGAATTGGTGACCAATCATAACCCAAAACTTATCTCCTTGCTTGTCCTCAAGTGATGCTCTGGACAGCGGGACGATTACCCCTAAATTCTTCCGATTCACTTTCCGCAATACTGCTGTCATATCCCAAAATTCACTCTACTCTGATACAACTTTCATCTGATCCATGGCCTTACTGCACATGCATGCTTTCATTATTTCATCATCATAATTATATTAGCATTCATAACCAAAGACATATTGCATGGGCTTAAGGCATGAAAATATTTTTTTTTTAAAAAGAAAAACTGGGTAACCGGTTACCTAATTAATGTAATCGGTTACACAGACCAAAAACTGAATTTTTGGCCATTTTGGGACTGTATAGCCGGTTACCCTAATTAAGGTAACCGGTTACACCTGCGCAGAAAGCAGAAATGACCCTGTTTGTTTTACACAAAGGACCCTTTGGTCCACCCACTTCTACCCCTTTGCTTCCCTATAAATAGAGGTACTATTTCCCCTCATTTTTCATGCTTCCTAGCCCCCAAAAGTTCTGTCCAAGTACCATTTTCTCTCCTCTCCAAACCTAAGCCAAAACAAAAAAAATCTCTCTCACTTAGAAAAGTCACCCACCAACTTTTCTTTGTCATCTGTCATATTTTTTTTCAAAGCTTCTCACTCTCTCACACTCATAACTCAGCTCCTTCACTATACTTCCATCATAAACACTTTCATCCCAAACTCCTTGCCCTATATCCAAGCTCAACACCACTTCAACCTACCCTTTTTCAACATTTTTGGGTAATGATTTTTGCTTAATCTTTGTTAACTTTTTGGTTCTGTTTTTGTGTTGAAAATGTTTGTTCATTCTTGGTTGATCTTTTGAGAGGTTTTAGACTCAAATTGTAAAAATGATTAACTTTGGTTTACACCTTTTTTTTTGGGATTTCTTGCTCTTACTACTCTTATCCACTATCTTTAATCAAACTTAGTATTTTGTTTCATTTGCTATTTATTGTTGACTTGTTTTCACATTTATTTGGTTGATGAGTTCTATTATATCATGGCTATGGTTGTTTAGAGTGGATAAAACCTTCAATGTTTCAAACCTATTAATGATTGATCAATAGATCCTTCATGATACTTTGAGGCATTGATAGGTTGCCTCTATTTCAACCATGTTTGGGTCATTTGATACATAGATGAAACCATTTCCTTTGCATTATTTCTTGTTATCATTTAATATTTATTGTTGACTTGTTTTCACATTTATTTGGTTGATGAGTTCTATTGTATCATGGCTATGGTTGTTTAGAGTTGATTAAATCTTCAATACTTCAAAGCTATTAATGGTTGATCAATAGATCATTCATGATACTTTGAGGCATTGATAGATTGCCTCTACTTCAACCATATTTGGGTCATTTGATACATAGATGAAACCATTCTCTTTACATTAACTTGTTATTCTATTTGCTTATTGTTATTCAACTAACCACTAACCATTAACTACTAACTTCTAACATTTATATTATTGCAAGTTACTTCCTTGCAATTTATTTTATTGTTCACTAACCACACACTTAGGGTTGCATAACTTTCTTTGTTACAAATCTATTGTTAGTTGATTTTTCAATCATCTTCAATACTTTGCATCAATGATAAGCTATCCCTTAATATGTCATTTACATTCACTAACCATTATTATTGTGATATTATCATTCTTTATCTTGTGATTTACTTTTATGTCATTACCTTGTAATTTACATTCAAGTACTCATTATCATCATCATTGTACAAACTCATCATGCATGTTTATTTACTTGCTATTTATTTTATTCTCATCATACATTAAAAAACAACAAAAACATGGTAAAATGATAAGACCAAAAATATTCATTCCAATCTTAATCAACTTGGACTTAGAGGATTTCATCTTAGGACCTTTGCTTGGAGGCCTTCTTTCACTCTTTGTGATACTTTGTAAACACTTGGATTTTCATCCGTAACTTACATGCATGTTGTAAGAATGACATCATGGCACCACCTTAGGGGGACATGTTTGTAAGACCATTATCCTTTGTTTAGCTTAGGTCACTTTTGGCACACAAAAGGCTTTCTCTTGGGCTACATTACAATGTGACTCTTTAATTTCTTGTTGGTTACTTTGCATTCATGTCGCATAAACCAAATTTCATAATTAAATAAAATAAACCCTTGATTCAACGTCATGTGGCATTTTTATAATCAAATTCAAAACACTTAATAATTACGATTATTACTGTACGCCACGAGCCTTAAGTGGTGGAGAATGAGTGAGAATGGAGCATTCCTACCCTTACTCTGATTATTTCAGATGCAAGACACTTGGCTTGTTGTTTAGAATAATCACCTCCACCCATAGACTTTAGTACAATATAATCACAAACATTCTTTCATAAAACCCTTATTCAAGGTAAAAACAATACAACTCATCAAATTCATTTTTGTGCCTTAGGGCATCATCTTGAAACCTTTTTTCTCAAAGGTAAAATCAACCAACACACAAACATTTTCTACTCCGAACTACGGAGCTCTGATTCCTCATCCCCGAATGAGTGATACGTAGGCACAAGGGCCACAATCTTTGGCGAGCACTATAATAACAAAAACACCCCCTTCTTTTCAGACATTCTTTTGAAAATAAAACAATAATAGGTAAATCCCATGTATGTAAAACAACCCAAATGGTTCCCATGGAGTACCATGGACGTAAGGGGTGTTAATACCTTCTCCTTACGTAACCGACTTCCGAACCCAAATCTCGGTTGCGAGACCGATTCCTTATTCTCTTTTAGAGCTTCCCGTGCGCGTCTCTCTTCCGAGGGTTTTATCGATTATTCCCCCTCTCCTCTCTGATAGAGGTAAACTAAATAAAATTCGGTGGCAACTCTTCTGCTTTGCCTCTCTTTGGCATTCTCTTTAGTCCCTGTTTCGTTATCGTGAAATCCCGGTAACGACAGTTGGCGACTCTGCTGGGGAAAGTGAAATTCCCTAAGCAAGTCTAGCCTAGTTTGGGTTGTTTCCTCTTTTACGTACGTGGAGATTTATCTGTTATCTATTTTTTCTGTATATATTGCTTTCTTTGCTAACCCGTGCATATTTTCTTTGTTTACCTGTTGGTCTGAAACCCTGACTCTGTGACGAAGAATTTTTGGAAGCAATAATGATTGAAAAGGAAAAAACTTGTGTGAAGGACTCCCCATCCGAGTATGAGAGTTTGCTTGAGATAGGAGAGGTTGAGTAGTATTGATCTGCGAGGTGCCTTCCTCGTTAGGGTTGTACAAGAACCCCACTTAGTGGTAGATTCTTTTAAGGGGATTGATGACCGTCGTGCTTTCGGTGTAAGTATCTTTTATTTTATTAGAGTCAATGACCCTAAGACCCCTTTTAGAACCTTTAAAACTATGGCTAGCCTAGACCGATGGTCGCGTAGTATAGGCCACCGAGGTGCCTTCCTCGTAAGGGTCGATACGAAAATCTCACTTAGAATAGATGACTTTGATGGAGCAGTCGCCTGGCAAGTAAATTGACATAAGCGGTTGACAGTCAAGGAAGTCTATGACTCTAGGGGCAGTGTCTTACACCCAATTTTCCAAAAGCCTTAGATCACACAAAGCGAGAACCTTGGTTTACTAAGCAGTCATTATTAACTCCATGCTTCGTCACGATGGTCCAAAACCATGAACCCATGCCTAAAACCCTGTGGAAAGAATAAACCAATCATTCATTCATACATTCATTCTTCATCAAAATAATAAGCAAAGCTCTTAAAATTTTCGTTTGTTCAAACGCAGAATTACAAGACTATTTTCCGACACAATCATGGATACTTCAACAAAGAAAAGCACTTCTTCTTTCCGCTTCAAGAGTCCCGATATCAGGTCATTAAAGATCCTCTGTTCAAAGGTCGTAACTCTCAAAGACAACAAGTTTAGAGCCAATTTTGGGAACATCGTAGATCTTCCAACCGAGAAGGTTGACTATTGTGATATCACTACAATGTCCCAATACTATGACGTTCCTTTAAGATGCTTCACTTTCCCCGACTTCCAAATCTCTCCAACCTTGGAAGACCTCGAGAGACTCCTCAATCGACCAATCAAGGAATACAACCCTTTCCCGAAATTGGAAGAAGGATTCTGTTTGACCGAGCTCTCACTCATCTTGGGTATCAACACCAACAAGTTAGTGGATAATTGGGGCGTTAAAGGATCCCTCAAGGGTTTAGCTCAAAATTTCCTAGAAGCCCATGCTTGGGAAATGATTAAAGAAGGAATACCCGACTTTTGTAGTGCAACCTTGGCACTTTTGATTCATGGAATTGTCCTCTTCCTAAATCTGGACAAGTTTGTGGATCAGTTAGCAGTTGAAGTCTTTTTAACAAAGAATCCGGTGCCTTTTTTACTTGCCGATTCCTACCATACCTTCCATACAAGGCATGAGAAGAGGGGAGGTACTTACCTTTTTTGCGCTCCTATGCTACATCTTTGGATGAGGGCCCGCATGCCTCAAAGTGGACCTTTCGCCGAAAACAAACTGACATGGCCGCAAAGGTTCGCATCTCTCTCTGCCAACTCAATTCTATGGTACAAGAGGGAATGAGATATAAAGGATGTCATCGCAAGATGTGGAGAGTTCTCTAACATACCCTTGATAGGAACACAAGGTTGCATCAACTACAACCCTGCTATACTCAAGAGACAACTAGGGTACACCATGACAAGTCCCCCCGAGGAAAGAGATTTCATTCCATTTGTCATAATACCATGGATCCGCTTGATTCAAACGTGAAAAGAGTGAGAAAAGCTTGGACAAGCATAGTCCGTATTGACCATGAATGGGGCAAGAAAAATATCTTATCCAAGGAACCCTACTATGTGTGGGTAAAAGAGAGGGCTAGGGTGGTTAAGATGTCGTTTCTGTTTGATCCTTCTTCATTCTCGTTGATTCCCGAGCCCGAACCTATCCTACAAGAGGACATGGACAAACTTACCAGCCAAATCAAAGAGCTCGAGTTGGAAAACACTCAACTACGAGTCGAACTCAATCGTGCCAAGGAACGTAACCACGTCTTGGAGGATAAGGGTAAGCAAGTCCGTGAAAGATTTGAAGATAGCAAGAAAAGGCTCCGATTAGCCGAGGGACAAAAAGTTTGGGTTGGTGGAGCTTTACAAGGAGCTAATTCTGAGCTAGAATTCCGCAACGAGGAATTGGATCGAGCATCCCAAATCATCAAGGACCTTGAAAATACTGTCGAGAGGTCTAATGCCATGAAGAAAGAAGCGAGGGAAGATTACGAGGCCCAGATTCTCGAACTAAGGACCACTCTAAAAGAGTATAAGGATTTGCTAGCCAAGGAGCAACTAGAGAAAGAAAAGATTCACCGAAGCTTCATGCGTGAGCAGTTCAACCTTGGACGAGCTTGCGAGCAAATCAAGAACTTGAAGAGGGGAATATATGACAAAGCCTATGTAGAATTTCAAAACAACTGCAGACATTGGGAGGAGCGTTGCCATGGATTCGAAGCTGCCATTGTTCAAAGGGACAAAATCATCCATGATCTCCAAGTCCTTTACAAAGAATGGAGGGACAAGTACACCAACATGACAGTATTAACCAACTATGCCCTTCAAGACTTTCCTGACAAGTTGAAGGAGGCAGATCTGATCATGTGCCCAGATAATACCCTTAAAGAGGTCTACCACTTCGTCAAGTTCTGCAAAAGAACAATGGCCGAACTCATCACCGACATTGAGGCTCTCCGCAAGTCTCAAGGGGTCACTTTTAGGGTGGATATCTAGTTGGTTTATTTGCTTCCATTACTTGTATTTTGCAACTTCTATGTATTGTTGTCTATTTTCCCTTCAAAGGATGAATGAAAGTTGTGATTTTTCTCTATTGTGTTTTTCTTTATTCATGATTGTGAATGTAAATCGTTAAGTAGTTTTTGCAATGAATAACTAAAAAGAGCTTTGCTTTAACAAAAAAAAATTCATGCATCATATGCATCTTTCGAAGCATAAAAACATAAAAAACTCATCCATCCACCCCTTTTCCCTTCCAGAACCACTCTCCAAAGCTGACTTTTCAGTACGATACACGAGGATGTCGACAAGCTGTCATGGAGCAACTTTAAGAGAATCAAGTTGTCCTTCAGGAAGAAGTATCCCAAATGCGGTACCAAATGCGGCAATTGATGGAGACTATTCAAGCAGTCGCAAGAGGCCAGGAGGTTATGGCAAAAATGCAAGAAGAAATGAACCAACGTGCTGGACTACCAATCCTCCTACCCCTCCAATGGTCGAGAATCCGACTCCAGTTCCCCAAGCTGATCCTCCAATTAACATTAATGCACTCGGTGATGTTCCAAACGAAAATCCTCGTCCTCATGCTCTTGAGATAGACGACCAACTCGATGCATTCTTCAGCCCAAGGGACGCTTCTCAGGATGATGCCTTCGGTTCAGCAACCAACAAGGTGGAGAGGAAGGTAAAGGCTATCGAGGAAAAGCTCAAGGCAATGGGAAGCACTGAAATTTTGGGCCTTGATGCAGCAGAAATGTGCTTAGTACCTGGGGTCATCATTCCGACCAAGTTCAAATTTTTGGACTTTGAAAAATATAAGGGAAAGAGCGACCCTAGAACGCACATTAGGGCATACTTCCAAAAGATGGCTGCCTATTCCAGCGATGATCAACTTTTAATGCATTTTTTCCAGGATTCCCTCAGTGGGGCATCTTTGGATTGGTACATGCAACTCGAGGGCAACCATATTCACACCTGGAGGTAAATGGCCGAGGCATTCCTCAAGCACTATCAGTACAACACTGATATGCCACCTAATCGCACGCAGTTGCAAAATCTGACTCAGAGGTCTGAGGAGTCCTTCAAAGAGTATGCCCAACGGTGGAGGGAATTAGCTGCTAGGGTACAACCCCCATTGCTAGAAACAGAACTGGTAGACATGTTTATGGGAAACCTGCAAGGTCCATACCTTGATAGAATGGTAGGGAACACCTCTTCGGGCTTTTCTGACCTGGTCTTAGCCGGTGAAAGGATAGAAAATATGATCAAGATGGGAAAGATCCAGAACTCTGCCAGTGCTTCTAGTGTATCGAAGAAACCTTTTGTTCCCTACGGTAAAAAACGAGAAGGCGAGACCAATGCTGCCTCCATCATTCGAACAAGAAATCCCACTTATCCACAGGTAGCTTCCATAGCTCCTGTGCAACCAAGTCAACAACAACCATTTGCAATTCCTGTTCAAACTCAACAACAACAACGGTATCAACAACAATCGCAACGTCAGCAACCACAATATCAACAACAACAACAACAAAGGATGCGAAGGCCCGAGAGAAGATTTGACCCAGTTCCCATGCCTTATAGCCACATTCTACCATATTTATTGAGGGGATCACTTGTGCAACTAAGGGAGTTAGGACCCCCACCAGCGGTTCTTCCTCCCGGTTATGATGCAAATGCCCGCTATGAATTTCATTCTGGTGCTCTGGGGCATTCGATCGAGAATTGTAAAGCATTAAAGTACAAGGTTCAAGATCTTATTGACTCTAAGGCAATCACGTTCGCCCCCAAGAGGCCGAATGTGAATAATAACCCGATGCCCCCTCACAATAATGCATCGGTGAATATGATGAAAGCTGACAATGGAAGGAGATTGATGTCCTGTGTGGACGAGTTAAAAACACCACTCATCGAGATCAAGCATGCTTTAATGAAGAATAATGTCTTTCCCATCTGTGGTAATGACTGTGAACACTGTCTGATTAACCCGCAATAATGTAGAACATCGAAGTCTGTCATACAACAATTAATGAACCAAGGGATCTTTAAGGTAGACTGCCCGTCCACAAAGGAAGATGTGTCTACCCTCGAGATACCATACGATGAAGTCCCTCCTCTGCAAATTCCATATGACTTCTCTCAGTTAACTCTGTCGACAAATCCTGTTACTCCAATCGTAATAACAGTTCCCACACCATTCCCATATGTTGACACCAAGGCAGTCCCATGGATGTATGACACCTCAGTCTACATTCATGGTCAGAAGGTGCAAGAAGAACCGTTGAAGTCTAGTGACCCAATGATCAATATCACCGGCACTAGCGGAGTCACGAGAAGTGGAAGGATATTTGCGCCGAAACCCACTCCAATTGGAACTATCAATCCTTCAACTTCAGACAAAGGCAAACAAATTGATGACGCTCAGCAAAGACAAGACCCCACACCTTCAAGTGAAGTAGACGAGTTCTTACGCATTATCAAGAAGAGCGATTATCGAGTAGTTGATCAGCTTAACCAGACTCCCTCGAAGATCTCAATGTTGTCTTTATTAATGTGCTCGGAGGCCCATAGAGATGCTTTGGTAAAATTTCGGAGGACAGCTCACGTGCCGCAAGAGATATCTGTTTGTCAGTTTGAAGGAGTAGTTAACAATATCGCTACTAGCTTAAGCTTGGGTTTCAGTGATGAAGAGCTTCCCGCCGAGGGGAGGAATCATAACAAGGCTCTCCATATTTCTATTGAGTGTGTGGCACAGTCTTATCAAGAGTTTTGGTAGACACTGGGTCTTCCCTCAATGTGATGCCTAAGAGCTCTTTCGCTAAACTAGTTATTGAAGGACTCGTAATGAAGCCGAGTGAGCTTATAGTAAGAGCATTTGATGGGACTAGAAGGACTGTAATCGGTGAGGTGAATTTGCCTATGAAGATTGGTCCCCATATTTTCCTCATCACTTTCTTCGTAATGGATATCTATCCAGCCTACAGTTGTCTGCTTGGGAGGCCTTGGATCCATTCAGCTGGTGCAGTCACTTCAACGCTCCACCATAAGTTGAAATTCTTAGCTGATGATAAGCTAGTTGTTGTCGAGGGTGAGGAGGATATTATGGTAAGTCACCTCGCATCTTTTCGATACGTTGAAGGAGAAAGGGAGATAAGAGGATACGTAGAAGGAGGATATTGTGGTAAGTCACTCAGACTCAGACTCAAGTGAAGACTTGGAATTTCGTTTCCCTCTCTCTCTCTCTCACTCAAAGCCTTCATTCGTACCAACTAGCACTGAGATTGAAGGAATCCGTTCGTGTGGACTGAGTAGAGACGTTGTCATCGTTCAACGTTCGTGATCGCCACAAGAGGTAACGATTCTATCACTGATCACGCCCATTCGTAAGGATCACTAAATGGAGAAATTTTTAAATTCCGTTGCGCCTTGGATGGCAATTCTCCTTCACATAGTTCATCTTCTAGCTTCATTTCCCAGTCTTTTCGAGATGCACATACAATCTTTTCTAGGATTTGCTTTATTTGCCTGTTAAACACTTCGACATATCCACTCGTTTGAGAGTGATACGGGGTGGTGATCTTGTGTTTAAAATTGTAATTCTTCAGCAGATTTTCCATCATTTTGTTTAAGAAATGAGTACCTTCATCACTGATAAATGCTCTCGGCACTCCAAATCTCGAGAAAATATTGTTCTTCATAAAACTCACTATAACTCTAGAATCATTAGTGGGCAATGCCACAACTTCCACCCACTTTGACACATAGTCGACTGGTACCAAGATGTAATTCTTTCCAAATGAGGGTGGAAACGGTCCCATTAAGTCTATTCCCCACACATTAAACAATTCGACTTCTAGAATGGCATTCTGTGGCATCTGATTCCTCTTAGAAATATTGCCTGTTCTTTGACATCTGTCGCACTCCTTGACTATGCCTTGGGCATCTTTGAACAATGTGGGCCAGTATAGACCCGATTGAAGGACTTTAGCTGTTGTTCTATCACCACTAAAGTATCCTCCATAATCTGAGTCATGACAAGCTCTAAGCATATCCCTTAGTTCTTCCTCCGTGACACATCTTTTGACTAGTCCATCTACCCCTCTCTTGTACAGGAATGGGTCATCCCACAAGTAGAACCTGCAATCATGTAAAAACTTTTTCTTCTTGTTAGAATCGAAATCATTAGGGATTAAACTACCTACCAGATAATTGTTGGTTCTAGGTGTTGGCAACAATTTTGGTAAAACCAAGAATGTTCACAAGATGTCACATGTGATGTCTTAACATAAGATATCTTGTACCTGCTCGAGGTTTAAAATATAATTATGCAGGATTTTTCCAGGATGTCAGACCCGATGTCATGACATCTGTATACAGAATATTCAGTCTGAATGTTATGTATTATGTGATTGCGCTTTTAATGGCAATCTGTGTATGATTGATGAGTTAATTGAACATGTTATCAATCAGTGATTACAACGTGATTAACTTATTTTCCAAAGAGATCTAATCAACTGTCATGAGAAGATATGAATGGAAAATAGTTTTAGGGTTTTATGATGTCCAAGCCCAGCCAAATGCTTCTATAAAAAGGACATGGAAAACCTGATTTGATACACAAGAAATACAAAACGAAATATTGAGAGAGAATAAGGGTTTTAGTCTTGTATGGTCGTGTGACTTGTAAGCCATTCAATTCATCCATAGATGATTGAATTGGTCTGATTTTTGAGTTGTAATTTGTCACTCTAAGCTTTTAAGCATGAGTGTGTCTCTACTTGATTGAAGTTGCTAAGTAAGATCAAGTGTGCGTCTTTGAAGAGTGTCTTCTTTTCATGGTAATTCTTGTTTAATATCACTGGTGTGATTGAGGGGGAGTGAGTGGGATCTCATATCTAAGAGTTCTTAGGTAGACGTCGTACGGGTAGAGATTAGGTTAAAAAGACCGTAACTTGTGTTGTTTACTGAGAGTCTTTGAACTGATTCTATTTAGTGGACTTCCTTCCTGGCTTGGGAGCCCCCAGACGTAGGTGAGTTTGCACCGAACTGGGTTAACAATTGCTTGTGTCTCTTGCATTACTGTTCTTTATCGTTATCCTGTTTGTATTGTTCAGATATTAGTGTCGTGACATTACCTTCAACATCTCATATCTGATACCAGAATTTCAATTGGTATCAGAGCAGGCATCCTGCTCTAGTTCTGGGTGAGATCTAGGGACGATACTTTCTGGTACTATGGAGAGAGATGGAGGATCTGTTCACAGGCCACCTATTTTGGATGGATCTAACTATGACTACTGGAAACCTCGAATGGTAGCCTTCCTAAAATCTCTTGATAATAAGGCTTGGAAGGTTGTGTTAACAGGCTGGGAACATCCAGTAGTTACTAAGGAAGGAGAAGCTACAACTGATAAGAAGCCTGAAGAACAATGATCCAAGGAGGAGGATGATCTAGCCCTTGGAAATTCTAAAGCATTGAATGCTATATTCAATGGAGTAGACAAGAATATCTTCATATTGGTAAACAACTGTGAGGTGGCTAAAGATGCTTGGGACATTCTCAAGACCACTCATGTAGGCATCTCTAGAGTGAAGATGTCTAGATTGCAGCTGCTCACTACCAAGTTTGATAATTTTAGGATGAAAAAAGATGAAAATAT